>NW_020664580.1:766268-866480 GCF_002925995.2 Terrapene triunguis
CCCAGGCTTGCAGTGCCTAAGCTGATTGGCGCCGCAAGCATGGGAGGCGGGAGAAGTGAAGCAGCGACGGCATGCTTGGGGAGGAGGTGGAGCAGGGGTGAGCTGGGGCGGGGGGGGTGCCTCAGGATGGGGAGCTGCCACGGGGGGAGTGCCTCAGGGCGGGGGCTCGGGAACGGGGGGGGGTGCAAGGTGGAAGTTTCGCCTAGGGCGCAAAACATCCTTCCACCGGCCCTGGTGCCATGTCCACGCACAGCGCCGAGGCCAGTCTTAGGGCCGCCTCCATGAGGAAGACCTTCATTCGAGCAGCTTGGTCCCTCTGAATCCAGGGCTTAAACTCTTTGCAAATTTGGCAGTGACCTTTTCTATAAGCTTCCCCTGAGCACTTGAGGCAGCTTGAGTGCAGCTCGCTCATAGACAGACTTACTGCACGAAGCACAAGGCTTGAATCCCGATGACCAAGGCATGCCTAGCACCAGGACGGTGGACAACTCCGCTATCTCAGAGCGGAGGAGACCAAACTATCTAGAAACTACTAAAACTACACTAACTATGTACACTAAAAATGAGAGAAAATCCACTAAGAGAAGGATTGCCTAGACAATGAGGGTTCCAGCAACTGTCACGAGCAGTAAGATGGATCTGAAGGGGATCAGGGTCAGCAGAGCCCTTTATACCGATGCTATGACTGCACGATGCCAGGGGTGCTAGAGTTGACCCAATGGATACCACTAAGGGAAAAAATTCCAGCAACTGTGCTCGGGGTGTGCGAACACCTACAATGGAATGGACACGTGCAAGCACTCAAAGAAGAAGAAATCTTCTAAAAAGGAATGCAGCTGCCCCCAGTGCTGAAAAAAGCCTAAGGAACCCTCCATTCCAAACTTTACCTAGTGTTTGCTTGATGTGTTTCTCTAACAACTTTACAGTACTGTGCAGCCTGCATTGCCACTCTTTCTAGTATGCCAATCATAAAAGAAACATACATCCTAAATAAAGCACGGAAGGTGCAAGAAAAAATAGCAGCGATCAAGTGAGCTAATATTATTAAATATTTTCTATTAAAACAGAGTATTTTAACACTAGCCAAGCATACAGGCAGAAGTACAGTTGTCACAGTTATAGAAACATCCATGCTAAATAAATGACTTTTTGAGGTTCTGCTATGAAAATTCACTATCCAATATCTTGAAAAAGTGTCTCCCTTCTGGTGGGGCACTATTGTGGCTGTGCCTTGCTTTGAATTACAGCATTAAATATGCAAAGAGTGATTGAGGACCTTTGGAAAAATTACACTTCCCACAAGGTAAACCTTGGCTTCTTTGCTTATCAGTGGTATGTATAGGTTTCTGTTTTTGCTGGTTTCATACACGACAGTAAAACAATTATAATAAAAATCACACATGAGGAAATTGAAATCCAAAGCTATCTTTAAAACCAGGATTCTCCTTCAATATAAATAAGTGCACAGGCAACGTACCATAGCATAAAACCCAGGGGTATGTGGAAAAAAAAGACTCTGTAGGCTGTGATGATATTCTGAGTCTACGGTCTCCCATGACAAGTTGAACTTGTTCATCTGATAAATATCATTTACATAGTTTTGCTGGTAGCTTCAGGGAGGCAATGAGCATTTCCACCTAACAGTTCTCTCTATGAAAGTGTACGTGGCAAGGAATGCTTTCACAGTCTTGGTTTACTGGATTTAATACATTATTTTATCCCATAACGCATTGTAAAACTTTATCATTCATTTATAATAATTCCACTTGCCTTTACAAGGCAAGAAAAAAAATGAAATAGCCCTGTTCAATATCCATACGATGTTATAGATATTGAGAAATGTGTCTGAACTTTTTGTAGCATGTCAAACATGTAAAACCAGAAATCTGTTTCCCTATTCGTGGTCTCAGACTGGTTAATTTAACCTTTTTGAATCAAACTGGTTTGATTATTTGTTGTTAATTTAGGTTTTTCCTGTTCGGAATCCCAATTTCTACCAATGAATGCTTTATACATAAATATTCATCTGTGTGAACAGCCTTTGAATTGTTCTCAAGCTGTTCACTTCAACAGTCTGTAACTAGTCACCTCTGCTTACATTCTCTGACTAGGTGACAAAGTTTTTAAATTGGAGAGTAATGAATGGTGATCAAATAGCAAATAATTAAGGCCCTTCTTGAATCACTGGATGACTGTTAAATAACTGTGGCTGAGTTACAGACAAGACATGGAAAAATCACGGAAAAGTAATAATGAACCTTTATTAACTGCGGTAATGTGGAAAAGCCAGAGAAGACCTACTTGTTTAAGAAAAAATTGCTGGAATAATATAAACATTCAAGTATTAAGTTATGTCTAATTTTTTGGTGATAACCAGACATTTTGCTGCAACTATATTCAGTCATTAATGCGCGGGGGTGACAGCCCAAGCCCCAGCCACCCAGGGCTGACAGTCCGAGCCCCAGCCGCTATCAGTTTGGATAAATGAGGTTCTATTACACTAATGGGGAAAAAAGTGTGTGTTGCAAACCTGAAAATGTATGCAAAATTGTGGACTGCACAGCAAGCTAATAAAAATCAAAATTGCGCTGGAAGCCTAATACTGAGGAATCCGCAATTGCTGCACTATCACAAATTAAGTAGGGCCTTACACATAATACATTTCTGGAATGAAAGTTTAGATGATAGAAATTTGTGCTAAAATCCATCAAACATCTGGGATTTATGAGTGTTTTCTTAAGTGTCTGTAAATATCCGGATGATTATCAAACAAAAAATACATTCCCATAAATAACAATGAACTCAACTCACGTCTTCTTGTAACACACACATTTTTGTATTTTTCCAATCATCTCGACTTTTGTATGTTCTTCATACCTACGCTTCCCCTTCCTCTTACCTTAATGTACATTCAGAAGCCATCCACTCCCAGATCTGTTCAATTTATCTTCTACCCTGTATATCATCCTCTCACACAAGGCCACCAGCATAACTACAATCCAGTCTGAATTTATGTCCCCATCTAGAGACTGACAGTGACTCCAAATTTTTCATTTTAATTGAAATAGTGTAACCAAGCTACCACACGGCTTCATCATCAATGCTAAGTAATATAATGAACCTTAGCTGAGCTTCCTTTAAAAGCTATAAGGAAAGAAAGACAGACATTTCCAGCCTTTCAAACAGTGTAGATTCACTATAACTTTCATAGATTAAGTTTGCTTTGTCCAATAAATGCTGTTCATGTTGAGAAAAGATTACCAGATCCTACAAGGTGTTCAGCACCTCCCAGTGAAAGTTCCAATGTGTTCTTTCAGTACCAGCACTCTGCAGGGGGGAGAATGCTTTCCTGTAGCAGAAAAAGGCATCTCTGAACATCTGAACCAACTCCATCACTCAGATGACTTTGAGCAAAGGAGTCAGCAGTGATCACCTACTCCTGATTTTTAGAAGCTATCCTTCATCCCAGACTAGCAGCCATACATATGTAGACATAGTGATTCTGACTGAAGACTGATTTCACTAAGCTTAAATTGTCTCTAGATTCCAGAAAGTTTTCCAGTTATACCCTAAGGCTAGGTCCACACTACCCGCCTGATTCGGCGGGTAGAGATTGATCTTCTGGGATCGATTTATCCCGTCTCATCTGGACGCAATAAATCGATCCCAGAAGCACTCCCCCGTCGACTGTGAAACTCCTGCTCGCCGAGGGAGCTGTCGACGGGGGAGCTTGCCTGCGCCGCGTGGACCCGCAGTAAGTAAACTTAGTTCGATCTAGGAAACGTTGACTTCAGCTATGTTATTCTCGTAGCTGAAGTTGCGTTTCCTAGATCGATCCCCCGCCCCAGTGTGGGCCAAGCCTAAGAGTACGGCTGATCAGAAAATTGTCTCCTCTGAAAATTCCAGCTGAAAATCCAATTTGGAAATGCCTCCTTGGTGCCTTATGCCCCCATTGTTCTCTATGGGCCTGGCTCCCTGACTAGACTACATCGCCCATGGTGCATCATGGCTTCCCTATTGCTGAGCCATCATAATGCACCCTGGGAGTCCTTGGCCGTGGTGCATCATGGGAGACGTAGTCCAGCTGGGGAACCCAACCCATAGAGGAGAATGGGAGCTTTAGGCACCTAAACTACAACTCCCATGAGGCACCACAGTGGTATTCCCCTATCAAAATGTTTCCATTTTCAGGTGTTTGATGTTGAAAATTTTTATTGAAAAACAGTTTGGATTAAAAAATTTCAACCAACTCTGCCTAGAACCCACATACCTTACACTGATTATTATTACCTTTCTCTAGAAATAATCCCACTGGGTGAAAATGGGACTACTCACAACAAAGTATGGTTCTACTCAATCTGTGAGTAAGGGTCACAGAATCTGCCCATTGATTTTTTGGTCAGGTATGGAGGGGAGGAGAAGGAAAGGAGATGTTGCATTTGTTTGAGCACAACCAGTATACACCAAGCTTACACATGTCTCCCAGGTGTCCAGAAAGTGACTACATTGCCAGCGTTCCAGCAGTTGATCCTCTTAGCCTTTTACACGTATAAGATTTCAGTCTAGTTTTTATTTAACTTTTTTAATGTGTGCACTGTTCAGCACTTCGGAGGATTTCACTGATCCTGTTAACACACCTGTCATAATTAAAATGCTACATGAAATATATACGTAATCTCTAGTGAAAATGAAAGCTTCCGTCACAATGAACCAACTCCTCAAAACAAAAAAATACAAATCACAAAAAACAAGTTGGAAAAATAACTATTGAAAAAGGGTATACAGAAATGATGTGGCAGAATCTTTTAAGGAAGGCTTGAAATATTGAAATTTTCACAGTTAAATGACAGTTATTGCCTATTTCTCCCTCCACCGATAAAATACAAAAAGAAATGTCATAGCTAAAAATAATAATATATACAGAGGGAATTTTCAAAACTTATGCTGCACTTGCCGACAATGGGTGGGCAATTAGTTAATAAGGAATTAATATTCTAAAATAAATTATTTTATCTTCCAATTATTAAAAATGCAGTGACTTCAGGTATCAACAGACAACAGTACCTGAAGGAAGAACAGGAGTACTTGTGGCACCTTAGAGATTAACAAATTTATTTGAGCATAAGATTTCGTGGGCTACAGCCCACTTCATCGGATGCACAGAATGGAACACACAGTACCTGAAGGCTAATCCTGGGTCCTGGCACCTTTGCCTAGAAGCCTCTGAAAGCCACCCAACCAGCAGTGGCTGCTCAACACTTACATCCTACTCATGACTCCACCCCGCCTGGGCACTGAGGAATGACATTAAAGAGGCAATGAGCATGCATACGGTCTCCTAAGGTAACAGAAGACTGGTTTCTCCAGTTGATTGACGGGAGGTAAGAGGCCAAGTTCCCTTCTTCCAGCACTGTCCTTGGCTGACAGCTCCAAAAGGAAACAAGGTGAGTGAGGTAATATCTTTTATTGAGCCAAATTCTGTTGGTGAGAAAGACAAGCTTTCAAACCACACAGAGTTCTCCTTCAGGGCTGGGAAAGGTACTCAAGAGTGTGACAGCTAAATGCAAGGTGGCACAGATTGTTTAGCATAAGTAGTTAGCAAATATGCTAAGGGACCATTCAAGGTAAAGTGAATCATTGACATCTCTGCAGTCATAGGACAAAAAGAGGCAATTAGTAGATTATAGGTTGTTGTAATAAACCATAAATCCAGCATCTCTGTTCAATCCATGATTTTTAGTGTCTAGCAGAGTTATGAATTTAAGCTCCCAGGCTTGTCTTTGGAACGTGTTGTGGATGAGAACTGAGAGGTCAGATACGAAGTGATAGCTGAAATGTGTTCACCCACGGGTGGGAGGGTGGTTTTGTCTTTTATCATTTTTCTGTGTGAGTTCATTTGAGAGCATGGTGATTGTTTGGTTTCACCCACGCTGAATAGATCTGGGACCAGCACGTCTACAACTACACTGCATAGCTCCAGAAGGAAGCAGACAGCCAGGAGAAAAGACAAGGCTCTTTCAGGCAGAAGAGCCAGCACCCCAGGGCAGTCATGAGAGGAAGAACCCAGTGATCCCCATTCCTAAAGAGGGAAGCAATTAACCCTGTAATAGCTGCATGGGAGTTACTGCAGCTCTGTCGTTCCAGCAAAGGTTGAGACATCAGGAATTCCTGGGCTATTTTTATACAGCAAAACATGTATTGGTTACCTCCTTGGGAATAGGGAGCACTGGGGAGTGGAAGTGGCCTGTGTTTATATCAGTGTGTTCTCCCTCTAGCCCCATGTCCCTAACGCTCCACACAGTGGTGCAAATAGAATTTATTTCTTACCGGTACGCAGCACCAGCTAAGGGGGGTGGGATGGGAGAAGAGGTGCATGACGTCCCCATGTGACCCCACCCTGCCCCCAGCCCGGGGCCCCACACTCTCCCCCTCCCCAGGATCCATCCCACGTTACCTGGGGAGGGGAGCGCTCCCATGGGTGGACATGGCACAGCTGCTGTGTGGGCTACTAAGAGAAGAGCAGGGCTTGCTCTCTGGAACAATAGCCACTTCACAGTCACACCTGCTTTGGGAACTGCCAGCAGAAGAGCTTCAAACCAGCTCCCCCTGACAGCAGAGAATATTTTTTTCAGACATGCTGACAACCGAGCCCAGTGCGGCTGTACTGCCCCCAGCCCTTCCACGCAGCTGCGTCTGCTGAGTCCCGTCCGGGATCTATACAGCAGCCCCGCCAGAGGACAGCGCTGGGTGGACAAGGCAGGGGGCAGTACAGCCATGCTGAAGGAGCTACCGGCGTGGGGTTCTGCTCCTTTTGTGCTGCAGGGCTCTTCTGAAAACTGCAACGGTGAAAGGAGCAGACCGTGGGACCGCTGGGCAGCCCCATGCCGGCAGCTCCTCCGGCACGGCAGCCCCGCCCCCAGCCCTGTCCTCCGGCGGGACTGCTGTACAGACCCCGGACTATAAGAGTTAACAGGAAAAGTGGAAGGCTAGGTGGGGTGGACAGGACAGAAGACGTACACATGCAGCTGTGTGGAAGAGCTGGCGGCGGTACAGCCGCACTGGAGGAGTTGCCACCCTGGGGCCACGCGGTGGCCACACGTTCTGCTCCTCCTGTGTCTTTCCGGTACGCCGTACCAGCTATAAATAGCTTACTGGTACAGTGTACCGTACCACCCTACTTGCACCACTGGATCCACACCTCACTCCCACAGAGCATAAGTGAATCCACTCCACCCCAGTAGGCATCAGGTCTGAGTCCTCGGGATCCATCAATCTAGTGCACAGCCAGTTTCTGCAATACTAAGGGCCTATCACATCATTTACTGCATGGAAATTGGCCTGAGAAAGTAGCCCTAGGATTTGTCATTTCCTGTTAGGCTAGCAACAAACAAATATTTAAGTTTATCAAAACCAAAGAATACTTGAAAATAAACATTGACATCATCCATCAAAATTCATTAAAACACAAAACTGCAAGCCCAAACACCTCCAAGCTTAGCCATCTACTACAATGGGCTAGTTCACTGATAAGATTCCACTTGAAATACAGAGATTGGTTATGGCAACAGAATCTCCGGAAAAATACTGTCACGGGAGCAGAGATGGCAAGAGGCTAACCCAAGAACAAAAGGGTTGGAGTGCCTACGCTGGCTTGTCAGCTGAAGACAGAGCAAGAAGCAAACAGCCGTGAGAGGAAAAACACTCACCACAAACAGCATTTTTTCCCCCATTCAGAAAAAGCCAGTGGATGAGGTTGTTCAAGCATAAACAATAGATTCATTCAGGAATTAATGACATGATATCCTATGACTCGTGTACATCACATTGGACAACCCATGAAGGGTAAAGGGTCCTTTCTTCTCTGTATTTCTTATCTTTGGTGGGCTCTAAGGGTCAAATTTTCAGCAAGTCTCCCTAATTGAACCTGCAGCTGCCTCAATTTGCATGGCCTCAAACTGGCATTTACACATGAAACTGTGGGTTTGGGCATGTGCAAACATATACTCCTGCACTATTAGCACAATTAAGGAAACTGGCTGAAAATTTGTCCTTAAATAAAACTAAGTGTTGTGCAACTTAAACAACTTCTAAGGTAATGAAGGACAGAGGGCCTAATTAGCTGATATGTTTGTGTCCCCACATCTGATCAAACTTAAGCAGTTTGGAGGGGGAAGCAAGTAAGATAGCAATTTTAGGTCTTGATGCAAAGTCCGCTGAACTAACGGTCTTTCCATTGACTTTATTGGGTTTTGGAACAGGCCTTCACTAGTTTTTCCCCTTGGAGGTTAGGATTCCAATTTGGCTGAGGTAATAAATAAAATTTGCTTGGCAGCATAGGCGCCGACTCCGTGGGTGCTCCGGGGCAGGAGCACCCATGGAAAAAAAATTGGTGGGAGCTCAGCACCCACCGGCAGCTCCCCGTGGCCCCGCCCCGCCCCCCTGCTCCAGCTCACCTCTGCCTCCACCTCCTCCATGAGCGCGCCGCCGCCTCCTGCTTCTCCCCCCTCCCTCCCAGCACTTGCGCCGCGAAACAGCTGATTTGCGGGGCAGGGAGGGAGGGGGGAGGAGGGGAAACGCAGCATGCTGGGGGAAGAGGCGGGGCCGGGGCAGGGATTTGGGGAAGGGATCCAATAGGGGCAGGGAGGGGGCGGAGTTAGGGCGGGGACTTTGGGGATGGGGTTGGAATGGGGGTGGGGCCAGGGGCGGGGATGGGGTGGAGTCGGGGCGGGGTGGCAGGGGCACCCACCAGTGCTGGAGAAAGTTGGCGCCTATGCTTGGCAGTGCCAATCTCTGGGCAGCAGGCGCATGTGTCTTCATTACCAGTACACCATCCAGTTTTTGGTGGCTGATAAGTAGAAGGCTTCAGCCACAAAAAAATGGATGGCGTATTTGTGATGTAGATGCGTGCCCATGCCACACAAGATTGGGACCATGAAGAAAATCTTATTTATTACCCCAGTCAAACTGGACTCTTAGCCTCTAAGGGGAAAAAACTAGTGAGGGTCTGTGGCTGCTCTTTGGACTGCCCCAGCTGGTGAATCTGCCTTCTGGCTTACAAGTGTGTTTAAAAAATGTAAAACTATGCATGGGTGACCCCTCACTTACCAACACTGTAGCCTGACTTGAGCCAGAGCTCCTTTAGTACAAGCATTCATGACACTTACCCAACACTTTTTTTTTTTTTTAATTAAAGTTAGCAGCTTGTAGTGACAAACATGCATCTTTCCTGAACATACTGTAGCTTAAGACATGAAACACTCAACTCAGCTAAGGACAGCTGCTCAGAAGTTTAAAGGACATTTTCAAACAAAGTGTCATAAAGCAAATATGAACGGGTGTAATTGTGGCAGAGGTACATGTGTGCTGTACCTGCTATTGCTCATAAAATGTTAATTCTATGAGTCAAACCAGCTTTGGGGGGAGGGAATATAAATATAAACCTGGGGGGGGGGTGCAAAATATAACAAGACAAGGGAGCGAGAAAAGGGAAGGAACTTACTTGATTTTACTGAAGACAATGTCAACATCCGTGATTGTCACATTCTTCCCATCTATCACATGACAGTCCTTACATAATTTTGACCAGTTTTTCCCATGCAGTTCTTTTCCTGTGGCTCTGGTATCTCCGTGGATGGCAAATTTTCTAAAAGCCTCTTCTAGAGCACTAAGCTCTGCTGCCATGGCCCCTTCGTGGGAACTGTTTGACTCATAAGATAGCCTTTTGGCTGCTCGCTCTTTTGCCGGATCTGCAGGAGACTTTGGAGGAGTCTTGTTTGCAGGTTTAGTGGACTTTGTTTTATTGTCAGCCATCATGCTGCAAAGAGGAGGGGGGGAAAAGATCAATGCATTCTCTGCAGATTAATTTGCATAGTTTACCCTCTTTATTAGGTTGTCCCTTGAGAACTAGACTTTCCACATGCTACAGTCCATGTTACAATCTGTGAAGGGAGCTTACACTACACACTTAGTAGTAACTTGATACTTTCTAGTAGGGTTTATGTACATGGAGAGCTAGTGTGTGGCAATCCAGGGTGCAAATCTACAGCACGCTAGCTGAACACAAAATGGCAGCATGGACCCTGCTACTGCACACTACATGTTTGAAACAGCAGTACGTCAAAACACACTATGGAACTTTTAGTGCCTAGAAGCAAGGTCCACACGGCCAGGGATTCTCATTAAATTCTTGGACAGTGCCCTTCTGTTAGCAAAACAAACTACGAGGTAAAAGATCTGAGAACTGACCTGCTACAGCATGTTGGATTCAACACCTGCAGGAAGTGGTAGCACTAGAAAAGCATGTTCCTATTCCAGATGACGCCATTCAGATTTTATTTCATCTGGTCCCTCTGCTTTACTTTCTTTCACTCACAGTCTGATATCGGGGTGCTAGAACAATTTTTATAGTGGGGGTGCTGAAGGTGGAAACCATATATCTGGGTTGTTATTACTACTTCAAGCCAGGGGGTGCGACAGCACCCACAGTACCCCTAGTTCCAGCACCTATGTCTGATATGCCCTTCTGGAGAAACTTTAGCACTCTGCTAGTTAGCGTAACACCTGTTTGCCGGCAGCATCAAGAAGAAGCAACAATACAAAAGAGCAGTACAATTTCTGACAATTAGAATCCTCCAACACTGATTTATCCAGAGCACTCATCAGTAGTAAGGGGAAAATACACAACTCCAATCCAGTTCAACCCTCTCTGGATATGGGCTGGAAAACTCTGTGTACTTACTCTGTGTTTGCTTCTGAAATGGGTAAGAGACCACAATCTTTTAACATAGTTTAGTTAGTTTGTGTAGAGAATACCACATGTGACCAAGTGTGGGTTTTACTCCTGAATTACGTGCAAAGTCCTTTTTGTTTAATCCCAGTGCTCACTAGGGTGAAAGTGTGAAAAATCAGGACGGGGTGGAGGGTAATAGGAGCCTATATTAAAAAAAAAAAAAGCCCCAAATATCAGGACTGTCCCTATAAAATCAGGACATCTGGTCACTCTAGTGCTCACATATGACAGCAATGAATAGTATAGAATGCCTAGATTAGATTTTGGCTCAGCTTCTGCCTCCCCTCAGGCCAGTCACCAAATTATCTGATGTAACCTCAGAGGACTCAGACATACCCACATTTCTCCTTTTCCTACTTAGCCTGAGTCCCACACTCTGCAACAGCAGCTGACCATCAGCTATTTGTTGTGCAACACCTGCTGATCTATTTGGGGCCTTTTCCAGGATAGAGCCTGGGTTCCAAGGACATGCCCTTAACCTGCCCCAATATGCACCAGATACATAGACACCAGGCTGTATTCAATCTCGAAGTGTGGGTACAGGTTGTAACATGCAACTAATCACCGTACCACTGGAATTCACACTCTCAACAAGGCACACAAATTTCATGTGGCCAATGATTAGCATCTCCCACCCTTAGGCAGAAGGGGGGAGAAAACAGAAGGACAAAGTTTAGTATTGGAACAGTAAATTTCCTTTTTTCTAGTATTTCAGATTTCTTGTTTAAACTATAATAATGCAATTCTCATTTGAATTTTCTACCTTAACTCATTCTTAAATTTACTTCCCAGACAAAAATATTTAAGAAATCACTATATTATTTCACATTTACCAGCAGGACAATACATTTTCAGAATTCATACTCTTAATAAAGCACCTAGGTTAGTTCTACACAACTCTCAAGACCCTCACAGGTTTTCCCAGACATCGCTTTGGTTCTGTTAACAAAACCATATACAACTATTGCATATATCTTTACCTATTTTCAACAGAGCGCATCCTCTCTGTAGGAGTCTTTGTTGAGAGCTGAGAGAGCAATCTATTGTGAAGCAGGAGGTTAGAATGAACTTCTTGAAGCTAGAATTTTGTAGCCCTACACTATAGGCAATCTTGTAACAAAGACTACTACAACAAAGGGAGCTTTGTACTGGCATTACATGATAAACTTGCATCATGTAACGTGTCCATAAGTGATATAGCTCAGACTGTGAAGCAGCACTGTATATTTTTAAAGGTTTAAATAAAGACTCAGAGATCCAAATAAATTACATTAAAAAAAGAGAGGTCTTCATACTATTAAGAACATAAGAATGGCCACAATGAGTCATACCAAAGGTCCATCTAGCCCAGTAACCTGTCTTCCGACAGTGGCCAATGCCAGGTGCCCCAGAGGGAGTGAACAGAACAGGCAATCATCAAGTGATCCATCCCGTCATCCATTCCCAGCTTCTGGCAAACAGAGGCTAGGGACACCATCCCTGTCCATCCTTGCTAATAGCCATTGATGGACCTATCCCCCATGAACTTATCTAGTTCTTTTTCAAAACCTGTTACAGTCTTGGCCTTGACAACATCCTCTGGCAAAGAGTTTCACAGATTGAGTGTGTGCTGTGTGGTAAAAAAATACTTCCTTTTGTTTTTTTAAATCTGCTGCCTATTAATTTTATTTGGTGACCCCCAGTTCTTGCGTTATAAGAAAGAGTAAATAACACTTATTTACTTTCTCACACCAGTCATGATTTTATAGACCTCTATCATATCCCCTAGTAGTTATCAATCCTAATTCTTGTTCAGCCAATTGCTAGGACAAACACGTTTGTTTACATTTACAGGAGATAATGCTGTCTGCTTCTTATTTACAATGTCACCTGAAAATGAGAACAGGTATTCACAAGGCACTTTTGTAGCAGGTGTTGCAAGGTATTTACATGTCAGATATGCTAAACATTCATATGTCCCTCATGCTTCAACCACCATTCCAAAGGACATGCTTCCATGCTGATGACACGTTCTGCTCGATAACGATCCAAAGCAGTGCGGTCCGATGCATGTTCATTATCATCATCTGAGTCAGATGCCACCAGCAGAAGGTTGATTTTCTTTTTTGGTGGTTCGGGTTCTGTAGTTTTCGCATCGGAATGTTACTCTTTTAAGACTTCTGAAAGCATGTTCCACACCTAGTCCCTCTCAGATTTTGGAAGGCACTTCAGATTCTTAAACCTTGGATCGAGTGCTGTAGCTATCTTTAGAAATCTCACACTGGTACCTTCTTTGTGTTTTGTCAAACCTGCAGTGAAAGTATTCTTAAAATGAACAACATGTGCTGGGTCATCAAATATATGGCAGACTGCGGTTAAAAAACAGAGCAGGGGACATACAATTCTCCCCCAATGAGTTCAGTCACAAATTTAATTAGTTGATTTTTTTTTAAACGAGTGTCATTATTTCCAGTAAATGTAAACAAACTTGTTTGTCTTAGCGAGTGGCTGAACAAGAAGTTAGACTGAGTGGACTTTCTAGGCTCTGAAGTTTTACATTGTTTTGTTTTTGAGTGCAGTTATTTTTTGTACCTAATTCTACATTTGTAAATTCAACTTTCATGATAAAGAGATTGCACTACAGTACTTGTATGAGGTGAATTGAAATAATGTTTCTTTTGTTTCTTTTTTACAGAGCAAATATTTGTAATCAAAAATAAATCTAAAGTGAGCACTGTGCACTTTGTATTCTGTGTTGTCATTTAAGTCATATATTTGAAAATGTGGGAAACACCCAAAAATATTTAAATAAATGGTGTTCTATTATTGTTTAACAGCGCGATTAATCACAATTAATTTTTTTAATCGCTTGACAGCCCGATCTATAATTTATCTGTACAAATCCTTGGTTACACTAGGAAGCTTAGCAAAAAGGCTACCTTGTATCTTGTTTAGGAAAAAATCTGATTCATCATCAACTGAAGCTACATCCTTCCAGGCAATACAAATAAAATACTTCTGTAAGCTTTCACGGACTAATGTTCACAAACCCCTTAAAAACAAAAATTAAGAAATTTAATCAGGCACAGAATAGCACAACAAAACATGAAAGCTAAGGGCTGGTCCACACTACCCGCCTAATTCGGCGGGTAGAGATCGATCTTCTGGGATCAATTTATCGCGTCTCATCTGGACGCGATAGATCGATCCCAGAAGCGCTCCCCCTGCGGAACTCCTGCTCGCCGAGAGGAGGAAGCGCCGTCGACGGGGGAGCCTGCCTGCGCCGCGTGGACCCGAAGTAAGTACATTTAGTTCGATATAGCAAACGTCGACTTCAGCTACGCTATTCTCGTAGCTGAAGTTGCGTTTCCTATATCGATCCCCCGCCCCAGTGTGGACCAGCCCTAAGAAACCAACTCCATTAATTTTACATTATTTTCCATTAATCAAAACAGAATTTCAATTTAACTTATCAAAAACTATGTAACCCAGCACAATCATGGGAAGGAGATGTATATTCCTAAGTGAATATGGACCAGTTGTGTATTTTTAAAAAGTCAAGCATGGTTATGAATTTAGGATTAACTAAAAAGGATTTTGATTCTCCTTTACATTCTAAGCAATGGAAAAGGAAAACAAAAACGTCAACTTCTGTGCAATGTTAAGGGAAGAAGAACTTGAGAACACTGTATACTTAAAAACCTGAACATTAGAAAGTCAAGAAATTCTAAATAAAGGTTGAATTACACACATACATAATTGTATATTTTCATATTTTGTAAGGTTACCCAAACAACTATAATTTTGTTTTTCTTCCCTCAACACCACCCAAAAAGCCCACTGAATTGGGGGAGAGAGAGTGTGTGTCATCTAAAACTTATAACCTCCACAGAGACAGCCTGAGCACTTTTTAGCAGGCCTGAGAACCAATGTTTTGCCACCACTCTCTTCCCCTCACCCCACCCAAACATCAGTCACAAAGATGGCCTTCGTATATTTTTGTCCCTTCTTGGGGCTTTTTTGTTTTTGTTTTTTTTGGAGGGGGGGAGGAGGAAGAGGACAGGGAACAAGGTTAGTTTTTGGGATGCGCCCCAAATGTAACAGACTCGTGTTCAAAAAAAAATATTATGTGCATTTAGGTCTCTGCTCCTTTAAGTCTCCCATTGCTGGATCCCATCTCTGTGCTGAGGCCTTTGCATAGCTGCCAACATTTTAAAAAAGCTTTGTAAAGGGACAACTGTTCAAATGAACTGGGGTTTCAGGAAGCCCTTGGCCCAAACAACTGAAGGATTGTGTGTGCAGCCCAGTGAACAGTACATATACATGATCCATCGTCTACAGCCAAGCGCTGAGGTACAACCGCATTTGCTCCAACCCCTCAGACAGAGACCAACACCTATAAGATCTTCACCAAGCATTCTTAAAACTACGATACCCACACGAGGAAATAAGGAAATAAATCAACAGAGCAAGAAGTGTACCCAGAAGCCTCCTGCTGCAAGACAAGTCCAAGAAAGAAACCAACAGAACTCCACTGGCCATCACCTACAGTCCTCAGCTAAAACCTCTCCAACGCATCATCAGTGATCTACAACCCATCCTGGACAACGATCCCCCGCTTTCACAGGCCTTGGGAGGCAGGCCAGTCCTCGCCCACAGACAACCCGCCAACCTTAAGCATATTCTCACCAGCAACCACACACTTCACCATAGTAACTCTAACTCAGGAACCAATCCATGCAACAAACCTCGATGCCAACTCTGCCCACATATCTACACCAGCGACACCATCACAGGACCTAACCAGATCAGCCACATCATCACCGGTTCATTCACCTGCACGTCCACCAATGTAATATATGCCATCGTGTGCCAGCAATGCCCCTCTGCTATGTACATTGGCCAAACTGGACAGTCCCTACGTAAAAGGATAAATGGACACAAGTCAGATATTAGGAATGGCAATATACAAAAACCTGTAGGAGAACACTTCAATCTCCCTGGACACACAATAGCAGATTTAAAGGTAGCCATCCTGCAGCAAAAAAACTTCAGGACCAGACTTCAAAGAGAAACTGCTGAGCTTCAGTTCATTTGCAAATTTGACACCATCAGCTCAGGATTAAACAAAGACTGTGAATGGCTAGCCAACTACAAAAGCAGTTTCTCCTCCCTTGGTGTTCACACCTCAACTGCTAGAAGAGGGCCTCATCCTCCCTAATTGAACTAACCTCATTATCTCTAGACTGATTCTTGCCTGCATATTTATACCTGCCTCTGGAAATTTCCACTACATGCATCTGACTAAGTGAGTATTCACCCACGAAAGCTTATGCTCCAATCAGTCTGTTAGTCTGTAAGGTGCCACAGGACTCTCTGTCGCTTTTTACAGATCCAGACCAACACAGCTACCCCTCTGACACCAGTACATATATTGTGCTTTATAAATACTATTTCATTCTCATACTACAAACTGTTGTTCCTCCTTCCAGTTTGAGGTAGGTAAACATTATTGCCCATTATAGAGATGGAAAAAGTAAGCTGGAAAAGTTAAATGATTTGAACAAGGCCACAAAAAGATTCATGTTAGAACTGGGATTATAATGTGGAAGTCCTTTATTTACAGTTCCATGCCTAGTCCACTAGATCATGTTCCCTCCCATGTTACTGAACTGCTTTTCCTTGTGGACACAGATTGCCCAGATTAGTCACACTAGGCCCAAAGGTGCCAACTCAGCTGCAGGCAACCAGCTCAGAGCATAGTTGTCCTAGTACCATCAATGGACGCCACATAATGATCTGGAATCCTCCCAAAAATGCAGGAACCTACAGCTAACATTTCCATGCATCCCAACTGCCAGTGCTGGGTAGCCATAGAGGATGAACGAATACCCTGTGATCATTAGGACAATGACAAACTTTCAGCCCTAGTGATCAGTTTACAAAGATTTACACCTGTTTATTTTGCAAGAAAGAGGGCTGTACACTTACTGCTACAGCCTTGGAATTTTTTAAATGAAAACAGAGATTGTCTTTTATATTTACCAATCCTCAAATATGGAAGACCTGTGGGCTTCACTGGCTTTAAATGTCCTGTGGGGTTTATAATTTCAGTAGCTTACAAACCCTGCAGAAACATCTGTGGGTCTTGCATGTTTTAAAGCAGTTACCGCAGACCATGTCCAACCCAGCCCCCTGTGACCTGCTGCACTAAGGCCCTGATGTATTGTGTAGGAAGCAGCAGAGCAAGTCAGTATATTTTGTGTAAAGCAGGCATGAGCCAGCATGAAGCGTTCGGAACATTGATGTTCCTAGTGTAAGTATTGTTCTTTCTCCCACCCCACACAGAACTAGACAAAGGTATCATTCCTCACTAAGGGCAGCCTATTAACTCAAATGTAAGATATCTACACCAAACCATTTTTGAGTTACAACATTACAAAACAGCATTAGAAAAATCTCTAAAGTGAGATTGCCTACATTTTTGAACCTCCCTATTTCCTTTCCCAAATGCCTTGTCCAATTTGTCTCCAGCTTTCCAGAAATATTCTGGGCTGGCATAGGACCACATTTAAGATTTCAAGTAGCTTGCTTTCAGATGGGTGTAGCGGGTGTCACCACAGGTTTATAATGGAAGCCTTGTTTCAACATTAACTATGGAGACACACTAGCTTTTGTATCAATTGAAGTGTACTTTCTAGGGCAGAGGAGTCAAGGGGTTAGAGCAATCCAACCAGTTTATTCTACTAACTATGCAGTGTATAATTATTTACAGCCTCAGTTTCTTAGACACAATCCAGCTAGCTGAGAGAGAGAGAGCGGTTTTGAATTATTACTCTCCTTGCTGATCAGTATTTTTTTTTTCTTTAAAACTATTCACCAGCTGGCTGCGACAAGGTCAAAAGTCTTGTGAACTAAATAAGTAAAGCTTTCAGTCCAGATTATTTACAGGAACAGAAGACATTTTTAAAGATAGGCATACAGGGACAAATCCTGGTTGGACTCTCCACTGAGGCTGGGAGAAAAGAATCAGCAGTTTTACCAGCTACAGTCTCCCTTGCAAAGGATTTACCATGACCTTATCCACCCCACCTCCAGCCCCTGCTTACTCCAAACCCTAAATTGCAATGACATAGATGTGAACCACTGCTCCATGGGACACCAAAGAATGCAGCTTCCCTTGACTGGCCTCTACATAGCCTGCTTCCCACCCAAAGGAGAGAACTGTGGCAATTCTGCTGTATTTAGAGTCTTCCATGCCTGCAGAGTGGGACAGGAAGAGTTGAACCTAGGGAGACCAGATGTCCCGATTTTATAGGGACAGTCCCGATTTTTGGGTCTTTGTCTGATATAGGCTCCTATTACCCCCCCCACCTCCGTCCCAATTTTTCACATTTGCTGTCTGGTCACCCTAGCTGAGCCCACAGTGAAAAGATTACATTTATAAGAAAATCAATTGTCCTACAGGTTGGAAAACTTCATCTCCAGATTGCAACAAGTCCTTCAAGCATTATATCCTGGGGTAGTAATTTTTTTTCTAGCAATAGGTTCCTACTATCAACTTAACCTCCAGTCAATAGTGTATGCCTCCCAAACAACTCTAAGCCTCAGATCATAGGCCTTCTCTTACTTCCACTGAAGACAAAATTGCCAAGCATATATGCCAACCCTCTGAGTTTTTAGACCCTGCTATGAGTTTATGGAGAGGAAAAAAAAAAACTAGTCTATGGGGAAATCCCACCTGATTGGCTGCTCTTCCCCATTTCCCTGCCTGCTAAATAGGATAAATGGGAACAGTCTTTATGCAGATCAATGAAAACATATGCAGATATTTGTTTAGTTGGCTGAGAGGCAACTTGGTGGCATTTCTCTGTCTGTAGCATAACAACTTTTGAACACTGCAGGAGATCAATTCCAAAATGGTAGGGAATATCCTAGGCATCAGTGAGCTGAACTCTGTTGATTTCAGTGAAAATCAGAAAAACCAAAGGTAGGAAATGGGGGGAGGAGAGGTACGCATAGGGTATGTCTACACTGCAAGTAGACACCTGTGATGCCAGCTGACTGGGGCTCACGGGGCTCAGGCTAAGAGGCTATTTAATTGCGGTGTAGAAGACCCTCCCACATCCTCAGGTCTTTAGAACCCAGACTCCTGCCCAAGCTCAAATGTCTACACCGCAATTAAACAGCCCCTTAGACTGAGCCCCACAAGCCCGAGGCAGCTGAGAGGGGCCAGCCACAGGTTTTCAATTGCAATGTAAACACACCCGCAGAGCCAGCAGTTTCAGTCACCTCAATAACTCTCTATAGATTAAATAAATGGTTGATGGCAACCATTAACACCTTCCAGCATAATATCTGCCCATCCTTCCAATAGTTTAACATGTTGACACCATGAAACATTTCTCTCCAAGAAAAGGAGTTTAAAAAATGCAGTGGTAGGAGAGAAGGTGTGTGCGGGGATTGGGGGGGGAGGGTTGGGGGGAGAAGAGTGGCCCAACTCCTGGCATGGGGCAGTGGACAAATAGGTAGCCCTGGCATAAAGGAAAGTAGGGATGAATGGGGGACAATGGTATGGGGGCAGGGGACATGGGTTCACACAGAACCCCTTATATGTGGCAAGGAGGAGAATAGTGGGACGGGAGAAATGACAGGGGCAGGTGGAGTGCTGGACACACAGAGCCCCTGGCACATGGTAGGTGTTGCAAGGAGTCCCTGAAATAGAGGAGGATGGGGGAGGTGGCAGCATACAGGGAGGTTTTTTGGGGGGCGAGGGGTGTGGAACGGATGGATGCAAGGAGTCCAGGTGCATGCAATAAGGTGCAGCCTACAGAAGCAACAAGGAGTGCATAATTTTCTGTCAGGACATTTTTCACCTTGCCTTCACAAATCAATTTTACTCCCATACAAGTCTGTTTGGAGTTTTCCTCTCCTTGTCTGGAACTGTCACAACAGTTCCAGCCTCACCTTCCACAGCTACACTGTCAGTTTCGGAGGCCAGCCAAGCAAAGATTTCTGCCCCCCAAATACCTTCTCAGATGGTCCTTAAACCTGAAAAGCCATTTGTACTTAAGTTGGATAACGCAGTGCTCAGTCTTCATCAGTAGGAAAGTGTGCGACCCTCTAGTTTTATGTTCATTACAATCTTGTTTGTTTATTTTCAAGTATTGGCAGGTATGTCATTGACTTCAATGCACATAGGATCAGAACTTCAAATTCTGAAGCAAAATAGATCAAAACGTCACGTTTGTCAGTACTCATTAAAAAAATATTAGACACAATTAGCAGGTGTATCCAACACTACTTACATCCGTCCGAGCAATCTAAGCAAAAGGCAGAAACACAATTTTTAGCAGAGCATTCTAGATGCTGTTTATACAAGAGAGATTTTAACTGTATGTAACTATAGTGTCCTTGTGGTCAAGATGGAGACTACTCTGTGGGCAGCTCCGTCCCAAGAAACTCCCTTTCGCCCCAGCAGCACCTGTTCCTAAGCCCCTGGAGTAAATACACACACACACACACACACACACACACACACACCTCGGAATAGTACAACAAATACAGGGAAGGGAAATATAGATTTGAAGAGTCATAAATGGGGAAAAACAAGAGGGGTAGAAGATAGGGGGAGAGGAAGAACAGAATAACATCCAACACGAAGACCCACAGGGACCAAGCCCTGCATCTAGACTCAGAGTTCTGGAATACTGGGCAGAGTTCCAGTCCCGCAGCAAGTCTTGGTTGTCTTTGGTGCCAGTAAACTTTCTCCAGCAAACCCCTTCAGTGCTCTCTGCAAACCCACACAGAGCAACAACCTCCCAAGGGGTGCCGCATAGGGGGAGGAGGGTCATGCGCCCCCCCCCCCAGCTTTCTGCCGGGGTTATATGCATTGTCCTAAACCACGCTGCAAACCACCAGAACCTTTAAATCAGAGGTTTTCAAACTGTGGGGCATGCCACCTGAGGGGCACAAAGGAAAGTTCAGGGGGGCCAGCGGTGATGCCAGGTGGCTTGGGCTTCAGCCCGGTACAACGGGGCTCGGGGAGGGAGCACCACGTCCACCCCCTGACTCACCTCTTTTTGTCGGGTGGGAGGGGCGTAACCAAAAATTGTAAAGCAAAGGGGGGCTCAGCTCAAAAAGTTTGAAAACCACTGTTTTAAATAGTGCCCTCCCACTATCAACAGTTATGCATTGTCTCTGCCCAATGCAAAGTCACAACCCCCCGTTTTCACAGCCCTATACGGCTGTGCACGACAGCGATACTGGGTCCAGCTCCAATGTGTCCTTCTCAGATGATTCCTCTCTGGCACCATGCTCATTTGGGTCCCATCCTGGGGCGTCCCTGGTCAGCCGCTCTGTCCCTCCTGTGCTTTGAACCAGTTCTTGGCTACATGGGCAGCGAGTGAACCGCTCCCTCAGTGAGGCTAGCCTCCAGCCCCATCCCTTCTACCTGAGGCCCCCTCGCATGGCCGGAGGAGCCCTGAGCCCCACCTCCCCCTGCAGCCAGAGGAGCCCTGGCCTGCCTGCCCAAGCCCCCCTGTGGGGGGGGGGGGGAAATGAGGGTGGGGCCTCAGGGTGGATGGTGCTAAGCCTCCCCTGGCCTACAATACCCATTGCCATGCTCGGCTGCTTTGCTAAATGAGGATCTGCTCACTATAGGCCCTCTTGTCTGAAGCTACTGGCACACACATGCCCCTGTGGGTCCTTCTCCCTTCGCCCCTGGAATAAACAGCCCTTCCTCTCCCTCAGGACCAGGTTTTAAAGGGGCCATGCTCTCTAAACCCCAAGGGGGGGTAATGCTCTCCCCCAACAAAAATAATTCTTGTTGTCCCCAGTAAGGTGGGCAACTCGAGGCAGCAGATCCCCAGCAGCAGACCCAGGTCCCCTACTGGTCAAGAGCATCCCCAGCACCCAACCCCCTGTAAAGGACCCAGGCGTAAGCAGTCTGGTGTAGAAATCTCCGCTGGGATGAGGTCTGACCACCAGGGATGGGAGTCACCAGGCAGGAGTTGGACGAATGGCAAGGCCAGGTCCCATAAGCAAGAATCAGGGTCAGTGTCAGACCAGGGTCGAAGACTGGGAGATCAGAGGCAGGACCAAGTTAGAATCAAGAGGCAGGAATAGGGGTTGAAACCAGACTGGAATGAGAGACCAGAGATCAGGAGACAAGGCAAATACTGGCGTTGCAGCAGACTGAAGTCTGTGTGGTGGCCCAGAAACTTCCTGGGGTTAAGTAGGGGCACTTGGCCAATCAGCAGGCCACAGGGTACTGTTACTCCAGGTCTCTTGGGTGATACTTCCTGCGGTGCCTACTCTCCACAGTGCTTCCTGGCTGCAGCTCTGCCTGGCCCCCTGGTGGCACTGTGGGAATACCAGCCACCCCAGGCTCCGCAGACCTGGGCTCTAGTCCCTGGGTCCTTACACCCACAGGCTCCTAAACGAGAAATAGGTTCCCACAAGGCAACTTGCTCCTTCTCCCCTCCAACCCCCGCCCGCCCCCCCGTGGTATAAATGATCACACATCAGCACCTGCCTGGGCTGCCCTTCCTTGGAGGAACAGCTAGGCTGGCTGTCAGGCATCAGCTGAAGTGCTACCACTCACCATGGAGGCAAAATGACAGGTCCCTAAGGCATGAAATCAAGGGCATGCAGGTTTAGAGCGGCCATTCGAAGTACAGGGTTCTCTTCCCATATCGTCCCTTCCTCATTGGGCCCTCTGCCCCCTCTCCCCCCGTCACAGCTTTGGCAGTGGAGCCAGTGGAGCCTCTGGGACAGTCAGCATGGGTTCTCCACCTTCACCACCCCTTTGTGCAATGACAAGGGGGACCGATACTGTGGGGAGCCTCCCAAACAGGATGTCTGCTATACCTCGCTTCATCTTCACTCCCCAACAAGCTGGGCATCCAGACAGACCAGGTAGATCATCATCAGGAGCACGTCCAACTCATGGGGCTGGCAGGCTCAGAATCCATGGAAACATCCTCATTAGGGAACAGTCCCACAAGTAACAGATGATTCCAGCGGAGAGATCTGGCGGGGCTGACACTGCCCTCTGAGCGTATATAATCTACTGGTAGGTCCCCAAGTTTCTCCTGTATAACATATGGGTGTGACTCCCATCAGCCAGCAATTTTGTGTTTTCCCTGATTCCAGGCCAAAACTCAATCACCAATCTGGAGCTCCTGTTACCATAGGCGCCGATCCCGTGGGCGCTCCGGGGCTGGAGCACCCATAGGGAAAAATTGGTGGGTGCTCTGCACACACCGGCAGCCAAGCTCCCCGCCCTCCCCCACCTCCCCCCACCCCCTCCGGCCTCACCTCCGCCTCCTCCCCGAGCACGCCACGTCCCCACTTCTCCTCTGAGGGCTTGCCGCCGCGAAACAAGCTCTGGGAGGGAGTGGGGAGGAGCGGAAACGCGGCGTACTCAGGGGAGGCAGCGGGGAAGAAGCGGGGCTGGGGCGGGGATTTGGGGAAGGAGTTCAATAGGGGCAGGGAGGGGGCGGAAACTTTGGGGAAGGGGTTGGAATGGCTGCGGGGCAGTGGTGGAGTCGGGGGTGGGCCGGGGGGGGGGGAAATCGAGCACCCACCGGCGCCAGGAGAAGTTGGCGCCTATGCCTGTTACCTCACTCACCAGTCCTAGTGGGCTTTGTTCTGTTGATTCTGATGACTCGAGGCTTGTGTCGCTATCTGATATGCCTCCTTCAGTTGATCACTCAGGCAAGTCTCATACCCCAAATATGTTTCCAGTAGTGCCCCTTGTGAAGAGACACTCAGATCAACTGGCAATCGGGCTTCTCAACCAAACATCAGCACGTATGGTACGTACCCAGTTGCATCATGCCAAGTGCAGTTATAGGCATGTACCAAGTGCTCCACATGCCTATTCCAGTATTTCTTCTGCTGAGGCTACAGGGTTCCCAGCATGTTGAACAATGTGCGGTTCACTCGTTCTGGCAGCAGATCCTCTTGCAGATGGTAAGGGGTGGCATACTACTTTTTGATCCCCATGATCTTGCACGGTTCTTTTATTAACCAGCTCCCAAAATCCTGTCCCTGGCCTGAGTCTAGTCTCGCATGCAGCCCGAAGTGAACGAAGACCTTCTCACACAGGACCTTGGAAACCATGGACGCTTTCTGATCTTTGGTGGGGTAAGCCTGGGCGTAACAAGTTTAATGGTCAGTCACCATCAAAGATATTAGCAGTACCCCAGGGGTCAGGTGCTAGACAGAAAATCCATAATGACAAGCTTCTTGGGTGCCAAACTTGTGATGTTGACAAGAGGAGCTGCCTGCTTAGGCAGTCTTTTGTCAGATACAACTGGTGCAGGTGTGAACATGATGGGCAATGTCACCCCCCCTATCCCGGGCCAACAGAATCTCACCTTAACCAGGGCCTTCAATGCCTCTACTCCCAGGTACCCAATTCGACTGTGGCAGGGCTCCAACACCTCTCACCAGTACTTCTGTGATAGCACCAACTGCTTTGGGTGATGTCGCTGGGTATGCTTCTGCCCTCATTAAAAAGTCTCCTGTCCCAAACCAATAGGTGGATCCATCCCTTTAGCAAAAAGACCTCCCTTTGGGTGACTCACCCACTTAGCTTTGAGGTCCTTTCCCCCTTCCAACACATAAAGGGGATCCTTCATCTGTGAATCGGCTCACTGAGCATGCTCCATCTGTTCATCCCTCAGTCTGGGCAGCAGAGGGTCCTGTAGTCTAGTAAAACTTGAGTAGACTGTGGGTGTGGCTTCCGGTGGTACCACAGACAGTCAATCGCTCATTCTTCATTAGCTGTGGATTTATCCTCCACATCAGATACCCGCTGGCATAATGCTCTCAAATCAGGAATCCCCACATCCATCCAAGCATCGAGTAATAAGTCCTCAGTTTAAGGCCGATGAGACAAGGCATCTGCATCCATGTTTGTTGCCTGGACCAATAATGCATGGTGAAATCATAGGCAGAGTGCACTGCTAACCACAGGCGCCCTGCGACAGATAATTTTGCTGTTTTCTTGACATACATCAAAGGGTTATCATCAGTCTTTATAATAAACTCAGCCCCATAGAGATAGTCATGGAACCTCTCACAGTCCACTTTAATGCCAGGAACTCCACTTGATGAGCAGTGTCGTTCCTCTCAGGGGCTGTGAGGCCTCGACTTACAACAGCTACTGGCTGAGATTTGCCCTCGTGTTTTTGATAAAGGACAGCTTCTAACCTAGTGTGGCATGCATCAATATGAAACTCATGTGGCTGGGTGGGATCAGCGTACACCACGACAGGGGCTTGAGTGAGTTGTCAGATGATTTTCCAGAAAACTTCTTCGCTCTCAGCAGTCCACCACTTTCTGAAAGGTGCACTCACAAAGTACTGATCCTGGTGTGGGTTCCCCTTCCTATCCCTTGGTGAGCTCTGTGACTGGATGCATGCACGATGTGGGGAAAATTCTTTAGCAACCTGCGGTAATTGCCACAGAACCCCAGAAATGACATTCCTTGAAGGTCATGGGCCTTGGCCAGTGGTTAACGCCTTCACCTTCTCCAGGTCCACGACCACATCGTCTGTAGATGCTGTGTGTCCCACATGCCTTACAAACATCTGGCAGATGATGCACTTGTCCAGGGATAAGTTGATGCCAGTCTCTTCCAAAAGCTCCAGGACTTTACATGGCCAAGCCTCATGTTCTCCTAAACTGTGCCTAAATACCACAGTGTCATTCAGGTACACCAGACACTCTAACAGGTGCATGTCCCCTACCATCCACACCATGAATTGTTAAAATGAGGCCGGAGCCCTGGACACCCCCCAAGGCACGTGATTAAATTGGTAAAATCCCAAGGAGCAGATGAAAGCTATCTTCTCCCAGTCCTTCTGTGCCATGGATACTTGATAGTATCCACTGCAGAGATCAAGGATAGAGAACCAGCAACTGCCTTTCAGGCTATCCAGGTATCACTGACCCAGGTATTATGTACTGGTTGCAGAGTGTCCACCAATTCAGAGTGCGATAATCAGTGCACATGCGCACCTTGCCACTTTTCTTTTGCCCTACAGCAATCTGCAGGTGCCACCTCACATCTTCGATGGCAGCGGGGGATAATCATCTTGACCCCTCTTGTAAAGGCCAGCTGTCCTACATTTGGACATGGTGCTCCACATCTTGAGCACAACTTACATTCCACTCGTGCATAGCGAAAACAGCCTTCCTTTACAGTAACTTCTCACACAGGCAGTCCTTCCACTCAGCAGGAAGAGAGGAATCCAACTGGAAACTATCCCTCCCCAACGGTTTAGCCTCAGTCTCCTCTTGGGATGGGGGCCCCCTCACTCTCCAATATGCAGTTTTTCATAAAGTATTCATTGGCAGCTCCTGCAGGTAGTTGTTTCCCACCATCTCATGGAACTTCCACACCAATCTCTGGAACAGGTTTATATTTGTCCTTAGGATCCAGGGTGCACACACTCTTCATTCCGGATCTGAGCAGACCAGCACCAACATCTCTATTTTCTGGGTTGCCCTGTGTTGTCCTTCAGAAATTGGACCTTCAAAAGGATATATCCCTGATAAGGGCAGAAGTCACAACCATTTCCCAGACTGTTGGGCCGGACAGGAAGTGCAACAATAAATACCGCAGGTATTCTTGGTAGCAAGAGTCATAAAGTATCATGATCTGCCATCCGCTGTCCAACAATGCCTCACACAATCATCCTTCTATATGGATGAACTCTACAGCCTGGAGTCCTATCAGCCCATTCAGGTACCCCGTCTGTGGTTTTTCCTGGGGAGCTTTGAACTTTCAGCGTTTCCCTGAAGCTCCCCAACAGTTCACTACAGTTGTTGGGATACAGCTGCATGGTCTGTCTCATTCTGGTAGTCCGAGGCATAGTGCCCAACTCTCTCTCAGTTGTAACAGAAATCTTCTTGTGGATATAACCGCTTCGATGGTCCTCCCTTGGCAGCCCCCTACTGCTACTTTCCCCTCTTGCAGGTGGCAGGGTATGTCCCGGAGTCTTCACCATGGCCACTTCTCAGGTCAATTCACTCAGAGCCACCACCACTGATGGGGCCTCTTCCCTTTCTTCAAGCCCTAGCAGCGTAACTCCCTGTCTTCTTCAGCTGCACCACTGGGTCCACCCACAATGGTCACCCCTCCTCTTCAGGTCTTCTCAAATAAGATCATGGAACAGGGGAGGGTTTTGAGCCTGCTTCCACAGCCACAGTTGCCACATCATCATCCCATCTTGTTGGGTGCCCAGAAGGATCTGGTCCAACCCAGTGGAATCACTACCTGCTGCAGCAAGTCCTCTAGTCTTTTGATGAAACCTGACAGACATTCACGGGGCTCCTGATAGGGGTGGTGGAAATGATAATACAGATCTTCATCGCTGCCAGTGTTGCTGTAGATGCTCTCAAGAGTGGCTAAATAGTCTTGCACCGTTGCAGCCAGTTGGGAGTCTTTCAGGGTTTGGATGATTTGGATGGTAGGTCCATGCAGACTCTTGAGCACCCATTTCTGCTTCTGAGCATCCGAGCATTCCCACTCTTGGACAAGGGGTACTGCAAAATCCCTCCAGGTCTTATAATCATCCTTCCCCAAAGGCATGGGTGACACCCCTGAGAAAGAACGTAACCGCTTGTACGGTGCATTTTCATACTCTGGCTTCAATGCATCTTTGAGGGCATTCTCCAGCTCGTTAGCCCACTCTAACACTTTGGGTGCTGCAAGGGCCAGAGCACCTCCCAATGCTGAGATTAACTCCTCTGTAATGAATCTACCTCAAGTGATGCAGGCATACCAAGAAAGGGTGGTTCTGGTCCCAGGATTTTCTAGGGGGTAACTCCCACTTGCACCTCTTTGGGAGCCTTGTCCAGATACTTCCTTGGAGTGAGTATATAGAGATACCAGGCCCTTCACTACATAGATGTAAATACAGCTGTGGATCTTCACTATCTCCAGTATTCCCACTGCATCTAGGCTCTCCTCAATTTCACTGGGTTCCATCTCTTCCAGAAACCCCACCAACAGCACCTCTTTGGTTTCTGAGATTCGCATCCCTTGGCATAGGGATCTAGTAATCGCCTCTCTTTGCTTTTCTAACTAAGAGAATCACTCAGGTGTCTCTTTGCTCCGCAAAGTAGTGCTCAGGGTGCATGATGTCCCTGCGTGCATCTGTGTACTGCACATACCCATATAGGGTCATCAGCAGCAGGGATCAAACCTGGGACCTCTTGATCTTAATGCATGAGCTAAAAGACATTCCTCTATTAGCCAAGTCTGTAGCAGGCTCATTCAGCTCTAGCAGGCCTAGCCACCACTAATGGGGGACAGAGTGCTACACCAAGGGTGGGGAAGCACATCTCGAGCTCCAGAGACTTTCCAGTTGAAGTCCCCATATGGGCCACCAGATGTAACAATAGGGCCCTCGTGTCCAAGATGGAGTCTGTTCTGTGGGCAGCTCTGGACAAGAAAAGGCATGCCCTGGAATGCAGCAAAACTCCCTTCCAAGGCAGGGGCATCTGCTCCAAACACCCTGCAGTAAAAACCACACACACATTATATATATAAAGAAGGAAAATATTTATTTACAGAGTGATGAATGGGGAAAAACAAGAGGGGTAGAAGATAGGGAGAGAGGAAGAACAGGGTTACATCCAACATGAGGACCCACGGGGCCAAGCCCTGCGTCTAGACTCAGAGTTCAGGAATCCTGGGCAGAGTTCTAGTCAGGCAATGAGTCTTGGGTGCTCCTCGTTGTCTTCAGTGCCAGTAAACTTTCCTCAACACACCCTTCCAGTGCCCCCTTCTGCCTCACTCTGCAAACCCAGAGCAACAGCCTCCCTCCTTATTTCCAATGCAAAGTCACACGCCCACAGCCCCATACAGCTCTGGGTGACAGTAATACTGGGTCTGGCTCTGGTTTGTGCTTCTCAGGGGATTCCTCCCTGACATGGTGCTCCTCCTGGCTCCTGTCCTGGGGTGTCCCCGGTCGGCCACTCTGTCCCTCCCAGGCTTCAGACCAGTTCTCGAGTGCTTCACTACATGAAGGCCTGTTCACTGTAGGCCCTCACTCTCCTGCTCTCCCCTCCCCTCGGAAGAACCAGTGCTTCCTCTCCCTCAGGATGAGGTTTTAAAGGGGTCATGCTCTCCAGGGGCGGCTCCAGGCACTAGCGCAGAAAGCGCGTGCCTGGGGCGGCAAGCCACGGGGGGCGACCTGCCGGTCGCTGTGAGGGCGGCAGTCAGGCAGGGCCTTCAGCGGCCTGCGGGAGGTCCACTGGTCCCACGGTTTTGGCGGCGGGTACGCCAAAGCCGCGGGACTGGCAGATCACCCGCAGAAACGCCGCCAAATCTGCGTGACTGCGGACCGCCTGCAGGCATGCCACTGAAGACTGCCTAACTGCCGTGCTTGGGGCAGCAAAAAACAGAGCTACCCCTGATGCTCTCTAACCCCCAACATTAGCATACAGCACTAAACCCTTTTATTTTTTCTTGACTGCATCTCTCTCTCTCTCTGTTTTGCTTAAATATAGACAAAATTTGATCTTGCTGTTTTAAAAATATTCCATAAGTGCATTTATAGGGAATTCTATTTTCTGTCTGTAATTATTTATGTCACATTAAAGCAACAGGGACAAAACTCAACAGATGGAACTTTTTTCCTCATTTTTGGGTCAACATTTATACTGAGTAAAGGGATTAGCAGCTGGAGAAATGAAATCTTCTCCTTATTCAGATGTAATTGCTTGTGGCAATTCAGTGCAAGCTTCCCTTGCAGTGCCTCTATAGCTATCAATAAGAATCAGAGTTAATGCAATCCTTTTGAGCTCTGCTCTGGACTGAATTTCTTCAATTTGGGCCCAAATCTGCACTCAAGTTGGTCAGCAAGTGGCACGATTGCTGTGAGATGTGGGCCATGTACTGTTCACTGCAGAGTGAAGCCTAAAGATCTTTTCCACAATTTTTCAAAGCATTGTAAAAGATTTAGTCATGCAACATTCATTCATTTCATTGGCTTTATGAGGAACTGTGTGGCTAAAAGTGTACTTGTGCCTAGCACTATGGACAGGGCAAGGCAGGGTAGACTATACAGAGCTGCATAAAGACCACTGTTGAAATGCTCATTGCCACCAATTCACATACACAGTAATAATAACAACAAAACTGATTACACACCTTTCCTAATGCTTCTTTTAGTTCACAAAACAGTATTTCAGACTTTTATGAAGTTACACATGCCATTCAAGAGAACTGCTTTACATAAAAACAAAACAAAAAAAAGACTTGATTCTGATCTGAGAACCAAATGGTTGTTATTGATTTATTACAAAAATCAAAGCTATCTACCTTTATAATTTATAAATGTTGCAAGATTGCTGATGTACATAAAGTAAAGTAAGTTCAATTTTCATTATATTTCCACAAAGAAAACAGAAACCTTCTCAGATTGCTTAAAGGGGAACACACCCCTACATAAACCCTTAAAAGCAAGGATATATCCAGTTAAAGATATCCTTCTTTAACATACCTTAACACAACACACACACATATTCACTGCTAAACTCCACCCCACTGTAAATAAGCCACATACTCCTCTGGCATGTACAGTAATATAATACACACACAACATTCCTCACAATCACACTGTAACAAACATTTTTACTCCAACCTGGCAACATCAACATGTCAGTATGCAGGTGAATTGTATGATGAGTTATTCTCCACCATACTAGCTCTGCATCACCTGAGGATTCCTCCTACATTGGAGTCAATTCCCAGATCTGCTGGGTTGCCATTCGCTGGCAGAGTAGCTCCAAAGGACTGTAGTGGAACAAAGAATCAAGCCCACAATATTCTGCAATTGTCCAAGCATAGGAAGGAAGCAAGCCAACAGATCCACCACAGGTTTCACAGAAACATATGAACAATATTCCACTATTTGCAATGAAAAGACTGGGTCCAAATTCACTTGGTTAAAATACAGTATGAAAGGAGCCACAACAGTTCAGTCTAGTCATTTCCTGGCTATGCTGTGAGGAAGCGGCTGGACAAAATAGTCATATGTGATAATTTCAAGTATTTCTTTTCTATTTTAACCTGGTAGCTCTTCTCAACTGTCTCCTGTATTTCATTAAACAAACAGCTCCAGAGTTCCAGCAACAGTAGCCTTTAATTCCAGATAAGATCCTGGGCCAAATTAAGTCAAGCCACTAACTTTGGGAGAGCTTCTGTATCAGCCTAAACCACTCATGTTATGACCTCTTTTCTGTAGAATACTACTATTTTGAACTTCTATAGCACCATTTCATCCATGGATCTTAAAGCACTTTTCCAAAACATTGCCTAATGAGGACTCAGCTCTCCAGGGAGGTAGATAAGAGATCATTTCACCCACCACTAAAACGGGGAGAAGCACAGCAGCTGTTCAAAAGCGTACAGCAATTCTATACAACTATTTAGCACATGGAGCATTGTGAACAACTAAAAATCTAGCAGGAAATCAGTCAGAATGTAATTAACAGAAATGGAATTTGGTCAGGAAAATGGAGTTAACAGCCCTATTATTACAATAAGCACTGTGGGATTTTTAATGGCCACAGTATTGACCTGTTGAAAAATTGGTCAGGATGCAGAAGAGAGACACAAAAATGATTTGAGGGCTAGAGAAAATGTCTTACAGTGAGAGACTAAGAGCTCAATCTGTATAGTTTATCAAAAAGAAGATCAAGAGGTGACTGACTTGATCATAGTGTATAAGTACCTTCAAGGGAAGAAGTTACTAAGTATAAAGGGCTCTTTAATCTAGTGGAGAAAGGCATAACAAGAACCAATGGCTGGAAGCTGGAGCCAGACAAATTCAAATTAGAAATCAGGCACACATTTTTAATAGTGAGGGTGATTCATCATTGGAACAAACTACCAAGGGAAGCAGTGGATTCTTCAGAGCAAGACTGGATGCCTTTGTGCATCAGTCAAACACAAGTTATTGGGCTCAAAACTGGGTGAAATGTATTGGCCTGTGATATACAGGAAGTCAGACTATATAATCTAATGGTCCCGTCTGGATTTAAACTCTATGAATGAATGGCCTCATCAGTTTTACCTCTAATCCATAAGAGCAAGTACATCTAGCAGCATACAGTGCAGGCTGTGGTTCAGTACCAAATAAGATGGGGGGGAAAAAACATCACTGAATCATCAGTAGTGCTTTCTGAAACCACCTGTGAGTTTCTTTAAGGTCAGCCATTCAAGTACTGGTGCACCCCAACATTGCTTAACTTGAGGGGGGGGGGGTATGTCTGCACTGCAAGTGAAGGCATGATCATAGCAGGGGTAAGTATAGCCTGTCAGTTTTAGTCAGGCTAGTGTGGATGACATCATCATGCAAATGTGTCAGCACAGGCTTCAATACAGGCTAGTAGTGCAAGTACAGCCCTCCAGCAACCATGGGTATGTACTCTGGTTGGTAGCCCATGCCACTGCATGTATGCTGCTATCCTTACCTGTGCTAGCTAAATTAAAGTTAGTATGGTTATGCCTACCTGGGTTACCTGTATAGACAGACGCTAATACAGGCTGCCTGAGGGATTCTGTTCCAGTCCTTTTCTTTTGAGGGAAGTCAGACGGCTACCTGTTGCAGACATTGTCTCTAGTTGGTGCTCCTTTAAGCCCTTTCAAGATAAACAGAGTCCTTAACATTTAACTTCAAAGCCAAAAGCTCCCAGGTCCTTCCAATATAGGGATTCCTTTGTCAGCAGAGTTTGTTAGGACTTGCACTTTCAAAGCACTAATTGGGCTAAATACTCCATTCAATGCTGTTCTTTAAATTTGCCTTTAATATCTTATCAGGAATAGGCATGCTGTTTCTATGTGCTTCCCTCAGTGAAACAGGCTGTTACCTTCAGGGGCTTCACTGTATGGTCAGTTTTCTTCAAACATCTCTCTAACGTGTTCATTTTGTTTGATATCCCCTATATTTAAACTTTGAGACACAGAAGTACACTGAAACAAGTAATATTTGCCAGCAATTAGTTCTGTGAGAGCTGTAGTAGAGCAAGGTTCTCAAAGTTTTTCTTTCTGAGCCCCCCCCACCTCCCCAACTTGCTATAAAAACTCCAAGGCCCAGCTGTGCCACAACTACTGTTTTTCTGCATTTAAAAGCCAGGGCGGGCATTAGGGGGTAGCAAGCAGGGCAATTGCCCAGGGCCCTACACCACAGGAGGCCCCGCGAAGCTAAGTTGCTCAGGCTTTGGCTTCAGCCCCGGGTGATGGGGCTCGTGGCCCCGGGCTGCAGTCCTGCATGGTGGGGCTTTGGCTTTCCGCCCTAGTGAGTCTAACACCAGTCATGCTTGGAGGACCCCCTGAAACCAGCTCACAGCCCCCCAGGGGGCCCCAGACCCCAGTGGAGAACCACTGGGGAGGACAGTAGCACTGTAGAGGCAGGGAAAGCTTCTGCAACTGCATTAACTACATGGACCTTGAAGAAGTCTGGCCTGTCACTCTTGCTCTTTGGCATTATTCCAGCAGCACCAGATAAAGTCCATGTTTAAATGCTTCCAGACCGCACAAACGACATGTACATGCACACACATGCACATACGTGCAAAAAGAATAGCAGAAAAAGAAGGAACAGCAAAGAAACCTAGAAGAGCAGCACAGTTTAGGCTCCCCCTTATTTATTTATCTTTTAAAAATCCAATTGTATATCTGCTGCCCGGTCTAAAGTCCTGAAACAGCTCCTCTTCTTGGTAAAATCAGATTTAACTGCCCCACCCTCCTCCGTGTGTCTCATGCACATGTACCACAAGCACAAAGAGGATGATTTTCCACTTGTTCAGATGAACTCAAACGTAGGTCTGCTCTACATTTTAAATTTAGGTCAACATAACTACGTTGATCATGGTGTGTGAAAAATCCGCACCCCTGAGTGACATAGGTCTGCTGACCTAATCCCCAGTGTACACAAAACAAGGTCAATAGAAGAATGCTTCCATCGACCTAGCTACTGTTGCTCAGAAAAGTGGTGTTCCTACACCGACAGAAAACCCGTCCATCACTGTATGCTGTGTCTACCCTATAGGGTTACGCCAGCATACCCCTAGGGTATAGTCCCTGGAGAGTAAACATATCATGAATTACTGCATGCCAAGGAAACAAGGCCAGGACAAAATCGGCCTGAGAGACACTGTATCACTAGTACTGTAGATAAATCCCCGTGGGCAGAAAAAGGCCCTTGCAGCCTGGCAAGACTTGCTAGTACCTGTGCATTCCGATATTCAGCCACACACCCAACCCAGAAAACCAGCAGATCTCATTTCCAGGGACAAAGCAGCTGACAAACCAAAAGCAAAAAAAACCCAAACACAGAGCAGAAATAGAGTACAAGAGAGCAGAGCCATTTGGATTCTAGCACATACCCATCGCCATCGTGAAAACTGTTAAACAAGCATTTTAATTGGCTAGTAGAAGCATGTAAGAACCTCTCCTGCCTATATGTACAGCAATGATCTCCATTTTTAATCTGATAAAGTTCCTCCTCAACTCACTGAACTCAATCTACTCCAGCCTTGTGCCCATTTGAGGCCAAAGATAACTTTCATTGCAGAGAAGATGTCTGAGCGCATGAGATTTCTAAAACAAACAATAGTAATAGACACTTAACTATAGTAGGTCTTCAACTCAACTAATATTAATCTTTTCTCCACTTTGAAGGCTTTTAAAGCAAGCATTTAAAACACAAGTGTGTGAGAACTATTCATGACAAGCAAAATTTTAATTGTTTCTCTGACCTGCCAAAATATGACACACATGCCATAATTTATGAGAGTTACAAAGAGAGGCATTTCAAGTGAAAAAAAGAGACACACTTGTTTAATTTCATTGAAATCCACTGAATGAGAAGGTCTTTTCAGAGAGAGAAAGGAAAAATTAAAAATATTTTGCTAAACACTATTGTCTGTCTTCCTTAAATAGGGTCAGCAGGTATGCATGCACAAGTCAGCCAATCATTATGCTGAAAAAAGTGATGTTCTTGTTATGGGAACCATGGCAAAGAAAATCAGAATTGGTTTGCAAATATTGGCACATCCTTATACTGCAGAAAAATCAGACTTGTATAACAAGTAAACTATGTAATGCAAGAGAATGCTTGAATTTCTATGGCGCATTGCTATTTTACCTGGTAATTGCACTTAGTTTTTCCTCTCAAAGCCCACATTTCAGTCCAGCTAGTTACCCAAACTGAAACATTAGACAGATTATCCTTTAGTCAGTATATACCTAGACATACAATTAAGTCTGTTAGTCTGTGAACAGATGATACACAACAATCAGATAGGCTTAATGGCCTCTCCTCCTTAAGAGCACTAGTTTGTCTTTGTTGTTTTAGTACAAAGTTGAGGGCTCTAACAGAACAATGTTTAGGAAAAGCCACACTGCATTTGGCTATATGTAGTGTAGCTAGACTGTCATAAATAAGAATAGCAGTTTTCAACGCAGTCAATCTGTAGGCTAAAACATCTATTAAAGATATAATTATAAATAACTGCCATACATAAACTTCAGTGTATACAGACCTTTTTCCAGTTACAATAATCTTAAATATAATAGTGGGGTGCGGGGGAGGATCTACATTATCTGTGAATTGTTCTATGCATGGCTCCATAAAACCTAATGCTATTTTAATACTTAACACTGGACATTGCACTTAGGCCATCACAAGTGATACACTGGTTGCAGTCATATGGCTGTGGTCCATAAACAGACACAAAAGAGCTCAGTACAACCATTAGAGAAAAAAAGCTGTAACTAATTTTGAAAGGCATGTAGCTACTGGCAAGAAGAAACAACGATTGCTGAAACGTTAAGAACCAAAATTGAATCTTTTCATATCTGTGCTCTTGTTAACAATCATCGTTTAAGCCTGAGAACACAGCCTACAAAGAAAATTCTTTACACTTCCCCATTTGTTCTCAATTTTTCATTTTAACAGAAAAAAAAAATCTTTAAATCCCACTAAGATGTGCAAATGTTATAAAGGACAAGCTATCTAAAGACATAAACAGAGCTGTGTGAAAAAATTCTCCCCTGACAGCAAGATCAGTGAAAATAAAATCATTTTCTGTAATCACATTTCAAAGTTTATCTGGTTTATGTCAAAATGAAAGGCAAGCCTTTGCACAAACTGCCCCAGTGACATTTTGAAGCGTTCATGGTGAAAAAGCTGTGGTTCCCAGGAAACAATTACAAAATTATGCACTGTAGCAAATTTCTGAACTTAAAAAAAATCCATTTTCATACTTGAATATTCAAACACTAATATTTTGCAATACTAATGGGAGAAAAAAAATCCTACTTGCCCGAAGTAGAGCTGCAGCCATGCACAAACCACCCGTTTTACCAGAGTTTGAAGTAATAATTTCAACTACTTACTTTTATAATTAACTAGCTCTGAAAAAGGAAATTGGCTAATTAAAAACATGTGTTTTCTCACTTTTTTTCCTTCTTGTATACTGTATTTTGCTTTTCTACCTGCTGTCAGTCTGTTGTCTGTGAGCGTTCTTGTATGCCAGAAGCTGAGAGTTTTGGAGGGCTGTTTAGATCTGTTCTATGTAGCTTTATGTGACAAAGCTCTAACTAATACTGGAATGTTTTTAATAATTGGATCCTTCCTACCCACCAAATGCTTTATAAAGTGACTGCCTGGTCTGTATCAAAACACAAAGGGTTTCATAATGAGAGACTTAAGAAGCGTTGGGTAAACAGGAATAGGTAGTTTTATGTTAATAATGTGGAATAAAATTAAAACATTTACACAATTAATGCAGAGCCAGATATCATCTGAAACATTTGGGTGAACAAGTCCGATGAAGGCAGCACTCTCTTCTGCGTGGAATGAAGGGAGCATTGCTCGACTCAGGCTAAACAGTCACCCATGGAGTGCTACTAACATCAACCATGCAAGAATCCAGCTCTCTCCAGGCCAGGTGCTGTTGCATGTCCTCCAAGCAGGGGAGCGGGAGGAGGAGGAGTCCTACTCAAGGATGCAGCTGCCAACGCTCACGGGCTCCATCCTGCAGTGTTAGACAAGATGCAGCTGGAGCAAGATCCCAGCTGCCTGGCACTGATCTGACGGCCGATCCAGAGAAGGGAAACAGCTTTACACTGCACCTCTCTCCTGCTCCTACCCCAGTGGGAGCGGGAACGTCGCCCAAATAAAGAGGGCAAAAGGCCAGGCCGGGAGGTTGCTAGAGATGAGGTCCCTGCCCGTTTCTCTATCCCCCCGGGGGGAGATGGTTATATAATGCCGGGAACGTGCAACAAGCGCACCTAGCTGCTCTGGCACAGGCGCCTCGGGCAGGTTGCGCGCAGCGATCGCATCCTGCTGGTTAGCCGGAGCAAGGGCTGCTGCTGCTACCTCGGGCGCAAAGTCCACCACAAACGCCGCTCTCCGGCGCGGTGCCACCCCGGGCCGCTCTTCTACTGCCACGAGAGAAGCGCAGCCAGCCAGTCCCGGAGCCCAGCGGCGGCTCCACGTGCCGCCCTCGCTGCGGCGCGCAAGGGGATGGCGAGGGGCTGCAGCCTGCGCTGCGCTGCCCCGCGGGCACCCCCTGCGCTGTGCCTCAGTGGCACCAGCTGACCCTTGGCCAGCCCCAGGCAGCGCCCTGAGCTCTCGCCTGCCCGCCGCGGGGATGCCTTACGCTGCCCTCGCCCCTTGACAAGGCGCCCACTTACCCCTCGGCTCTGAGCGGGCGCGGGTCCCCCCAGCCCAGCCTGGCAGCCACCCGGGAGCCGACGCACGCAGGGAAACCCAGCCACCGCGAGCCGGGCGCCGCCGCCGCTCCGCCCCCGCTGGGCTGGCATTGGTGAGCGGCCCGGCGCCCGCCCCCATAGGCTGTGCGGGGAGGGCCCCGCCCTGGCTCCCGTCGGGTGTGAGGTAATGAATTAACGCGCCCAGAGCCGCTGCCTTAAATGGCTGGTTGCAGGCCGTAGTACCCGGCCACCGCGCCTGTTATTTATACCCTCGCGCGCCTCCCCGGCGCTGCTGCTGCGCCCGGGGCCCGGCGGCAGGTGCCCGGGCAGGTAGGGGGCAGGCAGCGAGCAAGAGGCCAATCACAGCGCCGAGGGGCGGCGGCTCTGCTGCTGGAAGGCTGGAGCTCGGAGCCTGGCTGCGCTTTGCATCCTGGCCCTCATTGCATCGGCGCCCCCTGGGAACGAGCCTCGCTGCTCCTGCATCCCCCCCCCCGCCCCATCTGTCCTTGCAGAGGGGGCCACGTCGCCCTGGGCCCGGCCAATTCTTGGTCCCGCTCTCCCAAATTCCACGGCCTCACTGGACCCTGGTTAGCTGCTGCTGCTCCCAGCGCCTTGGAAATCTGACCCTGGATGCCCCCACTATCCCAGCACCACAAAAACCGGGACCTGGCCTCGGGAGCCCGGCAGAGTTTGGCCACAAATGCAGAAATGGTACCGTCAATATCGAGAACAAGTGTTGCTTCTACTATTCCTCTGAAAATCACCAGACACACACACACAGCACATTTTGGTACCTGGAAGGTGGGGAAAGGGCTAATCTGGAGTTTGTGTCCTGGGATCACGATTTTTAAGCTGCAGCAGAAGCAGCTAAACACATTTAAGCAGTGGAAGTTATGAGACTAGGGCCAAAAATTGGCAGGATCCAGGTGCCACATCCTGGATTTTGTGGTACTGCTGTACTGGGATGCAGCAGTGGGTGACTTCACTTGTTTTTTCTTTTTGACAGTACAGTTTAAGGACTTTGGTCCAAAATTTGGCAGAATCCAGGTAGATCTAGCCTGTACCTCTCTTCCTCATATTATGAGCGCAGGGAACCTAGTCTCAGAGGCACGAGCTAGGTGTAAGGAGAGGTCATATATCACAGGCGTGGTTAAACAACAAAGTTACTCATGGAGGAGCATCCTGGAGCTGGAGCCCTTAAATGCAAAAGCAAGAAAAGGGGCAAGTATAGAGCAAGTCTACATAATAAGGATACTCAGCCATATGGTCCCTATAGTCTATAGCAATGCCATTGAATAGCAGAGAAACATGGTATGGGCTACACATAGCATCCTAGAAATCACCACTTGAAGGAGGTGTTCTCTTAATGCTTAATAACAACCCCAGAAGACTGTGCACTGCTGATCAAAGTTCTCTTCCCTACTAGGCAGGTTGGCTGATAATTTCTCCAGGAGTGCATTCTAGTTCCTTTGATAGATGGGTGACCAGACTCTTGGACAGGCAGGAGTTGAAGTAAGGTGGTGGGGGAGATTAGAACAGCTCTCCCTTCTCCACTAAAATCTAGTTTGGGTAAGCAGTGCTGCCTCACAGCTCCAGCTCCCCCTCAGCTAGTACTGTGAGAGCTCCCCCTCCTGTTTCAATCTGCTTTAACCACTGGGTATAGATTGCTAGAACTGGGACATAAAATGAGCCAGTAAACCTCATTCTGCTCTCAAAAGTTTTCTTCCACTTTTTAGAAGACTGAAAGTGGAACCTCAGGTCTAATAAAAGGGAGGTTATGATTCTTAGTAATGCTGAGAACCTGCTTTCAGCAAGGGAAAGTAATGCTATTGCAGTCAAGCCAGTAATTCTCTAGATCTGTGCCAGATCGAGATCCTATTAGCTTCAAGCCAGTCTCCCTCCTTTAGATTTTGTTACTTGATTGACTTTGGGGTTGATCCTATCCCTAATTCCCAGTCTGGTGTTTTGGTAAATTATATTTCTCGAATAGGACTTTCCGCAGCATGCAGAGATCTATGGCCTCAACTTCTAGGATCAACCATATAAATGTAGTGCTTGGGACAGATTAAGCCCTGGCATAAATTAATGCCAGGTATGAATTTGATCCAGCCTATATACTTGAACCCACATTAAGAACTCACTTTATTTCATCTTATTACAGTTGAGTAGTTCCTTGTCCTTGAAACCTTTTACAACAAAAATAAACTTACTTTTTGACCATACTTTGAAAACTCCCACCCACAAATATGAAGGATCCTAGGAGTTGCCATGCAAGGTAACCTCCCTCCTTTCACAAAGCAAATCTTAAGAGTATTTGCTATTGAAGGGTGTGCCACCAGACAGTTTTTAACTGAGGAAGATAGGTGAGTCATCAATAGGAGCATGATCAAGGGTACCTCAAGGCAAACATGTTCTGCCAGTCTAATCCTTGCTAGCCCCCCACTCCTCTCTTAACCATCTAGCCAGATAGCTAACCCTCAAGGGACAGAAACCTTACAATAATATTAATAATAAAATAGATAGGAGAGGGTTAAGGCTCTATTCTCCTTCTGTAACCCAAATTTGCTAATCTGGACACTGATCTTCTGCCCCCTCCAAAAAAATACAGAAAATTTCAGAAAATCCATTTCAAGGGATATCTCAAAGTTTGCTGCAATAAGTGATGTAATCATGCCATCATTTCCACACTAAACAGATTAAATCCTCCCATCCTTGAAGCCAGAAGATTAGACTATCTTTCTGAATCTAGAACTGTCATTTATTATTTAGTCCTTTAGGTTTAGAATATAAGAAGGCTGGTATCCTAGGCTTTATGTGCCTTTGACATTTCTTAAAAAACTCAAATCAAAGCATAAAGATAAATCCAGCAGCAAACTCATGTATCTTTATTATGGTTTCCTGCAGCACCCATAAAGTTAGCATCCAAATATGTTCCAGTTAAATTAAATCTACATGGCGAGGTCCCTAAAATGTCCGTGAGTTTTCTGTTCTCCCTCCCTGCATAAGGTAGGAACAACTCTTCCCTATTCAGGGAAGAAAATATTTAGTTAGTTTCATGCTAATTTGGGTGGAAATGCTTTGTCAAAGAGGGGGATCTTGCAGCAAGCCCTGAAAGCGGTCAGACTCTGGATTAGTCTGATCCCCTCTAGAAGTTTATTCCATAGCCAAAATTCCATGACCACAAATCTTTATCTCCATCTCTCACCAGCTTCAGCCTGGGCTTTGTAAGATACATTTTCCCAGAGGAGCACAGCTGAGTTTGTAGGCCACAGATGTAGCTGGAGGATGAATGTTTTCTCTGATACATCATTCATTGGCCTTTGCACAAATCAAGATACCTGAACCTTCATTGGTCTGACCTAGTATTTTGAAATCTATTTTCCTCTTCTAAATAATCTTTGGAAATATAAATGGCATGGGTGGGGAAATTTATAGTGAAGGTCGCCTAAGTATTTCTATTCCAAAGGGTAATATTCCGCTGCTTATAACTTTCTCCAAGTTTTACCTTTACAGCTAAAATTTGTGATGCGTGAGTCAGGGAGCAAATGTTTTTTTGCAAGTTCCATCAAAATGGTTGAGACATTTTAAATCACAGAGGAAGTGAAAAACAAATATGTAGTTCTTCTACTAAGAAAATGTGTTGCAATCAGTTTCTGAAAACTTCTAGCACCTCTGGCAATGGTGATATAAACTTGGAAATTATCAGAAACAGTCCCCTGGGTTTATGCATTTTTCACTGATCCGGTGAAAATTGGATACGTTGTGGCCCTAGTTGTAAGGGTTTTTAAACATGAACTCTGGACTATGTTAAATGGTAAAGCTAACAGTTTGCAATACACATGCATACACATGTAAACTGAATGGGAATTTCTATTGAATAGTGTCTGAGGATTCCAGTAGATGTCCACACAAAACAAAATGGAATAGAATTGCAGTTTTCGTAAGCAGGGGGATTTGGAGTATCAAAAGTACTTCATATTGGGACTGGAACTTCCGTTGTCTTTGTACAGCAGCTAGCACAAGGAGGCCCTGCTCATAATTGGAACCTTAGTAGTACTGCGATACAAATAAGTAATTAATTAATTAATAATAACGGTGCATATGGGGGAGGTGGAGCTGTGAAGAAATCCTGCCTTTTTCTATATGGTATAGAAAAAGTACTTGAGTAATATGAGGACGATAATCCTCCCTTATCTCCCATTGGTCTGGTTGGGTGAGGATAAACTCATTAATGTTGGTGAGACACTCAGATACTACACTGATGGATACTACAGAAAGCCTACAGAGAAAATTTTCTCATTCAGGGGAGAACTTGGCTGTTGTGCAGAGTACAAAACCAGCCACTGAATAATGAGAATAAAAATAAATATTGAACAGCTGCCTCATTCACTGAGCATTGTTCATCTTGTGCTCTGAATATGGCAGGCATCCTTTGGGAAAAAAATAACATGGTTATGTAATTAAAGATTGTAGGTGGAATTTCAAAAGCACCTACTGAATTAGGAGCATATGACTTTCCATGGGATTTGTACAAGTCAGTTAGGCATTTTGAAAATCAGACCCTGTATCATATTTCACAAAGGTTAATAGTTAAGTTTGCACCAGCTACTTTAACTTTGTATTTTTTTGATTTCTGAGTGCTTCACTTTGCAACCTTAAGGATCTTTTCATGCAGCTTTTTGGTAGCGAATTAGATCTGATTCATTACACACACACATAAGTATGCCCTCACCTTTTAGTTTACTCTGAGTTTATGTTTTGCAGGTATCAAACTACCATCAGCTAGAGAGAAGCAAGCCATAAATGTCTTTTCCCCTGCAGTCCTATTCCTGGAAAGGGAAATAGCAGCCCTCGAATTTGCCAACCCCATAGAGAACTGCAAGGGGAGAGTGAACATCAGTGTAAGTCCCCCGGTCAGAACTTAGGCATCAGCTGTGGTAGGACAATAGACAGAACCTGGACAAATATGTGGGGTATTCATATGCAAATGAGCACACCAAGCTTCCCACAGCAGTTGCCATAGTGGAGACATTCATTCAGTAACCTTGCTCCAGCAGTGACCTATATGTGATGCTTCAAAGGAAAAAAGAAAATAATTGCACTTTCCCAAATATACCAGGATTTCTCATAGAGGAAAAAAGTGTCTTTCTGGCCCACTATGAGCAATTGGCTACTATACCGTGAAGCAATTGAAGAGTGGGTCACTGTGATTACTGCCCTTTTTATTCAACATCTTAGCCTAAAATAATCTGTTTTTAAGATACATACAAAAAGTGTTCTTTCCAATTCCACTAATTTCTTTGTCTCAAATCTCACTGATTTTCCTTGGCACTGGATTCCACAGATGTTCCTATATGCTGTGTAAATTAGTATCCTTTCAATTTGGTACATTTGGTAGCAGACAATTGTTATTAAGTGCTCCTTGGTCTCATGAGATGGGATGAAGTGGATGGAAATACTTTTAAACTAAATCATTCATTGTTTTGTGAGTGGCTATCTTGTCACATCTTACTTTTTTTCTTTTTAAGATATCCCACAACCACCTGCAGAACTCTTAGCTAAGCTGTTCTGTACCTTTGGCTACTTCTCAATGTTCTTTTTCAGGTAAAACAAATAGAGCTTTGTTAGGGCTCATCCCTTCAGCATGAATGAACACTGATACAGCAAGTGGGCTTATTGTAGATGAAAATAGTTACACAGGAGGTGAAATCCCCATTGAAGTCTGTGGGAGTTAGGGTGACCAGATGTCCCGATTTTATAGGGACAGTCCCGATTTTGGGGTCTTTTTCTTATGTAACCCTTCTGCCCATCTAAGTTGGCAGCAACAAGGGCCGGGTTCTGTATCTAGGGGTTCTGTTTCAATAACGCAATGCAAAACCGGCTCGAGCCCCCACCCAGTGACCTGGGACAATTACATACCACCCCCTGGGCGCCTTTAAGAGGCAATACTTCCCCTCTCGCAAGCACAGAGTCTGAGTGTAGCAGAAAATGTTTAATAACATGAGGTAAACGACATCAGCATTAAATTGGAAAAAACACCACAAACAGGATTCCTAATACAAACCATGAGCAAAAGACCCACCCCAACAAATTGGGCCGTGTCCTTTCCCTTTGGTTCTTGAATCCAGCAACCCAAAAATCACCCAGAGTCCCCAAAGTCCAACACCCCCAAAGTCTCTTGGGTCCAGCAACCACCCAAAGTCCCAAAAGTCCAACAACCCCCAAAGTCTCTGTCCCTGGTCAGTGCAGCCCCAGAGTAAAAGGGGGGGGGCACACAGGGTGTTAAGGGGCACCTTACGTGATCCGAGGCCGACCGGCCGTCTCTCCGTGGGGTTCCGCCGCAGCCTTTACCACGAGCCAGTCCACTTTCCTGCCATCCCACAAACTGCTCTGCTCTACGAGCTGCTCCACTCCGCTCACCGACCTGTGAGCCGCTCCAGCCGTCCCCGCAAACAGCTCCGCTGGCCATTCCTTGGGCCACTCCAACCGTCCCCGCAAGACTCCACGCCGCTCCTCCAACCGTCTCCGCAAACTGCTCTACCAGCCACTTAGCAACATAGCTTCAGGCTCCCCCACTAGTTAACACAGCACTCAGTGATTTCAGCTCTTAGTAACTTTAGCTCTTTTGTGATTTCAGCTTATAGTAGGGGAGCCCCAGTGCTGGTGCACCATTGGCCCAAAGTGAATTCAGCTCAGCAGCCTGTAACTAGATTCCTAATGGAATCAAAGTTAGCTCTGACATTCAACAGTAGAGATGGTGCAATTGGTGTTTCAAGTCCTCAAAAGGGGCCCATACTATCAGGTACAAATACCTATCCCCATCCTCTCTCAATTCACTGGGTTGTGGAACCCATGTCCCTTGTCTAGCGAGTGCTACTTAGGTGATGGTGAGATCCTCTGCCATAAAACAGTTTCATTGTCCTTGATTCACATAATCAGGGTAACAACACTTTATTCCTCCTGCCCCAATAACAGAGAAACTGGGGATCCCACCCCATCCAAAGTAACCACTATCAGTTGCTGTTGTCTCATGCCAGGCGGGTGGGTGTGCCTATGAAAACAAGATCAGCCCCTGGAGTTCTTTTCCACACTCACCATAATTCACCACCAGATGTCAGGGTAGAGCTCATCCTGACTCTGCTTACACTTATATAGGCTCCTATTACCCCCCACCCCTGTCCCGATTTTTCACACTTGCTGTCTGGTCACCCTAGTGGGAATAGTGCCATTGACTTCAGTGAAGCCAGGATTTCATCCTCGATATGTAGCCACCCCTTACCTCCACATTTGTGGAATGCTTTACCACGTTTTAGCATGTGTAACTTTATGGAGTGTAAGTAGGTTAATGACATTACAAACCTATATGGGCTAGGTACATTTACTACAGTGACATTTTATTTCAGTGGTGTATATTGCTATTAAATGTAAGCCAGAGGAAATCCAAAGTATTAAAAACTGATTTAATCTTTTACCACAAAGTATCCTTCTCAGAGAGTGAATGGTTCCATGTAATAAGAATCAGAAAGCTGTGCAGAATAACATTTATCCACATGTTGAAGACCTTCTAATACATTACAGCATTATTTGATTTAGGCCAAATGTTCAAATGTTGATTCCTGAAGTGGGATTTTCAAAAGGTATCCAACTAAGCACCTATCTGCCTCTTTAGGTGCCTAAATACCTTTAAATATCTGGCCTCACGATCCTAGATTTAGACTCCTAAATAAATGGCCAGATTTTCAGGGATGCTGTGCAGTGACCTGACTAGGCTAGGTTAGGCTATGCTAACTGTGAGGAGTGGCAGAGGCAAACCAAGACAAAAGCAATAATTTTACATTTTTAGAACTTTTGTAAGGGAAAACCCCCAAATTGTACCAGAAGCATAAATAATATAGAATATTACCAAAGACTGGCTGACTTTTAATAATAAACTATGGTCTAGGTTTAATGGATCCTGCCTTAGCATAGAGGGCTGGACTTGATGACCTTTCAAGGTTCCTTCTAGTCCTAACTTTCTGGGGGTATGTCTACACTACAAAATTAGGTCGGATTTATAGAAGCTGGTTTTATAGAAACCGGTTGTATGCAGCCGATTGTGTGTGTCCCCACATAAAATGCTCTAAGTGCATGAAGTCGGCGGACCGCGTCCACAGTACCGAGGCTAGCGTCGACTTCCGGCGCATTGCACTATGGTACCTATCCCACAGTTCCCGGAGTCTCCGGCGCCCATTGGAATTATGGGTTGATATCGCAATGCCCGAATGATGCAAAGCAGTGCCGCGGGGGGTTCTGGGTACATTGCGTCAGGCCCCTCCCCCGCCGTCACAGCAACGGCAGACAATAGATTCGCGCCTTTTTACCTGAGTTACCTGTGCAGACAACATACCACGCCAAGCATTGAGCCCGCTCAGCTCAGCTCACCGTCACCATATGTCTTCCGGGTGCCGGCAAACGTGGGACTGCATTGCTAAACAGCAGCAGCAGCTTACTGCCTTTTGGCGGTAGACGGTGCAGCATGACTGGTAGCCTTCATTGGCGATCTGGGTGCTGGCAGCTGTGGGGCTGCATTGCACCAGCCCCTTGCCTTTTGGTAGAAGATGGTTTATTATGACTGGTAACCGTCGTCGTCGTACTGCAGTGGCTGTCGATCATGGGCACCTGGGCAGACAATGATGGTTATCAGTCGTAGTATGCTATTTTCTGCCATGCGCCCTGTTGGATCATTGCACGTTAGCAGAGTCGTAGTATGCTATTTTCTGCCAAGTGCCCAGTATTGTCTGCTAAGCACCCAGAAGAGGCCGATGGCGATCTGGGTGCTGGCAGACATGGGGCTGGCAGACGTGGGGCTAGATTGCTACACAGCAGCAACCCCTTGCCTTTTGGGCAGAAGATAGTATATTATGACTGGTATCCGTCGTTGTCATACTGCAGTGGGTATCAGATGGTGCAATAGACCTGAAGGCTAACTGCCAAGCGCCCAGTATTTGCTGCCAAGCACCCAGAAAATGCCAAGGGCTATCAGTCATGCTGCACCGTCGTCTTAAGATGTAAAAAATAGATTTATTCTGTATTCATTTGCTTCCCCCCTCCCTCCTGCTAAACCCAGGCTTTTGAGTTCAATCTTTGGGGGGGGCCATTCTGTGTGACAGTTGTTTGTGTTTCTCCCTGATGCAAAGCCACCTTTCTTGATTTTAATTCCCTGTACCTGTACGCCATGTCGTCACTCGCCCCTCCCTCCCTCCCTCCCTCTCTCCCTTCTTCCCCTGGTCCGTCAGATACTACTTTCGTGCCTTTTTTCAGACCAGACGCCATAGCCAGCACTGGGATCATGGAGCCCGCTCAGATCACCGCGGCAATTATGAGCACTATGAACACCACGCGCATTGTCCTGGAGTATATGCAGAGCCTCCTGGACATGCCAAAGCAAAACCAGGACCAGCTGAGGAGGAGGCGATTGCAGCGCGGCGACGATAGTGATGAGGAAATTGACATGGACCTCTCACAAGGCACAGGCCCCAGCAATGTGGAAATCATGGTGTTACTGGGGCAGGTTCATGCCGTGGACCGCCGATTCTGGGCCCGGGAAACAAGCACAGACTGGTGGGACCGCATCGTGTTGCAGGTCTGGGACGATGCCCAGTGGCTGCGAAACTTTCGCATGCGTAAGGGCACTTTCATGGAACTTTGTGACTTGCTTTCCCCTGCCCTGAAGCGCCAGAATACCAGGATGAGAGCAGCCCTCACAGTGGAGAAGCGAGTGGCGATAGCCCTGTGGAAGCTTGCAACGCCAGACAGCTACCGGTCAGTGGGGAATCAATTTGGAGTGGGCAAATCTACTGTGGGGGCTGCTGTGATCCAAGTTGCCAGGGCAATGAGAGACCTGGTGATATCAAGGGTGGTGACTCTAGGAAACGTGCAGACCATAGTGGATGGCTTTGCTGCAATGGGATTCCCAAACTGTGGTGGGGCGATAGACGGAACCCATATCCCTATCTTGGCACCGGCGCACCAAGCCACCGACTACATAAACCACAAGGGGTACTTTTCAATGCTGCTGCAAGCCCTGGTGGATCACAAGGGACGTTTCACCGACATCAACGTGGGATGGCCGGGAAGGGTACATGATGCTCGCGTCTTCAGGCAGTCTCGAAAGCTGGAGGAAGGGACTTTCTTCCCGGACCAGAAAATAACCATTGGGGATGTTGAAATGCCTATCGTTATCCTTGGGGACCCAGCCTACCCCTTAATGCCATGGCTCATGAAGCCGTACACAGGCAGCCTGGACAGTAGTCAGGACCTGTTCAACTACAGGCTGAGCAAGTGCCGAATGGTGGTGGAATGTGCATTTGGGCATTTAAAAGCACGCTGGCGCAGCTTACTGACTCGCTCAGACCTTAGCGAAAAGAATATCCCCATTGTTATTGCTGCTTGCTGTGCGCTCCACAATATCTGTGAAAGTAAGGGGGAGACATTTATGGCGGGGTGGGAGGTTGAGGCAAATCGCCTGGCCGCTGATTACGCGCAGCCAGACACCAGGGCGGTTAGAGGAGCACAGCAGGGCGCGGTGCGCATCAGAGAAGCGTTGAAAACCAGTTTTGTGACTGGCCAGGCTACGGAGTGAAACTTCTGTTTGTTTCTCCTTGGTGAACCCTCCGCCCCTCCCCCCCACCCGGTTAACTCTACTTCCCTGCAAACCAACCACCCCACCCTCCCCTACTACCCTCCCCCCTTCGAGCACCACTTGCAGAGGCAATAAAGTCATTGTTACTTCACATTCATGCATTCTTTATTAATTCAGCACACAACTAGGGGGATAATTGCAAAGGTAGGCCTGGATGGGTGGGGGAGGAGGGAAGGAAAAAGACACAGTGCACTTTAAAACTTTAAAACTTATTGCACTGGAAATCATCTAGGCTGGAGTGATTGGGTGGCCGGAGGCCCCCCCACCGTGTTCTTGGGCGTCTGGGTGAGGAGGCAATGGGACTTGGGGAGGAGGGCTGTTGGTTACAGAGGGGCTGTAGCGGCGGTCTCTGCTCCTGCTGCCTTTCCTGCAGCTCAACCATATGCAGGAGCATATCACTTTGATGCTCCAGCAGCCGGAGCATCGACTCTTGCTTTCTGAGTACAAGTTGACGCCACCTCTCCTCTTCAGCCCGCGTTTCAGCACGCAACTTCTCCTCTTGAGCACGCAACTTCTCCTCTTCAGCCCGCGATTCAGCACGCCACCTCTCCTCTCGCTCATATTGGGCTTTTTTAAAATCAGTCTGACTGCCTCCACGCATTCTGCTGTGCTCTGTCAGTGTGGGAGGCAGTCTGTAGTTCAGTAAACATTTCGTCACGTGTCCTTCGCTTCCTTCTTTGAATATTCACTAGCCTCTGCGAAGGAGTAAGATTTGCAGCTGGTGGAGAAGGGAGAGGTGGTTAAAAAAGATACATTTTAGAGAACAATGGGTACACTCTTTCACGTTAGATTTTGCTGTTCACAACATCACACAGCACATGTGCTTTCGTTACAAGGTCGCATTTTTCCTCTTATATTGAGAGTCTCCTGGTTTGGTGTGAGAGATCACTCACGCAGTGCCAGGACACAGATTTCAGCTTGCAGGCAGCCATGGTAAGACATACAGTCTTTGGGCTTTTTTAACCTTCTTAACATGTGGGGATGGTTTCAAACAGTAGCGCCCTCATTTCCCATACCAAGCACCCGTTTGGTTGGCCATTTAAAATGGGTTTGCAATATAAAAGGAGGGGCTGCGATTTCAGGTTTAACATGCAGCACAAACCCAACTAACTCCCCTCCCCCACACACCCAATTCTCTGGGATGGTCACTTCACCCCTCCCCCCCACCGCGTGGTTAACAGCGGGGAATATTTCTGTTCAGCAGAGCAGGAAGGGGGAACCTCTGAATGTCCCCTTAATAAAATCGCCCTAGTCCAACCAGGTGACCGTGAATGATATCACTCTCCTGAGGATAACAAAGAGCGATAAGGAATGGATGTTGTCTGCATGCCAGCAAACACCGGGACCATACGCTGCCATGCTTTGTTATGCAATGATTCCAGACTACGTGCTACTGGCCTGGCGTGGTAAAGTGTCCTACCATGGCGGACGGGATAAGGCAGCCCTTCCCAGAAACCTTTTGCAAAGGCTTTGGGAGTACATGAAGGAGAGCTTTCTGGAGATGTTCCTGGAGGATTTCCGCTCCATCCCCATACACGTTAACAGACTTTTCCAGTAGCTGTACTGGCCGCGATTGCCAGGGCAAATTAATCATTAATCATTAAACACGCTTGTTTTTAAACCATGTGTAATATTTACAAAGGTACACTCACCAGAGGTCCCCTGTGTGCCCTCAGGGTCTTGGGTGAGTTCGGGGGTTACTGGTTCCAGGTCCAGGGTGACAAACATATCCTGGCTGTTGGGGTAACTGGTTTCTCCGCTTCCTTGCTGCTGTGAGCTATCTATGTTCTCTCCATCCTCATCTTCCTCGTCCGCCGAACCCGCTTCCCTGTTTCCAGCGAGGGACTGATAGCACACGCTTGGGCTAGTGGTGGCTGCACCCCCTAGAATGGCATGCAGCTCCTCGTAGTAGCGGCATGTTTGCAGCTCTGCCCCGGACCTTCCGTTTGCGTCTCTGGCTTTGTGGTAGGCTTGCCTTAGCTCCTTAATTTTCACGCGGCACTGCTGTGTGTCCCTGTTATGGCCTCTGTCCTTCATGGCCTTGGAGATCTTTTCTAATGTTTTGCCGTTTCTTTTACTGCTTCGGAGTTCGGCGAGCACTGCTTCATCTCCCCAGATGGCGATCAGATCCCGTACCTCCCGTTCGCTCCAGGCTGGAGCTCTTCTGCGATCCTGGGACTGGGACTCCATCATGGTTACCTGTGCTGATGAGCTCTGCATGGTCACTTGTGCTCTCCACGCTGAGCAAACAGGAAATGAAATTCAAACGTTCGCGGGGCTTTTCCTGTCTACCTGGCCAGTGCATCTGAGATGAGAGTGCTGTCCAGAGCGGTCACAATGAAGCACTGTGGGATAGCTCCCGGAGGCCGATAATGTCGAATTCCGTCCACACTAACCCAATTCCGACCCCCTAAGGCCGATTTTATCGCTAATCCCCTTGTCGAGGTGGTGTTAAGAAACCGGTTTAAAGGGCCCTTTAAGTCGAAAGAAAGGGCTTCGTAGTGTAAACGTGTCCAGGCTTAAGTCGATTTAACGCGGCTAAAGTCGACCTAAACTCGTAGTGTAGACCAGGCCTATGATTCTGTGCTGTGCAGTTAGTACCATGTGCATTGTTATTAACGTGAACAAAAGAATTTATTCTACAACATACTGTGTCACTTCAGAGAAGAATCAACTTTTCTTCTCCTTGGCTGGAAGTCCAACTCCACTCTTGGGCTTTGTCTACACTACACCGCCTTTAGCGACATGGCCGTGTTGCTAAAAGTCGAGCAGTGTAAACAGGGCCGGCTCTAGGCACCAGCAAAACAAGCTGGTGCTTGGGGCGGCACATTTTTAGGGGCGGCATGGCCGGCCGCCCTAGCTCACCTCCGCTGCTGCCGCTTGCGCACCATGGCGCGCGAAACAGCTGATTCGCGCACCGCTGCTCGCCCTCCCTCCCAAGCTCTCAAACCTGGGAGGGAGGGGGAGATCCCGAGCGGCCGCGGCGCACGAAACAGCTGATTCGCACGCCGCTTCTCCCCCTCCCTCCTAGGCTTGAGAGCCTGGGGGGAGGAGGCAGGGCTGGGGATTTGGGGAAGGGGCGGAGCTGAGGCAGGGCCGGGGTAAGGAAAAAACGGGGGGGGGGAGGCGGCCAAAATTGTTTCTGCTTGGGGTGGCAAAAATCCTAGAGCTGGCCCTGAGTGTAAACACTGTTTGTCGGCACTTTTGCCGACAAAGTACTTTCACCCCCTACGAGCAGGGTTCGCATTGTTGACAGGTGAGCGCTCCTGCAGACAACGAGCCGTTTACACTGCCACTTGCCACGGCAAAACTTTTGTCTTTCGGGGAGGAGGGTTTTTTTTTAAGCACCTGTAAACAACAAAAGATTTGTCGTTCAATTGGCAATGTAGTCAAAGCCTTGTTGTCCTGTTCTTAGCTTCTCTTCCGCTTTAAGTGCTCCTTAGATTCAGTGTTCCTGTGGCTGTCCCTTTTTTCACCGAGTTTGTCCACAAGCGGGTCTTCTTTAGTGGCCCTCACTTGCTCATTAGGCACCTTTGAACTGTATTCTTTCCTCCTTCTCACTTCCAAGTCCTCTGCTTTTATTCTCCTGTTCTTTTATTTTATCCCCTCACTTGCTACCCCAGCTGTGGTTCATCCACTAGCCCAGCATCACCACCCTTCTCTAACAGCTTTTTCTCACTGCCGCTTTGGGTGGATTCCTGCGCTCTCCCCAGCTTGAGCTGCGCTCTCCTTGGATGTCTCTCTCCCCAGGATAGCATTCTGTGCTGCCGCATCACAATTGCAGCAGGTGCTAGTGCCAGGATGTGAGTTACTACACTCACCACCACCCCTTAACATACATGTCCCCATGTATACCTAGGTGGCACTCCATTAAACTAACTTATACTCCTATCATCATTTATATTAATTCTTGATTAGAACCATTCTATTCATTGTTCACTTTCCCCATAGGTACCGTACACTCATAAGGTTGGTGGGGTTCCACCACTCCCATTCTTTTGGTTACTGTGCATTTCTTGCCTCCTGTAGCAACCTTTTTGGAGGTACCCCTTTTGTAGTGCATTCAGAGCATCTAGGTACCTCACCTGTGTCAGTTGTTAGACTTATAGGTTCCTTGTGAGCTGACATAATGTCCCATTGCACAATTGGGAAGCCTAGCATTACTGCTTCCCCTCCCGATTACCTGTGCCTCTCCTTTATAGCTCTGTGGTCAGCCTTGGTTCCATTTGCACCACGATTCACATCAAAGCAGCAGAGCTTCAGCAGGTTGCAATGTACCACTTTGGTCACAGCCATATCAGACTCCATCTGTATTCTGTAGACTGGTAACTCAGGATAGGGAACTACAGGGTTCCATCTGCTGTCTATCTTATTGCACCTCCGTCATCTCAGCAACACCCGCTCTCCAACCATCATTTTTTTTTAAAACACATTGTTCCTTTTGTTGTTGTTTTGCTTTCTTTAGGTATTGAGCTACTTTTGTTCCAACTTCCTTCATTCTCTTATGATGTTCTTCAGCCCATTTGACTACCTCTCTCCTTTCTTTATATCAAGGCTCATTTGTCACTCCAAATAGCATGTCCCGAGGCAACCTGCCATGTCTGCCAAACATGAGATAATATGGAGTATACTCGGTGGAAGACTGTTTTGTATTGTTGTACACATAAATCAGTTCAGGGAGCAATTCAGGCCAGTCCATGTTATGGTCCTCCTATAGGCTTCTGATCATATGGATGATAGATTGGTTCATGTGTTCACACAGGCCATTAGTTTGGGGATGATATGCAGTGGTTCTGAGTTTGTGACTCCCATACATGCTGCACAATTCATGGAACAACTGTGACTCAAAAGCAGGTCCTTGATCAGTCTACACCTGCACTGGATACCTATAGAGCTGCACAAAATATCTCCAGAAGACTTTTGCCGTGGTTTTGGTGGTCATGTCCCCTTACCGCAACAGCTACTGCAAACTTGATGTCGTGATCTATCATCACAAATACATAGGATGGTCCACTTCTGCTGGGTTCCAATGTCAAGTGATCCAGCGCTACCAGTTCTAATGGTGCATTACTTTCCAGAGAGGTTAATAGTGCATTGGCTGCGCTGCTGTCCTTCACGCTGCAGATTTGACAGTTTTCACACCACTGAACAATGTTATCTTTCACCCCTACCCCTACCCCAACCCCTAATGTTCAGCTTAGTTTGTCAGCATCCAAAATGCCCAGAAGAATTATGGTATGCTTCCAATACCATTTTTGAATTTGCTTGTGACGCTGTATGGAATTTGGGTGACCATTTATAATATTATTGATACCAACATTACAACATTGCAATGAATCTTACAAGATATGCTATGTAAGGTATCAGTGGAAAAGCTATGATTTGCTAAGCATGATAATCTTTTTATATGTATCATCTTTGTATTGTAAGTTATGAATATGTATAGTATATTGATATCTCAAACTTGTGCTATGTTTCTGGGTGATACCTCAGACAGATTGGCATCAACATTATCTAGCCTGTTGGATTGCCCATCAAGGGTAATCAGCTGACAATGAACCCATTAAAAGAAGCCAGGGGCTACACCTGTGAGTCAGCAGAACGTGTAGGGACATGTTGGTGGATAGGGGACTCCAAGTGCTTTTCCATGCCCATGTTCTGTGAGCTTGAGTTTGGGACAAAGAATGTACAAGCCGCATGGCAAGGATATAAAAAGGCAGCTGCATCTTCTCCATTTTGTCTTCAATCATGTTTCTTACCTCTGGAGTAACTTCTCTACAAACTGAAACTCTGAATAAAAGGACTGATAGACCCATCCAAGCTGTGGATGTGTTCCAGAGAGACTTTACAAGCCAGCAAACTCACCAATGCTGCTAAGACCCTGATATATGGACTCTGAAGTAATATGTATGAATCTGATTGCTGTGACCATTTAACATCTCTCTTCTCTTTCTTTTCTTTTATAATAAAACCTTTAGTTTTAGATACTAAAGGATTGGCTGGCAGCATGTATTTTAGGTAAGATCCAAACTAGTATTGATCTGGTAACGTGGCTGGCCCTTTGGGGATCAGAAGAACATAACTCCTCAACTTACTGGACCTATTTGCTGATTCCATTCCAGAGAACTGGAATGCAATAAAGGGGGCTGTGTGATTTCTTTTTTCAGCTTCTTGATAACCAGTGTGGGAGATCAGGAGCACAGTTTGTGACTGGTTGGTAAATCTAACTACAGGGTTAACCATTAGTTTTGGGAAAATCTGCTCTCCTTTTTGCAGCCTGCCCTGTCCTTGACATTTTCAGTGTGGGCTACCCTAGGCACCTCATTAGCCTTAGGATCTCAAATTTTCCCATCCATTCTTCCCGGTTCTTCACAGAGATACACTCTCTGTTTCAACAGCTTTAATATCACATCAGATGCCTGTTGTCTGTATTCATGGGTAAACCTGCACCCTTCAATCAGCATCCTTTTAACCTCTTGTAACACAGAACTTTCCTATTGTAATCTTGCCCATACATCTTGAGACCCTTCAATTTCAATTGCCTCTTCTCTCATCTTGTGGTTTGTAACAACACAATGCTGACAGCAAGCTAGTACAACCTCTTAAAGGTGCATTAAGGAAAGGTGGGACTTCCAAATCCTCCTGCACCTCATCATAATGTTCTATTTCTGGCATGGGAGGCAGTCTGGATAATCAGCATTGGCATTATTTTTCCTAGGGCGATATTTCACAACACAATTGAAGTTGGCTAATCTGGAGGCCCATCTTTGTTCCACCGCCTGTAGCTTTGCTGTATTAAATATGCTAATGGGTGGTTGTCAGTATGTACTTCAAAGGTGGTTGCCATCAGATAATTCTTAAACTTTTCAGTGACAGCCCAGACTAGTACCAAGAACTCCAACTTGAAAGAGCTTTATCTCTCATCATTCTGTTCTGACCCACGTAAACCTCTGCTAGCATACACCGTCACCTCTCTATACTGTCTTGCTCTAGGGCTAATACAGTTCCCCTCCTTTATTGCTAGCATCTACGTAGACTCTGAAGGGCAAACTGTAGTCAGAGTAGGTCAATATAGGCACTTCCATCAGCAGAGTTTTCAGCTTTTCAAAAGCAAGCTGAGAATTTGTCATCCAGGTCACGTGACTACTTTCGTTACTTTCCTCTCTTCATTTCTCCTCAGTCATCCATGAAAATGTACAGTGTCAAGAGTCCATGAAGGGATCCAAAAGAGATCAGTACTAGAAAAGCTGAGGACACACAGTGGCAATGGTGCTCCCTTTTGTCTCCTTTAATTCACAAAATTAGGCCATAACAGAAATTTTAGAATATGTATGTGTAAAACTTGAGAAATAATCAGAGGCAGAGAAGTCTTTATAAAATAAAATAAAATAAAATAAAATAAAATAAAATAAAGACTATCATGGGTGGCAGGTGAAGCTTCCTCTTGGGGAGGGTAGCCCTCTGCCCTGCCTCTTAACCCAGGATTGTGAGTTCAATCCTTGAGGGGGCCATTTAGGGATCTGGGGCAAAAATCTGTCTGGGGATTGGTCCTGCTTTGAGCAGAGGGTTGGACTAGATGATCTCCTGAGATCCTTTCAAACCCTGATATTCTATGATTACAGCTATGATTCTGGCCAAGGCCCCATCCCCGCTCGCTGCTCTCAGCCTCACATGGCCCAGGGAGGGAGGGGACTGAGAGCTCGGCCCAAGCATGCCGGAGCTCTCTCGGCCCTGGCTGGAGTCCAGAGCCCATTCCACCTCTTTCCCCGTAGCCCTGCTCTGTTCTGCCCCCACTCCACCTCTTCCCCCTCTGATTTTTCCAGAGGCTCCAAATCTGCCACTTCCTCTCCTTCCCTCCCACCGGTGGCGTGAGGTTTGGCCTCCATTACACGCTGCCTATGCCAGCTACTCTCTGTAAAAGCATAATCTTAGCAGTGTTACTCTCATCCTTTCCCCAGCATTTCCTGCCTATTGCTTGTCAAACCTACTTGTAGCAGCTTGTCTCAACTCTAGCTTATAACATCTGTAGTGCAGGGACTGTCTTTTATTCTGTGTTTGTACTGCACCTAGCCACAATTGGACCCCTATCCCGACTGGGGCCTTCAGGTAATACAGACAATAATAAGGGGAGATATGTTAGATCTAGGAAATCAACTGGAGCAAGTAAGGGATTGAAAAACAAGGATATCAATTTTGAAATGGATCCGGAAATAAACTGGGAGTCTGTAGAATTACTGGAGAACTGGAATGATTGAGGTTGCTAGGGGACTTGGAAATTTTGGAATAAATCCCTGGGGCACATATTTAGGCCATACATATAGAATGAGGACCGACTCCTGGAATGCATTAACTCTGAAAAGGATTTAGGGGTCATAGTGGACAAGCAACTGATCATGATTTCCCAGTGTGACAAAAAGCGCTAATGCAATCCTTGGATGTATAAAGTGGGGAGTAGGGAGGTGATTTTATCTCTGTGTATAGCAGATAGTATATTGGAATGCTGTGTCCAGGTCTAGTGTCTACATTTTAAAAAAGAGGTTGAACAATTGAAAAGGGTGCAAAAGAGAGCCACAAAAATTATTTAAGGGCTGGAAAAAAATGCCTTACAGTGAGAGACGTAAGGAGCTCAATATGGGTAGCTCATCAAAAAGAAATTGAGAGGTGACTTGATTATAATATATAAGTACCTTCAGGAGTGAAAATACCAGATATAAAAAGGCTCTTTACTATAATGCAGAAAAGCATAAGAACCACTGGCTGGAAACTGAACCCAGACAAATTAAACTTAGAAATAAGGGACAAATTTCTAACCGCAATGGTAATTAACCATTTCAAATGGAGTACAGTCAGAGGCAGCCTAGGCTAGTTTCTACATATGAGATAATGCATAAATATTTCTCAGTGAACAAATATACCTGGGCACTGGTATCATGTATAAGGGTAAAATAAAAAGCTCTGATTAAAAAAAAAACCTAAGAATTATTTAGGAACTTATCCACTATCATGGACCCCCCAGCAGCTGGGAGGAGCAATTGCAAGAAAAGTCCTGCTCAGACCCTGCAACCCTAAACTGGAGCATGCTCAGTGCAGACATAATCTTTGGAGAATTTAGCTGCTGAACTCTAACAAGTCTTTACTGAGCATATGCAAACTGAGACTTTTGGCCAAATATGAATTTTTTTTTCAAAGGAACAGCAAAAGACACATTCCTGACACCAGGCTGACACGCACATACCCTGCCAAATTTCACGTCCCTTCATCAACGCATGGAGATGCTAGAGCTTCTCAAAGAAAAGCTTGTGCGAATTTTTTTTTCCTGATTGGGAAATTGTATTTTTTCTTAATCTCAGAAACAGCTGACCTGTTTTGGTTGAAATTTTCCCAAAGAATTCAGCCTGAGGCAGACACCTGGCATGGAAAATGTCAGTCCAAATAATTTAAGTTTAGCAAAGTTATATAAGCAATTGAATAGAGTGTCTTAAGTAGGAAGTATGAGGCCATCTTAAATAAATAAATTAATGGAGATATCCCATCTCCTAGAACTGGAAGGGACCTTGAAAGGTCATCGAGTCCAGCCCCCTGCCTTCACTAGCAGGACCAAGTACTGATTTTGCCCCAGATCCCTAAGTGGCCCCCTCAAGGATTAAACTCACAACCCTGGGTTTAGCAGGCCAATGCTCAAACCACTGAGCTATCCCCCCCCCCACTATAGGTGCAACTCCCTGCACTGCCTACAACAACTTAGATGCAGAGAATTACATGAATTGCTGAAGGTCATACAGTGACTCATTAGCAGAGTTGGAAATAAAACCGAAGTCTCCTGGCTGAAAGTCCCAAGTCCTACCCACAGGCCTTCCTTCCTCTGAACAACCTGTTGTATATCCCAGGCTCTCTGTGGTGAGAAAGGTAGATTAGATAAACTACTATAAAATAGATACACTAATGGCTATAAAAAACAAATGTATAGAATTAAACTATCCATATACATGTAAGATGCCAAACTCTGGAAGACAAAATGATGCAAATTTTTTCTCTATACAACACAATCATGTTTTACACAGAAAAATTACTTTACACAGGAGTTTGCAACCAAGCAAATGTTACACATAAGCCACCTGCGTATTTGTAATGGACTGGAAAGCAGGAGAGAGGTACCTCCTCTCTTTTCTGCTTCACCTCACTTGCACAAACAAAGGAGAAAGAATGGAAAGTTAACAAAACATAACCTGGCAAAGCCAGCCATGGAACACTCCCAAAAGTTCATGTATGGCAGGCAAACATAACAAGAGATAAAAAAGAAAGGTGGAGGATTAAACTGCACGGTATGGGAAATATTGGTACAGTACATGGTGTCACAAGTAGCAACACAGACCTTCTACTCATAGGTTGCTCCAGGTTCCTGCATGTTAAACTCTTCTCCAATTAGCACACTTGACAGGAGCAGAATTTAAAGCATGGAAAGCCAGATGCATGGGGTGATATATGACATTTTCCTGAAGGACTCTAGGATCAGGCTCTAATATTTCATAACATGGCACCAAATGGGAGAGAAATAGTTACTAGTAAACAACATCTGAGATCAAAACAATTCTGCTCTGTATAACTGACTAATAGGATGAGAGAAAGTTTTAAAAACCTAGGTAGGTGCTAGAGATGGCAGAATTAGAACACAGTTCCAAATCATGGTTTTGAACCCAATTCTGTGCTCCTTTTTCAGATAAAAGCCCACTGCCGTCAATGGGAGTTTTGCCTGAATCAGAAGCGTGGAATCAGGCCCATCGCCCCAGGCTTGTGCATATTAGGGCTGAGTGCCACTTTTTTTTCTCCCTTTGGTGCTAAAAGTTCCATTGTCACAGGACACAAAGGTGAAAAATGCAAAACCATGTGAGTAATCACCATTTTTTTTAATGGAACAGTCAGGTGAAATTTGGTGCCAAATACATTTGATAAACAACATTTTACATAGGCTACAACTAACAGAATTGTTTTTAATTCCACTGGAAACATTTAAAAAAACAAACCAAAAACCACTCTACTTCTGTATTTGCAACTCAAATATGACAGCATTATGCTAGTGCATGAGAACCCGAAATGGCCTGTATACAACAGAAAACTAGGTGTGTGTAGTGACATAAATGGACTCAAAGTTTTTGAAGACTGGGTAAAGTTCCAATGGTTATTAAGTATCAGAGGGGTAGCCGTGTTAGTCTGAATCTGTAAAAAGCAACAGAGGGTCCTGTGTTACCTTTAAGACTAACAGAAGTATTGGGAGCATAAGCTTTCGTGGGTAAGAACCTCACTTCTTCAGATGCAAGAGGTTATTAAGGTTATTAAGTTTACCACTCAGTGATGAGACATGGTGCTTTTCCCCCTTCTCTGCCAAACTGAGCCATACCACCTAACGGCTGGTCTATTACATCAGTCTGAAGCCAGTATAGCTAAAGGGGTACAAACCTCTAGCGTGGACGCAGCTATACCAGTTTAAAGGTGCTTATATAGTCCATATTCCAGAACGGGAATAAGCTATACCAACATAAGCACCTTTTTACATATACAACTGTGTCCAAGTTAGGAGGACTGTACCACTTTGTATTGATTTCTAAACCAATATAGCAATACAAACTCTGATTACAGTCCCTAAGGCTTGAATGGTAAGTATGTAACAAGGGAGGCGGATGACTCCTAAAAAATTTTCTGAACTCCAAAGTCCTTTTGCTCTAATTCAAGCCACCCACCTCATTAGTACAAACTGCCACTGGAGCACTTGCACTTGGCTGGCATCATGGTCTTTATCACACTGGCATATTATTAACACTGTGAATCAGGTGGTTGGAGGAGCCAGATTTCCCCAGTCATGTATAACCAGCGTGCTCAGCCTGCACTCATAGACTTTAAGGTCAGAAGGGATCATCATGATCATCTAGTCTGACCTCCTGCACATTGGAAGCCACAGAACCTGACCCACTCCTGTAATAGACCCCTAACCTCTGGCTCAGTTACTGACATCCTCAAGTCATGGTTTAAAGACTTCAAGTTACAAAGAATTCACCATTTACACTAGTTTAAACCTGCAAGTGACCCATGCTGCAGAGGAAGGCGAAAAACCCCCAGGGTCTCTGCCAATATGACCCAAAAGTAAATTCCTTCCCAATCCCCAGCTATGGCTACCAGTTAGACCCTGAGCATGGGGCAAGACCCTCTAGCCAGACAGCTGGAAAAGAATTCTCTGTAGTAACTCAGAGCCCTCCCTATCTAGTGCCCGTTGGATATATTTGCTGCTAGCAGTCACACTGGTTGATAGGAATAGTGAAGCTACTACTGAACCCATGGGGTGTAATCATCACAGGTAGGAAATCTAGGTGAAGGAAATCTCATGAGATTCTCCTTACAGTATTTTACCCATATTGATATGTCACAGGTGTAGGATTTGCCTCCTCTATCCAGAGCATGCATAGATTCTGGCCCTAAATCCCAGTTGGCAAACTGATTGGCATCTGAACAGTGCAGGCCCATTAGAACTGTGTGACTGTACTATGTCCCTGGTGGATTTTATGACTGTTTTTATTTTTGAGAAGTTTGTAGGCAGATCTGCCCTTTTCCAGCTCCCCAGTTAACCATTACTGTATACAGTCAACAGGGGGAGGGGCCCATTTTCCATTGTGGCCTGAGGAGATGGACATTTTTTCTACCTAACAAAATTAGATTAGCTAGGTCTGAATTTATAGTGTGGCAAAGTAAGCTGAAAATCTTTATTCCCAAGCAATTCAGTTGCTTGAAGTAAGAGCTGAAAATTATTATTCTCTCTCAATCTCCTCCCCACCCTGTCTTCTTTTGGATGTCCATCATTACATTGTTTTAAAAGGTCCACGGTGCAGTGGATTGCTTTGTTGCAGTGCACACTAATCTCCCAGCATTAAGGCCCAGCACACAATACAAGTCTTAATGCTGTCAATCTATTTCTACTCATTAGCAATTCCAGTCCCTGATAAAACAATCCAGTTCTCTACCACACTAATCCAGTTTTCCACAGCAGCAGCATTATGGACATCTTTAATCAGAGGAGATAGATTTAATTACAACTGGATTTTTTTAAAACTAAAGTTAAGTTGGATCTAGTTATTTTCTATAATCCCGGTCAGGCATTTAGTAAAATGTCATACAAAATTATAGATGAGTAAGTATAATAAATGATTTCCAATTTAATAAATTATTTCCAAGACCACTGGAGGATTTCTGAATCTGTGCCTCTTTCAAATGATTAGTTTAGAGCCATTTTTGAGAAATAAATAACGAGGAGGCGTAAGGTAGTTAGAGACTCATGTCTAAGAATCTGGACAGATTACATCTGGACTAAAATTTTAATTCTATTAAATTTCATTTAGAAATAGCTAGTGGCAGCAAAGCACATAGTATCTTAGTAATTGCCAGGCCTGTCAGATGAGTTGGTGATCTTCAGAATACATTCATTCTCAATCTGTGTGCCTTCCCCTCACCCCCCTGCATATGGGATAGCTCAGCAGTTTGAGCATTGGCCTGCTAAACCCAGGGTTGTGAGTCCAATCCTTAAGGGAGCCACTTAGGGATCTGGGGTAAAATCAGTACTTGGTCCTACTAGTGAAGGCAGGGGGCTGGACTCAATGACCTTTCAGGGTCCCCTCCAGTTCTATGAGGTATATCTCTGTATATTATAATTGTAAGATATTCCTCTCTGTTGAGATAAAATTTAATAGTATGCATGCACACACACAAACATCTTTATAGCTATTAGGAAAAATGCCAAAAAATATCAAAATATGGCTCTCCATCAAAAAGGTGGAATAAATTTACAAGACCATGACATGTGTACAGAGACAAATTCTTTGGTTTTTCAAAGAAGGAAAGAAGAATTTTTTAAAAACATGCTTTTTTCAATATTATCAGAAAAAAAAGTTCTCTAGTGTGTTAAGCATGAGAAACTTGTGGCTGTATCTTAACTAAGTGAAAATACAGGCCTTTAACTCCTCTAATTTTATTAGGAAGTTGGTTTATGGGATAAACATGTACTTAGAATAAACAGCAAGAATACAATGAATAGACCACAGTGGAAGCCAGCAACTCCCCCAAAAGCCAATGATAGCTGATCCGTGCAAGATCAGGCCTTTAAAATTCTGTGCCTCAGTCTCCACATCCGTAGAACATATCCACCTTTGTAAAACCCTTTGACTGAAGGGTGCTATCTCAAATAACATGACCATACTTTGGATTTCTATAATGCTCTGCATAATACTTTATAAACATCTGTACAAGAAGGCAACAAAAACTATCAATATTTCTTAAATCAGCTGCTTTGAGCTATGCTGTGCAGAGAGGATGCCAAATAAACATAAATTGTATTGTGTTAATTAGTCGTTAAAAAAAATCACATGCCCTTACTACAGCAGGCTACTGACCACTTTAAAACACTGAATCCTAATGTGTATTGTTTAGGATGGCACCAGAAGACTCCTGAGAGTGCTACTATCTTATTCAAGAACCATAAGCTTTGAAAATGATCACCAAAAGTGTTGACATTTTAATTGCATACTAGAAACGTCCTGCATGGGGAGTTGTTGGGAGGTGGAGGGAAGGGGAAAATTTCATCATCTTTGATAATCACACTGGAATTTAGACAAGAGTGAGGTTACAGAGAATTGAGAAGCATCTGAGGCTCCAGTGTTCATTAGTCTTTTCATAGAATCTCAGGGTTAGAAGGGACCTCAGGAGATCATCTAGTCCAACCCCCTTCTCAAAGCAGGACCAATCCCCAATTAAATCATCCAACAGATTTTTGCCCCATATCCCTAAATGGCCCCCTCAAGGATTGAACTCATAATGCTGGGTTTAGCAGGCCAATGCTCAAACCACTGAGCTATCCCTAAAAGTCAAATAGAGCTTGCTGATTATAGAAGCCCATATTACCTTTTGAAATTAAAGACTAACTCATTCACATATCTATATTTTATTTACAAGGTTAAAGCAAGCACTCTCTAGTTTCCTTTTCCTATTTAAGGAATCTTCATATAGTTTATTATAGGATTAGCTGCAAGTGTTTTCTTTGGTGTGAGACCTAAAGCACAGGTTAGCTGGAGTAAGTGGTCCATTGGGATCTGGAGTAACCTGAATATTGCTGTGATTCTGGGTGCAAAGGGCCATATATAGAGATATGCTTACCTAGCTGTCAAGACAGATGCCCGCGTATCCAAGGGCCTGTCTGTGACTGTGTGCTAAGGTTGTTAAAATGCCTGAGGAGTTTTCACTGGGTGCAGTCGGATGGTGAAATCTAAGTTTAGAATTCACAGCCAGTTTGGGATTTGTGTCCTGGTTTCTAAAGAGTCTGCCCTGGAGTGGGTACTCATGCGCTTGCGTCACTGTGGGAGCTTCAAAGCCCCTATTATGACAGATGTAAATTAAAAAAAAAATTGAGGATCTCATGCCTTCTTAAGCAGGGTTTAAAGGAGTCAGAAAGAAACCCTGGATCTGTTGTCTTACAATGGTGTTTCATTCACTCATATAGTTTTAGGGCTCAGTTTATTTCCATACATGTATAAAGTTCCTGTGAGGTCAATAGGATGGTAATTAGACACCACTAAACAAGTGGATACTCAGAGCGAAATAGTCTGGATACATCAGTCAACAAATGTTGTATGACTGTCAGCCTACTGACAGGATAGCCACTGATGGGCCCAGAGTAGCCAAACATGTGGCTGAAATGACTCTTCAAGGTTGGGAAATGGTGGGATTTTCAAACCCAAGAATTCCAAACTTAAAAGCAAGAGTAAAATAAACCCACAAGATTTATTTTCAGCCTGATAAGTATGGAAATTTCATCCCCTTATCATGTATTTGTGTATTAGGATCCATTGTTGGTAGCATCACATTAAGGGGGGAAAGAAATGACAGAGAGAAAACTTTGAAATGAGGACAGTTGACACAGGGAGTAGGCATTCTATGGCCTGGTCTACACTGGGGGCGGGGGGTGAGAATCGATCGTAGTTACGCAACTTCAGCTACGTGAATAACGTAGCTGAAGTTGACGTACTCAGCTCTACTTACCGCGGTGTCTTCGCTGCTGTAGGTCGACTGCTGCCGCTCCCCCGTTGACTCTGCCTGCGCCTCTCGCCGAGCTGGAGTACAGGAGTCGATGGGAGAGCACTCGGGGGTCGATTTATCGCGTATACATTTAAGAGTTTTGAAGGCAGTTAAGAATGAAGTAGCCAAAGCTACTAAAAATTCAGCACTCTCCCCTTAAAATCAGCTACCATGCCAGAGGACTGGATGGCAGCAAATGATGTGCATGTCTTTACAAGAGGCTCTGGAGTAGTCCTGAGCATTACAAGCTAGCAAGAGTCTTATTTTGGTACCAGGTGGATTGTTGAAAAAAATAATTCAAGATAATTATAACACACACACAGATGACCATCATCAGTGAAATCCTGGTCTCATTGAACTTAACGAGAGGTTTGCCATTGGCTTCCATGGGACCAGATGTCACCCAATATATATGATATAGGGAAAGCAGCACAGCTTCAAAAAGGGAAAGCATACCACTGCAGTCTGCCAGGATTGTGAGAGTCTGTATGTCCAGAGGGCTATAAAGCTAGATGATCAGGTAGCAAGACATCAGACAGCATTTACTGTTGACAAATGCAAGTACTGCTCTGGAAGAAAGAATTTGAACTACCCATCCATATTGCTGGGTTCTGAATTAATTGCAGCAGGACTGGAAAGAGACAAACACACCTGGGCACCTTTCTAATGAATATGCCTGCTCAGTAGTAGTCAAAAAGCAAAATGGTGTTATGATGTAGACAGACTGAGGCAGTAAGAAATATGGAAACATTTATAACCGCATTATAGATCTCATTGGTGAGCCTTCGCATGGAATAGTGGGGACAGTTCTGATCACCCTGCCTCAAACATATAGCAGGAATAGAATGGAACCTGAGCTGGACAACAAAACAAATGGAATCACAGAGAGACTTTCATATGAAGAGAGATTTTAAATCCCTAGGCCTGTTTAAGAGAGCATATAAAACAGAAAAGAACATGATAGAGGTACATGAAATCAGTGGTTCTCAACTGTTTCTACCCAAGGACCCCGAAACTTAAATAGATAAACCTGCAGACCCCCAACCAGAGGGAGGGGAGCATGCAGGGTCACGTGCCCCCCACCCCCGATTTCTGCCTTCCATTTGGCCCTGCTCCCTGAAGTGCTGATGTAGCAGGGCAGAGCAGTGGTGTCTCTCCTTGGCTAACTGCTGCCTGCTTGTGGAGTCAGTGGCTGTAGGGCAACCCCTTGGATGGCAGGGGGAGATCTCTCTTCTGCAGTGACACTGCAAATTTTGGCACCACCTCCCCCACCATCAACCCAGACAGGCTGGGTGGCCTGCTGAAGTGAGTCAGGGGGTGGAGGTGGTGCTCCCTCCCTGAACCCCGCTGCCCAGTCCTTGGCAGACCCCCTGAAACCTGTAGACCCCCAGTTGCGAACCAGTGCACTAAATAATGAATGGCATACAGAAAGTTAATGGTGGACTCCTGTTTACCCTCTCTCATTTCAGGAGAACAAGGGGACAGCCAGTGAAATTGAAAAGCAACATGTTTAAATTCGAAAGGAAACACCCTACCCACATAATGCCTAATCATAGGAACCCACTGCCAGAAATCCCCATTTAGTCCAAGAGTTTCATAAGGCTCTTAGACATTTGCTTGGGTAATTAGAATACTCACAGTGTCAAAGATATAAACCCTCATGCTTCAGGGCAAAAACCAAGCACCGATGGACGGAGATTAGGAAGACACTTCCTCAAGCAGCTGCTTATTCCATAATTGTCCATTATGAAAGGTTTACACTTTGCTCTGCTCCATTTTTCACTGGACATTGTCAGCGATGGGATACCAGACTGTGTAGACCACTGTCTGACCCAGTATGGCAATGCCTTTGTTCCGATGAACACTGGCTTGGTTTCTGTAACAAGAGCCAGATAAGTTGGCTTTGCATTTAATAGGCATATGGACTGAGTCCAAGGTTTGTGAAAGATGTGCTACTGCTGCCATCACTCAAGCCCACAAAGACAGAACAGGGAGTAAGCTGGGCAACTTGGTAGGAGACAATGAGTGGCAGGAAACTGAATGATGAATGAAGCGTCTCTGACACATATTTTACAAATATGAACCATTTTTCTCCACTTGATCAAATAATTGTGCAAAAAAACCAGGGCTGTCAAGCAATTAAAAAAATTAATGGCGATTAATCGTGCTGTTAAAAAAATGTATCGCGATTAATCGCACTGTTAAACAATAATAGAATACCATTTATTTAAATATTTTTGGATGTTTTCTACATTTTCAAATATATTTATTTCAGTTACAACACAGAACACAAAGTGTACAGTGCTCACTTTATATTTATTTTTATTACAAGTATTAGCACAGTAAAAAAAAAAACAAAAGAAATAGTATTTTTCAATTCACCTAATACAAATACTGTAATGCAATCTATTTATCATGAGAGTTGAACTTACAAATGTAGAATTATGAACAAAAAAACTTGAATCCAAAAATAAAACAATGTAAAATGTTAGAGCCTGCAAGTCCACTCAGTCCTACTTCTTGTTCAGCCAATCGCTCAGACAAACAAGTTTATTTACATTTGCAGGAGATAATAATGCCCGCCTCTTGTTTACAATATTACTTGAAAGTGAGAACAGACTTCACAGATATTTAGGTGCCATATGCGCTAAAGATTCATATGTCCCTTCATGCGTCAACCACCATTCCAGTGGACATGCGTCCATGCTCATGGCAGGTTCTGCTCAACAACCATCCAAAGCAGTGCGGACCGACGCATGCTCATTTTCATTATCTGAGTCAGAAGCCACCAGCATGATTTTCTTTTTTGGTGGTTCGGGTTCTGTAGTTTCCACATTGGAGTGTTGCTCTTTTAAGACTTCTGAAAGCATGCTCCACACCTCATCCCTCTCAGATTTTGGAAGGCACTTCAGATTCTTAAACCTTGGGTCGAGTGCTGTAGCTATCTTTAGAAATCTCACATTGGTACATTCTTCGCGTTTTATGAAGTCTGCAGTGAAAGTGTCCTTAAAATGAACAACATGTGCTGGATCATCATCCGAGACTGCTATAACATGAAATATACAGCAGAAAGTGGGTAAAACAGAGCAGGGGACATACAATTCTCCCCCAAATTCAGTTCAGTCACAAATTTAATTAACACAATTTTTTTAACGAGCATCATCAGCATGGAAGCATGTCCTCTGGAATGGTGGCTGAAGCATGAAGGGGCATACAAATGTTTAGCATATCTGGCACATAAATACCTTGCAATGCCGGCTACAAAAGTGCCACGCAAATGCCTGTTCTCACTTTCAGGTGACATTGTAAATAAGAAGAGGGCAGCATTATCTCCTGTAAATGCAAACAAACTTGTTTGTCTTAGCGATTGGCTGAACAAGAAGTAGGACTGAGTGGACTTGTAGGCTCTGAAGTTTTACATTGTTTTGTTTTTGAGTGCAGTTATGTAACAAAAAAAATCTACATTTGTAAATTGCACTTTCACAACAAAGAGATTGCACTACAGTACTTGTCTGAGGTGAACTGAAAAATACTATTTCTTTTGTTTATCATTTTACAGTGCAAATATTTGTAATAAAAATAATATACAATTTGATTTCAATTACAACACAATACATGTGAAAATGTAGAAAAACATCCAAAAAAATTAATAAATGTCAGTTGGTATTCTATTGTTTAACAGTGTGATTAAAAATGTGATTAATTGCGATTAATTTTTTTCAGTTAATCACGTGAGTTAACTGCGATTAATTGACAGCCCTAAAAAACCCCATTTGCTTAAAGTTTCCCCCAGAATATCACTAGCCACACACTGTGTGAGTTCCCTTAAGATCTATCAAAAGATGATGTTATTTTGCTTCTAAAATTGGAGGGTGCACGTAGCTCTCCTTTTCACATGCAATCCATCAGACCATGAATTTGTGCTAGGAAAAAGAGACACAGTGCTACCATTGCTCAACTAAAGCTGGAAACTGATGCAATGAAGAATGACATCAGGAACAAATACAGCACAGGAGTTGGAAAAAGAAGCTAGAACTGTTCAGCTTAATATTTATTATTTCAAACTTTTATGCTAGCCATCCAGATGTCATCCAAACAACTAAATGTAATCACTGATCTTGTTAAACAAGCAAACACTGGAGCTGAGAAAGTCTGATTACTAAGGAAAACAGGAATGGTCACATGGCCAGGTCAGCTTTTTATCATTTATGAATGGCCAGGAGATTGCCTCCTTTTGAAAGTGGACCTTGTGACTGTTACGAGTTCCTTTGTCATCTCAAGATTAGATACTGCACTGCACTTGGGGCTACAACTTAACATTATCCTGAAACTGAAGTAGTTTATGAAACTGCAAACATGTTCAGTCAGGGTTCCAGGATCTGCACTGGCGGGCTTTGAGGTTCCAGGTGAAGAGGATTGTTGTGCTTACGAGTCCTAATCATGGACCAGGTGTGACTCAGAGGCCCATTGGTAGTTCATTACTCTGTCAGCAGCTTTTGTAAGGCCTGACATACTCATTACACCCAACACACTGTTGTAAAAATCTCTTGGAAGTCTCCAACTATTTGGCAAGTAAGGGGAGTTACCCTGTGATTAGAATTTTCCTCCCAAGCCTCCCTGGTGACCCTGTCAGGATGGAGCAATGGGGGTGGAGGCACCAGCAAATAAATTCATATGGGAAGAAAAAGTTACATCCTGCTGAGTGGGTGGCAGGATCCAGAAGAACCCAGGTCTTTCCATCAAAACCCATAAGCAGATTGGTGCTAAAGGATGTAACCAGGTGGATGCAGGTGCTACACAAGGCTTTGGCTTGTTGTGTTAAGTCTTAGCCACTGGAAAGCATATTTTACTTTTATTTGCTTGTAACCTGTGTCTTTATCCCTTATATTTGAATTCACTTTAAATCTCTCTCTGATAAAATAAATTTGTTTTACTTTTATTCTAAATCCGCCCAATGCTGTGTTTGACCTGAAGTGCTTATGAACGCCAGTTAAAGCAACAAGCTGCTGTGCTTTTGTCTCCTTAAAAGAGCAATGGACCTTATTACTCCTCGCTGTTCCACGGGAGGGCAGGACATTTCAGGGCAGATGGTTTGGGGGAAATTCAGACTTGTAACAACCAAGGCTGGTGGAGACCAGAGTGTGACTGTTGCGTAGCAAGCAGGCTGCTGAACCAGGGCTGCTCAACGCACAGATACTCAGTGCATGCCTGTAGGCTCAACAGGCGCATCCAGGCAGAGCTAAAACAGCAGAGCATTTTAAGGCACTCAAGTTACAGGACAAGCGGTGACACAACCTCTCACTGATCTGAACTGAACATCAGACAAGCATGCCATTGTGCCAGGCACTGTACCAGCACCGATCAAAAAGACAGTTCCTGCCTCAACGAGCTTACAAAGTATAAGACAAGAGACAACACATGGATACAGACAGACTGATGGGGCAGTACGGGGAAACGACAAGACAGTGTTGGTCAGCATGACAGGCAGTGGTCTCAGCACCAGCAGCCTAACCATTGTCAAGTGTTTTTGTAGGCACTGTGGCAAAGGAGAGCTTGAGGAAGATTAGAAGATGGATGAGGAAGCTTTGGGGATCTTTACAGGGAGCTCCTCCCAAGCATAAGGTGCAGCAAGGGAGAAAGCGCAAAGGTGTTTACTTGAAAATGTAAGAAGTGGGTGACAGAGGCAGACATGATGGGCCCATCAGAGGTGAGAGTTGACCTTTTGATAGTAATAAGAGATAAGTAGGGCGAGGTTAGGTCATGAAGTGAAGACAAGCAGCTTATGTTTGATGCGAGGGAGACAGTGGATGGATTCCAAGAGTGGTCCAAGTGATGGGCTAGAAAATGATCTTTGCAGCAGCATTCTGAAAGGATCTGAGAAAGGCAAGACTGCATTTGTTAAGGGGAGAGAGGATGTGGCAGTAGCTGAGATGTGAGATGATTCATAGATTCAAGGACTGGAAGGGACCTCGAGAGGTCATCGAGTCCAGTCCCCTGCCCGCATGGCAGGACCAAATACTGTCTAGACCATCCCTGATAGACATTGATCTAACCTACTCTTAAATATCTCCAGAGATGGAGATTCCACAACCTCCCTAGGCAATTTATTCCAGTGTTTGATGAGAGCCTATAGGAGAGTTTAGCTGTGTGGATGGTAGGAAACACCATATCTTAGAGATGTGATGAAGAAAGCATCTGCAAGATTTAGACATAGCCTGGATGAGAGGACCTAGAGAGAGGTCAAAGATGACACCCGGGTTCCAGGCCTGAGTGATGGGCAGGAAGTGGTGGTCACAGTGATCGAGAAAGGAGACAGGTCTGTGAGTCAACTACCATTTCTATGCTGGCAAATGTCATGAATTCTTCCCACTTCTGCCGAGCCTCCCCAGCTCCTCATCAGTTCTGCCCCTTTAGCTTTACCTCTGCCCCTCCTGCAGGCTGCAGCTGCAGGGGCTCTTAACCCTTATCTCCCCCTCAGGCCCAGTGGGGGCAGCTCCAGGGGCTCTTTACCCCCTTCTGGCCCTTCCAAGGCCATGTACTGGGAGGGAGGGAGGGGGAACGAGCAACCCCTGTTGCTCACAGGAGGAGAGTAGGGAGAATTGGGTGGAACTGCCCTGAGCTGCTGGGCTCTTTCTGCTCCCTCTTCCCTGCTCCCCTCCCATTAGAATGGACAGGGCCAGATTAACCTTTTGTGGTCCCAGTGCCAAACATATTTGTGGGCCCCCATGGGGGGAATGGAGCATGGTGCAGGGGGATCGGTCCCTGGAGCGAGGGGCTGGACAGGGGCATGGTATGGCAGGGGTGGCCCCGCTTCACCCAGCCCAGTGCGAGGGCACTATTTACAAACCAGCAGTTGACAGGCGCACAATGGTCCACCCGGCCCTGTGCTGCCAGCATGCCCCTTCCCCTCGGGGGTGGGTCCATGCCGCACCACACATCCCCCCCCTCGATTCCCTATGGCCAGCACCCCCCCCAGACCCTACCACAAATGCACAGCGCCCTGCACACCACACCTGCCCAGTGCCTCCCTGCCCACAGCCTCACCACAACTGCCCAGCACCCCCCACAGAATCCCCACTCCCTAGTGCCCCAACACAGAGGTCTTCCCCACCCCCTCACAGCCCAACAGCACCCCGACAGGCCCCCCAGAGACCCATTCCCCCATGCCCTGCCTCTTGGCCACACTCACCTGCTCTGCTGGGAGGCGACTGTGTCTGCCGGGCTGAGCCGCCAGCACAGCCAGGGCTGGTCCCGGGGTGGGGAATCGCTCTGGCCCCTCGGGAGCGGCACAATCAGCCAGGCCAGGGCCTGCCCCCGCTAGGCTCCCCCAGGACCCACTTGCCTGGAGCAGCCCAGCCAAGCCCCCCACACTGTCCCCTCCCAACTGGCTGAGACTGGCTGGGCTTCTGCACCAGTCCCACGCAGCGCAGCTCCAGGGAGACAGGTGGGGCCCCACAGGTGGTAGGAAGCAGAGACTGCCTGGAGCCAGAGGTGTACTGGGGTCCAGCCAGGAGGCAGAGAGAAGATGGCAGGTGGGGCCAGGGGACAGAGAGGCGCCCTTGGCCGGGCAGGCCAAGAGGAGCAAGTGGTGGGCGGGGGGAGGTGGAGGGGGGAGCCAGCAGGCTAGCGGGGTCTCAGGGCGCAGTGCAAGCAGAGCAGGCCGGGGCCCCTCTGAGCATGGGCCCGGCTCCATGGCGCCACTCAGAATGTAAACCCGGCACGCAGAATGGATTGGGCTCCTGAGGGGAGAGTTTTGCCTGCTTCCTGCAGCAACTCTGATTGGCTACTCTTCCACGGTGTTGGGGCAGTGCGAAAAGCAGCCAATCCGAAGCGGTTTTCTCCAGGCAGAGCTGATTTTTGCACAAGGGCTGGAGCGTTTCATGTCATCACTAGATGGGCTCCTGCCCTGGGTGAAATCAGAAGAGTTGACAACATTCCAACTGAACTTTTTCATGCAGTAATTAGTTCTAAAGCCAGATTCTGCCTTATACAGCATCGAGCAAACCCAGCCAGTTTAATCACCATGGTAGGGGAGATCACCAGGTGATAGAGGAACAGGTTGGCTGGCCCTGTGCCAATCTCTCCTTCTTGGCTTGGGAAAGGAGAGCATGTATCCAACTGATTCCCAGTGGCTGCAATAGCCCCTTAGGGCCACAGACAGCAGATGTAAGAGAAGTCCTGAGGTTATTCGATCATGTGCCAGGAAGTTTAGGCCAACATGCACTGGCCCAGGATAGGGGAGTCACAAAGGCAGCTGAATGCCCAGCTCAGCCAAACTGCTCAATTTGGACCTTCACTTTTAAGTTAGTGTTTTGCAGACGCAAATATTTTTGGTAACTAGAAATACATCTCTCTTTATGCAGTTCAATAATGAAAAACTTTCTTAATAAAAAACACAGATCTTATCTAGCACTTTTCAGCTGTAGATCTCAAAGCGCTTTACAGAGGAGGGCAGGCTTGTTATCCCCATTTTACAGGGGAAAACTATGACCCGGGGAGGGAAAGTGACTTTCCCTAGATCACCCAGCAGACTGGCCTACTGCTGAGAATTGTACAGAGGTCTCTGAGTCCCATTCTAGTGTCCTATTCATTAGGCAACAATCTTTAGTGGCACAGGGAAAATAAGAACCAGCCCAAACTATTGCCTGAAACTCAGACAGAATGAGTTTTGAGGTTCAAAAAATTTACATAGAGATAATAATCTAACTGCACTTCTGTATTCTGACTGGGATCAGTGCTGCAAGAAGGGCTGTTCTCACAATATCTCCAGCATGACCAGAAGTGGGAAGGATTGGAAATCTGATAAGAGGCTGCAGTTTACAATGCACAATAATTTTAACCCCACTTTCACACCATCCAGAGACTTAGATGGTTTGAAGAAGCATCCAAGCTGCTTGGGTATTTACCTGAACTGGACTGTATCTTCCCCAACTTTTATCTATCAGTTAGAGCTGTACATGTCTCAACTTTCTAACAGCACCAGCCAGGACCCTTAGAGGTGGGATGCACTGAGTCATCTGGGAGTCCAGAACTACGAGGGCCTAGTAACAAAATGATGATTTATTATTTATACCTTAACATACTGATGATCACAATTCCATTTGAGTTCCAGGCTTTGTAAATTGGTCTGTGATTGACTGTTGGTAGTAGGAAAAAAGGGATAACTAAGGAGGTGATTAGCTACTGGACAGGGACTGAACATATGCCTAAATTAGTGGGTGGGAGGGAAGACTTGGAATTAGGTCATGAATGAACGAACAAGGCTTGGAGAGGAAACATGGGATGGTATCAGCAGGAAGAGTGGAAGCAAAAACGTGTGTGTCTTGGCAATTTAACAACATTATGGTAACCTTTGTCATCCTTCTGCATAGTGCTCTCTCCCTCCCCAAACACATGCACGTGTTTGTTACTCACTTTTCTTTGTCTCGTCCTCTCTTCTGAGTTTGTGGAAATTTTCAGGACAACAGCCGCTCTCATTTGCCTCTCTCATTTGTTTGTGAAGCCCCTAGCACACTTTTGGGTAACCAGAAATATATTTTGGGTGACTTCAAGAATATGCTGAAGTACATTAAAAACAGGAAAAAGAACAGGAGTACTTGTGGCACCTTAGAGACTAACAAATTTATTAGAGCATAAGCTTTCGTGGGCTACAACCCACTTCTTCGGATGCATCCGAAGAAGTGGGTTGTAGCCCACGAAAGCTTATGCTCTAATAAATTTGTTAGTCTCTAAGGTGCCACAAGTACTCCTGTTCTTTTTGCGGATACAGACTAACACGGCTGCTACTCTGAAACCTGTCATTAAAAACAGGGGATGTTTATGGTCTGGGGAAGCTGCCATTTGTGAACCCAAATCTCATTTTCAGGACACAGGTGGGGCTATGGTTTTACTTTGGTCAGTTAAGGGATTACATTGTTAAATCAAATATTAACAAGAAAAACTTTTTCTTTTTTATTCTGCAGAAACTGCTTTTTCATATTGTAAGTGGCATAATGCCATCAGCAGCAAGTCTGGAGAAACCATATGCTAGGACAAATGTTCCCTCGACGGGGTCAACAGAATGAATGCAGGCAGGGCAGGGGTGCTTTTTACTTAATAAAAATAAGATGTTTACAAGCCGACTGTGTAGCCCTGTCAGTAACGGAATCAACATCCTGCCTAGATTAAATGAGAAGCTGTAAAATGGCCACAAGGATTTTCTCCTTGCATTCATTTTCCAAACCAGTTCTAATCAGAGAGCTGATGGGGGTAAAGTCTTTAACCTCGTTGTCAAGGACAGTAAGGATATGCAGAGCGTAACCATGGGACACTGTGATACCAATACCCTAGCAACTGAAATCTACAAACAGCAGCTGGAGAGCACATTCTTTCATCATTTCATTGAATTATTGATTTGTTTTTAAACACAGAGAATATGGCACACATTTACAGGGATTTTTTTTTCCAGTGTAAACAAGTCTCATTAGAAAGCTCATAAAACAAACATTTCAGATATAGATGGGTAATTTGGTCTTGGAGTGTTGCCCTGTGCAGCTGTCAGAGAACACAGGCCTTATCTCCTTTGGATAAGGAATGATGTCAACAGTAGCTGTGTTAACAAAGAGGTCAATAATGACCAGTAAACATAACCCAAACAATTGAATAACTGAGGAGTGGAGCATTTGGGGGGAGGGGAGGCTGATGCTATCAGAACGGCTTTAAAACAAAAAACGTCATTGCTTTTGTTGGAGAAAACAAGACCGGGGAAGGCTAAAGGATCAAGTTAGCTACAGATTTTATCATGGCAGAGAGATTTATGAATCTCATGTATACACCATATCACATCTATTCCCAAATACCACGGGGGCTGAAGGCCTTACAAATAGGCTCTCACCATATAAAGTAAGAGGTGCTGTAGCTGGGGTCAGGACCAAGTTGTGCTGATAGGACTGTGTATGTGACATCTCCCACAGAGTGCCTGCTAGAAAGACAAATCACTTAGGAAAACACTAAGATCTAATTAGATCACAACCCAGATTTTAACAATAGTTGCCATTCATGTAGAAAAGCAATTCTGTCCTCACCCCTCACCGCCCCCTTTCTCATCAGCCAGTTCTTCAAACATTTCTAGGATTCCTCACCTTGTATTCCTCAGCCCATTATTTCCTCTTCAGACGTTTAATGATCAATTCCTCTCTCTACTAGGTTATGTCTTCCTGGCGAATATCACAATATCCCAGGAGGCAGGTGAGCAAGTGGTTTCTTTTACAAATCATGCCAGTAAGAATCTGGAAATTAGTAAAAAGGTGCCCGGAGAAGTCATCACTATTGTGCAATGCTGTTTAGTGCCATGGTCCTGCTGTGACAGTCTCAAAGCCACTTGAATCATGTATCAATGTGCTGCCACCAAGCCACGTGGCCGGCATCTCTTGCCATCAAGTCAGAGTGAAAGATTATGCCCCTGTTCTTGGAATTTTCTTGTTAATTGGCTGAAACCTTAAAGAAAACTAATCAATCAAGCTCACGTGTCACCTACAGTAATCATTAAAGCTCATTATTTGCCAGCAGTTACCACATACTGGAATCTGAAATCCTGCAATCTTTCCCTATAGGAGGATACAGCCGTGTTAATTGTTGGCAAAGGTTGAATTTTTAATGGTCTCCATTGTAGAGAACCCTTTTACAATCTATCTTCAAATTTCTGAACAAACATTCAAGCACACCTTTAGCTGTTGAACATAACCTGCAGTTTTCTTCTCCATCCCTTTTTCCTGCCCCTCCCAAAGTGATCTAACTTACATTTCGGTATCTCTGCAGGTTTAATACATAGGCAGCTCTGCTTTTACTTTGCACATGTACTGTACCACTGAAGAATATGTACAGTGAGATGTTGGTCTCTTTGTCAAGAGTTTTGAGAAGTATCTAAAATGGGTAACCAATCTTTGACGGACATGGCACTGCAAAACAGAGTGGAAACGGGCCATAGAATGGTTTTGTGTGCTTTCAAAGGTGTGTACACTACAAACCCAAATACTTCGAGCAGATGATTGCATGATGTATTTACTTGAGATGTTGCCAAACATTTCTTCAAGTGGCTAGCCCAGTTTCTCTTTTATTGTTTTATCTAACTGCCTTCTAAAAGGTCTGAGTCAGGGTATACATCAGGGAAGAAGTTTAGAGGTTAGGCTTCAAGTATCAGGGGGTAGCCGTGTTAGTCTGTATCTACAAAAACAACAAGGAGTCTGGTGGCACCTTAAAGACTAACAGATTTATTTGGGCATAAGCTTTCATGGGTAGGTTTTTACCCACGAAAGCTTATGCCCAAATAAATCTGTTAGTCTTTGAGGTTAGGCTGCAACTCTAAAGGCTTAACCCTCAAACAGGATTATGGATTTATCGCCTCAGTTTCTAACTGTTGAAAGAACTAGCCTTTTAAAAATAAAAATAATTAAGGCCTCTCTTGCAAACACACTCATTAGTCATTTTATGCATGACAGTAGTCCCATTAAACTTAGTGGGATTTTTCAGCTGTGTGCAGATACTCATGTGTTTACCTGTCTGTAGGACTGAACCTAAGCAAATTGATGCCTAATTCAAGAGAGTATCCCAATTTGGGAAAGTACTGAAACTCACCTTTAATTTTTAAATTCCTGTGACCGAATACATCGCTGTATTCACACCCTACACACTACTGTAATCATCTTTGTACAAGGTTTGATGTGTAAGGTATTTGAAAACTCAATTTGCTGGTCAGTATTGTCCTGATAAAAATGTGTGGTAAACATTGTATGTGAAGTTATAAGAGTTCCCTGCATGATGCTACTAACGCATGTTCCAAACCCCACACCCCTGTCTGGGCAGAAGACAGGTCTGTCTTGAACAAAGGAGTGTATGTTTGCCTTAATTTGCATTTAAGCAGTAAACAGAGTCATCAAGCAGAAAGGGAAAAACCAGGGAAGTTCAAACAGGTGGAAAAAAACAGCAGGGAACATCCTTCCACATAGACTCTTTGTCACCTACTTCCCAGCTGGAAATGTTTTCAGGATGGGGGTTGAAACTACAAAAAGAAGGGGCAAGCACCCCAAGACACCTCCTCATCTCTCACTTTCTGTCTCTGGCATTGCACCTAAAATTACAAAGGAAAACAGCCATTGGACTCTGTGGTGGGGAGGGGGGCAGGTCCTGACCTGAAGAATATGGTCAGTAACCTTGCTGGAAGCATGTGCTGAGAAATTCAGCTTGACTTTAATGTAATTTAAGTTGGGCACTAGTAAGTGTTTTATTTTTATTTTTCTTGTAACCATTTCTGACCTACACCTCAGTACCTGTACTCAAAGTCTCTCTTTTATAGTTAAATAACTTGTTTTATAGTTTCATCTAATCCAGTGTGTTTAAGTTGAAGTGTCTGGGTAACTATTTAAGATGAGATGGTATAATATTCCCTGAAAGGAATAATGGACTTAAAATATTTGTATTGTTCAGGAGAGGGCTGGGCAGTAAAGGGCATACATTTTGGGGGGAAGATCCAGGACTGGGGGTTTTGGGGTCACCCTGCAGTATAACCAAGGCTGGTGAATGGGTATAACTGGCAAGCTGCAGCTAAACACAAGACACTCAGGCTTGGTCTACACTACCAATTTATGTCAGTATAACTATGTCGCTCAAGGGTGTGGAAAAATCAGGAGAAGCTGTTCCATCGGCATCGGTAGTGTCTTCACGAAGCACTCTAGTGGTGCAATCGCACCGTGCAGCTGCGCCATTGCAGCACTACAAGTGTAGACAAGCCCTCCACGGGCGGCTTGCATGGTGGAAGTCTGTCTGAGAGGCCCAGGTGGGAGCTACTTCAGCAACACTTTGTAAGGCACCCAAGGTTGCAGGACAGGGTGATGCAGCCCCCCACTAGTCTGAATTGTATCCTGGTAGGTCACAGTCTCTCTGAGGCAGGTGTTTAAGGTGCTTTAATGGTCAAATGCATAACTGAGACCTTTCGGCTCCACTTGTCTGCTGTATCCATCTGCCACACAAGTTATAGCATGAGCAGGAATGCCTTAAGTGAACTCTGTCCCTCCCCTGTGTCTCATTCTTGATCAGGCAGGACCGCGGGTAGGGCTATGATGGCATTTAGCCTCCACCTCACTGAAAATGTCAGTAAGTATTAGCTAGGCAAGTACTGCAAATCATTACAGCAAATATTCACTCACATATTTAAACAAGATAATTCAATTTGTTTGGCCCTTTGGTGTGTACAGTTTCTATGACTATTCCAACCAATTAGCCTCCTGGCAGGAATGCTTGGCAGAAGAGTGGATTTTAAGCCTTTACCGCAGAATAGTCACCCAAAGTACATTTCAAATTTGTAACCTGATTTTAAACGTTAAATGTACCCACTCAGGGAAAAGCAACTTGAATTTTGAATGCTCAAAGCTAATTGCTCACGGACAAGGTACAGATCAAGAATCATCCACAGACAGTATTGAGGGTGAAATTTACCCAGTGCAGAGGATCTGCAAGAGGCCTATGTACCACTTATGCCCTCAGAATAGGACTTAAATCCAATTTAATTGGTGCATAGACCTTTGCACGAGGTGAATTTCACTCAGGAAGAGCAGCCACTACAGGAATTTTGACCAGCAGTGAATAATTTCAAATACAGAATAGAAAGAGAAAGTCTTGAGCCAGTCATGGCCAATCTGCAACCAGAGGAAGGTAAACATTGAATACACTATTCACATAGATTATTCACCCAGCTCCAGTTAAGATGTCAGTTCATGTTAGCTGTGATGGGAGACAAGAGCTGCCTCACAAAACCATTAGGAACTTGACTACCACCAACTCATTTCATATGGGCAGTTGAAACACCATAAGAGGACATTTCAAAATTCATAACTTTGTAGATGCTAAAAATCCTGGTCTTAGGCTGTAGTGCAGACATAGCCTATGTCACTTGTGGGTGTGAATAAACCACCCCCCTGAGCGACATAAGTTACACCAGCATAAGCGCTTGTGTGCCCAGTGCTATGACTCCCACTGACATAGCTTCTGCTGCTTGCAGAGGTGGTTTTATTATACCGACAGGAGAGCTCTCTCCCATCAGCATAGAGCATCTTCACCGTGCCCGCTGCAGCAGCACAGCGGCATCAGTACAGCTACAGCACTGTACGTGTACACTTGGCTTTACAGACACTGGATTTATGGCTTATTACAGCAATCTGTAACCCTTAACCCCCCTTTTTGTCCTCTGACCACAGGGGAGTTAATGAGCCACTTCACCTTGAATGGTTTCTTATGCTGAACTACTTGTTCGATCTTGAATTTAGCTGTCACACTCTGAGGACCTTTCCCAGACCGGAGGAAGAGCTCTGTGTGGCTCGAAAGCTCATCTCTCTCACCAACAGAAGCTGGTCCAATAAAAGATATTACCTCACCCACCTTGTCTCTGTAATAAGAGGACAGTGACTTCTGATCACCAATGACCTGGGCTTCATTTAACTGGCAGTAGCACTGTGCAAACACTGCTCTTCATTTTATGAGAGGCTGGCTGCAAACCAAACCCTTAATATTAACTTGGAGGATTAACATCTAGATGAACATTCTCATAGCAGGGCAACCTGTGTGACTGGGAGAGCTACATTTTGAAGTACAGCCCTGTCTGCTGATGCTTCAGGGATTAGGAGTTAAGTTTCATATATTGTAAACTCTTTGGGGCAGAAACTTTGTTCTATGGTTGTACAGCACCACCCAGCAGAATGGTCCATGATTAGGGCTCCCAAGCCCTACGGTAATACAAAGAACAAACAGTTTCAGTATCGGTTGATTATGTGCTTGCAGTAAAATGCTTTAAAATGTGAAGCTGTACGTTTTAAAGAGTCCATCTCTGATTCCATCAGGAATGCATAACAAGAAATTTTTGTACATTGTTTTTAGATCAGAGTTTTAGAAAATATGCCATTCCCCTTTAATTTAATGGGTAGCAACTTTCCCATATCAACTCCTACTAAGCCAACAAAAGAGCAATGCTGCCACTATCGGAAGAATATCAAACAATGAGAAACTCAGGAAATGACTGGTATGATCATTCCAGTAGCTGAAAGAATTTTTTAATAAATAAGTGTGGAGAAATCGAATACGTATCCCAATAGAGGTGGAAATACTGTCTCTGGTTTCATTATTGAAAAAGCAGCAGCTAATCTTAATATCAGTCTCTGCGTCATGATAAAAGCTGTGTAAGTACTAGCACAAAAAATGCAGTCTAGTGTATTTTAAAAACATCTACATTCATAGGAAGGCACCAACTTCTTGGGTGTGGGGGGAGAAGGTTTGGTACTGTACTTGCCAATTCCCAATATTTAAAAAAAATGGCTTTTCTTATTAGAGAATAATTTACTTACAATGGTCAGTTAAAAACCCAACATTTATACAGGTACCACACAGTAGGTATCTGACTTACCCCAGCTTTTGCCTTTACTCAGGAGGGACAGGAAACAGCTAGAGAAATAGCTGAGCAAATTTCATATATGGCAGTGGGGAATTGTTCCTAAACATTGAAAGAATGTATTCATTTATTATTTTATTTTATAAATGAGCCCCTAAGTAAGCCTCCAATCACATGAATAATGAAACACACAAACATCAGTTACACAATTACCTCTGAATAGGGTCAAATGATAAGCTCAGGAGAAGTTCATAATATGAAAAGAAAGAGATCAACATTCCCTTTATTTTTTCCCATCCATGTGCGGAATGAATTTTGCTATGTGCACCAATATGGAGGTGTGGCAGGGGCAGGGCCAAGGGGTTTGGAGTCTGGGAAGGGGCTCAGGGCTGGGGCAGAGGTTGGGTATGGCTCAAGGAGTGAGGGCAGTGGGGTGAGGCTCAGAGCTTGGGCAGAGGGTTGGGGTGCAGGCTCTGGGGTGGGGCCGTGGCAGAGGGTTGAGGGGGGTGAGGGCTCTGGCTGGGGATGTGGGCTCTGGGGTGGGTTTAGGGTGCAAGCTGCCCTGGGACTCCAGCAGGGAGAGAGAACTCCCCTCAGCCCTCTCTTCCCACAGCAGCACCTGGGCTGGGGGAGAGCGTCTCTTGCCGCTGCAGCAGCGCTGGGGCTGGGGTCTAGGCACCTCGCCCCGCCACAGCCCTGAAGCTGGGAGGGAGAGGTGTCTCTCCCCATCGCAGCCTTGGAGCTGGGGGTGGGGGAGAAGCGTGTGTCCTCGCCGTGTCGCAGTCCGGGTTGGGGGAGTTAAGTGCGTGGCCCCCTGCACGGCCGCGCAGGCAAGCATCTTAGAGGGAATTTAAACAGAGACGTGGTAACAAGAAAAAGCACAAGGAAAAACAAAGTCAGAAGTACATAAAAATACATCCCAGCCAAAAAATTAAATATCAGATATGAATGTGTAAGAAGGATGAGACAATTTACTACAACTAGGGCAGCAAAGCATTAGGGACATCAGTTTGCCAATTTTCTCCGTTTATTTAGCACAGGAACCCCATTTCAGCCAGCCTGGAGGCCAGAGAATAGGTATAACTTAGATACAGGTGCTGAGTCTTGGTCTTCTGGGATGGGGACGGGGGGGTTAAGTCCCTAGGCACAGAAACAAACCACTGTGACAACATTCAAAAGGTTAAGAAGTGTATGGAGAGAGAAGGTGAAGATTTACAAAGCGTAGATCATCATTTTTAGTATTTTCCAAAGTCTTGATTCTTCAATGTAAAGAAACATTATCTTGAAACTGTTTGGGCCTGGGGAGAGGCAAGTTTACTTGCTGCGCACTCTCTTTTTGTAGGAAAAAAATTGGAGAATTTCGATCATTTCTTTCCCATGGTCCATAGGTCACGTACAGAAGATGGAATCAAATCCAGCTTCTGTTCCATCTGTAACAAGGCCACAGTCATTCAAAATAATTTTTTTGATTGACCAAAAGGGAGGTTGGGGTTGCTCGGCATTCAGAAAAGCATTCAGTTTCTATTCAACAACTGTTTAGAAGTTGTAGAAGACTTTCCCCACCATCTAATGCAGCCGATTCTTAAAAGGACCCTGAAGACTGAATCTTCACCATAGCTCTGTATAGAGTAGGGGTGGGAAAACTATGGCCCAGGGGCCGCATCCGGCCCTTCAGATGTTTTAATCTGGCCCTCGAGCTCCTGCCAGGGAGCAGGGTCCAGGGCTTGCCCCGCTCCGGCACTCCAGCCAGGGAGCGGGGCTGGGGGCATGCCCCGCTCCGCATGGCTCCTGGAAGCAGCGGCATGTCCCCCCTCCAGCTCCTACATGCAGGGGCAGCCAGGGGGCTCCGCATGCTGCCCCCGCCCCAAGCACCACCTCTGCAGCTCCCATTGGTCGAGAACTGCGGCCAATGGGAGCTGCCTGGCCACGCCGCTGCATTGGAGTCGGAGGGGAGATATGCTGCTGCTTCCGGGAGCTGCTTGAGGTAAGCACCACCCGGACCCTGATCCCCTCCCGTGCCCCAACCCCCTACCCCAGCCCTGATCCCCCTCCCGCCCTCTGAACCCCTCATTTCTGGCTTCACTCCAGAGCCCACACCCCCAGCTGGAGCCCTCACCCCCTCCCAACCTCCAATTTCATGAGTATTCATGGCCCACCATACAATTTCCATACCCAGATGTGGCCCTTGGGCCAAAAAGTTTGCCCACCCCTGGTATAGAGAATCCCTCTGGAATGGCTAATCCCCTTGACAGTGACTTATTCCCGATTTAGAAGTTGTCCATTCCTGTTTGCACTGAACTATACTGGATGAGCGGAACAAGTTCTCTCTTAATACAGCACATGTAGACATTTCAAAACCACTTTCCTTCAGGAAAGACTGAATAACACTCATGAAATATGCTTTCAGCAATGGATTACAAGCAGCAAACAGGCAAATTAAAGAACAAAACAAAAGTTAATCACTCTTAAACCTCTATCTTCAGAGTATGATACAATGAAATGACTTGATGGATAGAAAGATTTTACTGACATAGATCAATTTGCTGCCTGCTAAGAATCACGGATTTTTAAGTTGAAAGTAATTTTTGGAAGGAGAGAGAATCAAATATTTTTCCTGCAGTGGCAGCCTTACACAAAATCAGGGTTTGTTAGACTCCCCCAAAAGAGAAGAGATTTTTCTATTCATTTAATAAAAATGAGAATGTGAATGGATCCAGAGAGCCTGGATTGCTGAGCAGGTGTAGAACACTTTTGTTTTGTTGTGTGTTAGGGGCTGTTTGCAGGAAGTTACTGCAGTTTTTATAGTTTTGCAGAATCATGATAGCAACGGAAAAACCTAACAGCAAGTAAGATTTCTACTTGTAGTACAAATACGCACTGATTTTTTTTTTTTTACTGTGGCACAATGACAAAGCTGCCATGACCTCACCATGTGTTTCCAACTAGGTGATCGTCTCAAACGGATACCGCACGAACGACTGGAGGAGGGGATCACTTCAATAGTTTCCCTGTTTTTAGATTTAGATTAATAGATTTTTAAGGCCAGAAGGGACCATTATATCATCTACTCTAACCCCCTGTATATCAGAGGCCACTACATTTCATCTAGTTACCCCTGGATTGAGCACATTTGTCTACGTACCAAAACTGTTTTCCATGTAGTTGATGTGAAAGAAAAGCTATTATATTATTAACTTGAAGTGTACTTCCCCCCCCAAGTGTTGAAAATACTTTTCTGTTCATAATATATACCTGATCATACTGCCAGGCACAACTACAACATACAGTCACAAATCGTGGATAGACTAATAAAAAAACCCAAAGACACCATCCCAGAAACAACTCATCTGAATCCACCTCCTCAAGCCAAAGACTGAGTAAACAGGCATTGCAGTGGGCCTGAGTACTATAAAGGGTGAAGTTTCATCAGGAAGTTTGACCCTGACACACACCATGCAGGATGCTACAGGTATGGCTTCCCTGCAGAGTTAACTTGGGTGCTTGGCACCTGGGTCTGAGCATCTCAATCAGCCTAGCCTGAGTGTGAGCAGCTACAGTGAAAAGCCATATCTGAGTTACTGAGGGCAGGTCTACACTACCCCCCTGAATCGGCGGGTAGAAATCGATCTCTCGGGGATCGAATTATCGCGTCTCGTCGGGACGCGACAATCGATCCCCGAATCGACGCTTCTACTCCACCAGCGGAGGTGGGAGTAAGCGCTGTAGACGGGGGAGCCGCGGAGGTCAATTTGCCGCCGTCCTCACAGCTGGGTAAGTCAGCTCCGATACGTCGAATTCAGCTACATTATTTGCGTAGCTGAATTTGCGTATCTTAAATCGACCCCCTCCCCCCCCATAGTGAGGACGTAGCCTGAGTCCTCACTGGGCTGCACTCAGCAGTGTGTATCGCTTGGACTTCTGGGGCCATATCCCATGGTTCTTTGTGCTGCAGTAAACTGAGCCACTCATTCTCTCTAGGTGAATTGTGGAAGAACTCGTGTGTCCTTCAGGGCATGGGGGGGGGGGACATATGGGAAGGCACTGAAGGATTATCAGCACTAAATGATTTAGCCCACATACTCAGTGCAAAGTGGGCAGGTTACCAGTGAAAGCTGAACCCAGGCTCTATACCAAACCCCGAGATGGGCCAGGTAGCGTGAGATTAAGACATCACCATACTCTGGGGAGACTGTTTGTGTATGGATGGAAGCGGGATAGTGGCAACACCGGAGTAAGAGCCCAAGTTAACTCTGCAGTGAAGACACCCTGTGCAGTGCCAAACTTCCTACTGGCTCTTACACATAGACAGAGACCAGTTGCAAAGACTAAGAGAGACAATATGGCTAGGTAGATTATAGCAGTACTATTGTGTTTATAAGTTATTTCTTGTTGTTCATTAAACGAGTTATTTTAAAACCATGAGCGCCTGGAGACATGTAACTATGTGAGAATCTCAGCTTGCATTTTAGAAGTTTGTTTCTAGCCCTCCTGATTGCAGAGAAAAGCTAGAAAATGTGAAAGCTCAAGAACCAGAAGGCAAATAAATAGAATGCAAACTGTAATATTTTTAAAATATCATGATTTTTGGGCATCTGGCTCATGGTTTTTGAATGGTTGGGACTCTCAATACTGAAAATCGAGGGGGGCTTCTTTTGAGTATATGCCATCAGCCCTAGACGTACAAACCTAGTATCACAATGTGGCCCTGATCTGGATTATGTTCCTGTAGTAGAAAAAATAATACGATTAGCTGGTTGACAGTATTATTAACTAACTATCAGGATGGAGCACAAGGACACAGATAATCTCTAATAGCCAGTACTCAAACCATATAAGGTTAAACTAAGCCAACCCATTGAGCTGCATCTGGAAATTAATTGAAAGTCAGTGCAGCTTCAGACCGTCTAGTTTGGTATCTCAGGAGAACAAAATACTTGCCAGAAAACATCCCTCTTTATTCCAGTGTCTGTGCAGGGATTTGAGTTGACAAGAGCATTTTTTTAAACTAGATCTGAAAAGGAGTGCAGGAAGCCATGACAGGCCATAGATGCCTGACCGGTGTCATTTCCTGTTTTTATGCATTTTTATGAAATTAAGACTAAAATATCCCCAAAAGTACAAAATAAAATATTAAATGAGAAAACATAGGAAAATGTTAGAATGAAATTAACCCATCCGTGACTCTACAACTTCATTAGTTGTTCGTTCTGTGTTTGTCTTAAAGAAAAAAGTGGCCTCAAAGTATACCTAATAATAATGCCTAGCTCTTGTAAGGCACTTTTCATCAGTAGATCTCAAAGCACTTTACTACAGAGGCCAGCACCATTATCCCCATTTGACAGAGGGGGAAACTGAGGCACAGAGGGGGGAAATGACTTGCCCAAGGTCACCAAGTAGGCCACTGGCATAACCGGAAACAGAACCCAGGTCTCCTGAATCCCAGGCCTTTGCTCTTTCCACTAAGTCAAATGGATGTAGAACAGTCAGGGAACAGTTTGCTTACAGCTAGATTGCAACTAGTGTGCTTGTGGTAGATTTGTCTAGTATTTTAGATATTACCAACAACATTTAAAAATGTTATTGCCCCTTATGTGTGCAACAAGAACGTTCTTTAATAAAATAAAGTTTGAACTTTTAAAACATTTTTACAATTCATATCAAAAAACCTGAATTTATTAGATGACCATATTCCTTTAGAACAATTCACTTCAACTCATACAAATAATAAAAATTAAATAATCAGCAAAACTCCTCTGTATAAATAAAATATATTTTGTCCATATATAGTGAATTTCGAATATGCCCCTTTCCCTGTGAAAACTATAGGTAGATGTACATTTTCAAAATGAAGATTGATCTTAAAAAGGAAAACTGTAATTTAGAGACCACCACACTAATTGTGAGTTCATTAAAATGTTTCAATAGCAAAAACAAATTAGGAAAAAATCACTTTTTGTATAAATAAAACAAGCCATTTGAGAAAATGAGAAATAGTTCAAAATACAAGAACAGAGAACTTCACCCATTTTCTTCCAAAAAGTGGATTTGGGAAATAAGGCTACCCTAAGGCAAACGTCTCTAACTGGAATTTTGGCAATTTGTAGCAGTAATTTTGAGAAACACGTTATTTTCTTTAAAGCAGTTTGAAATGTGCATATTGAAAACAGACTTGTGATATCTCGGAGACCTGTCATGTTACCCAAAGGATGATTATTCATCCTGGCTGCCTTGCCCATCTGATCCCCCCAAACCCATCCCCCTCTTTGGTCTGGTGCCCTCTCTCACATCCTCTTCAAAATGGTCCTTGCCCCTTCAACTAGCCTCTCCTCAGCAGGTGAATAGCCTCATTCTCACTGCCCAGCTGCTATTGCCCATTGGCTACTTCTTCAGCAAGAGCTGCTATGATCTCCATGCCAAAGTCCTCTCTAAGTCTCCACAGCCACCCATCTGCTGTCGTGACAGGTGGATGACGGGGTAGGGCCAGGCAGTAGGAGATGATTACTCACGTGAAGAGTGCAGACAGGAAGACAGGGTGACTCTGAACGGGGGAGGCAGATCTGGATGAAAGTTATCATAGTTATTCCACCTTGGCCCTCAAAGTGGGTACACCCCCTTCTGCCTCTTCTTTCAATACCCCTTAAACGGCTCGCATAAAATCAGGAATTCAGCCATTCCCCAGAAGATATTGTGTATCAAAATTGTTCATCTCTCACAAGCCAATTGTAACCAGGATATCTGCTTTCCTAAAGGCCATCTCATCTGCCTTTCTAGATCTGTACTTCTGGCTACTTCCCGGTATGAAAAAGGTTCCAGTTGCTCAAGTCTTTATATTAGTATCTTGAATTGTTCTTTGAGCAGTCTGCCTTCAGTATATCATAGTACTGCTGTTTCTCAGAACGGAAGATGTAATGCATCAGACTGCAAGGGAACTTTGTGTTGAAATTGGTTCTGATGAGTCATTTTGTTTTGGTGAAGAAAAAGTGGCAGTTCCACTTTGTGCCATTTCAATGCCTTCTTTTGCCAGTGCTGTCCTTTTGAAATGATTGGCAGGTTCCGTTATAGATGCATCTGGTCTTCCACTTTCAGGGGGACTCAGTAGCTGATCAGAGATGGCTAAACTGTTTGCATTCATAGAACACACTAGAAGAGTGCTGTTTCTTATGGATTCCTCATGGAGATTTTGCAGAGATGGGATCTGCTTCATGGAGCCAAGACTTCCCCTGTGAGATTCCTCTAACGACTGGTTGCAGTTAGACTGTAAGTCTGCTTGGAAGCAAAGTGAAAATGAAACTTGAAAGTGCTCTGTAGGCTAGCTTTCAAAAGTGAGATTCAGTCCCTGAACATCAGTCCCCTGAACATCAAAAAGTGATTTACTTTTTACTGACTTTTTACGTTTTACTTTAAAAGCAGAAGAAAACAGACAGTCACAAGTGAATATTTTTGTTCTGTTTTAGTTGAAGTGTTTGAAGAAAAATATAACAGCATTTCAATGTAAGGTAGTCCAATCCAGTGATACTCAGACTGCGGCTTGTGAGCCGCAAGTGGCTCTTTAATGCAGCTCTTTGCAACACATGATATTAAAACACTGTGTGACTTAGTTATTAACCAAAGCTATTAACCAATCAGGATGCTTTACTATGTTATTAACCAATTAAGTTATCAATTTGCACTAAGTTAACAACATATTTGCTGTAAGAGTGTGTGTGTGTGTGTATATGTGTGTGTGTGCGTGTGTGCAAACACACACACACTCTAAGTATTTCCCCTGTCATAATGTTTAAATATGAATAGTACTCTAGTAAATGAAACAATGAATTCATACTACTGTGGCCCTTTTGGGTAATGCTGATCACTAGTTTGGCTTCTGAACCACTTTGGTCTGAGTATCACTGGTCTAATCATATGCAAGGAGCCAGCAAACAGAGCTGGAAACAGGGGAGTTTGAGTGGGAATTTGTAGGAGGAATTGGGGGTGGGGGGGAAGAGGAGAACGTGTGTGTGTTTCTCTCTCTGTCGCTGAGCTTAGGTGGGAAGGCTATGACAGGCTACAGAAGCAGGAGGGGTAGTGAGCCAAGGAATGGAAGAGACAATGTGGATGACTAGATGTGGAAGCTGAGGGATGTACATTATCCTGGAGCGGGTACCTGAAAGGTGCTTTGTTTGGTGTAAAATGCTGCCTGATAGATCAGATGGAAGAGAAGATTGGAGGCTTGGAGATCCAGGCAGAAACTATGGTTGAGTTTTGAAGGGAACTTGAGCAGATAATGGAGGGAAGGCAAGTGGAGGTTGAATGGGAAACCTCAAAACTTGCAGATACAAGCTGGACGGGGGAACTTTGAGGGTGCATTGCTGGATGAGGAAAGTGGCCAGTAGAAGCATGTGATAAAAGTATCAGGCAGAGGAAAAAAGACAGGATAGTGAAGGAGAAATAGAGCTCAGGGATAGATTTACTGAGTTGGAAAATTAAGAAGGGGCGTAGCAGGCAGTAACAGAAGGTGGGAGGGCAAGGAAGAAGAAAAAGGCGGTTAGTCCTAAAAGAAGAGGGAAAGAGTCAATGGAGACAGCCAGAGTTCAGAGACCCAGAAGGACAGAGGATGAGTTGCAGAAGATTGCATGTGAGAACAAAAGACAAGAGGGCTTACAGCCAGAAAGAACAGAAAGAGGAAGGCCAGAGAGCTGCACTAGGAAGAGGCAGGTCTACATGACTGGGGACTCCCTACCAAGAAGAACAGACAGGCCTGTCACCAGAGCTGATCTGAAGAACAGAAGGGTGTGCTGGCTACTGGGAGTTAATATATGGGATGTGGACAGGAGGCTGAAGAGGATCCGAATTGGAGAAGGAAAGAATCCACTGATTATCTTTACAAGGAGACAAATGACACAGCCAGATTCTCACTGGAATGTATCAGTGGAGACTATGCCAAGCTGGGGAAGACACTTAAAGAAATGGAGGCTCAGGTGATCTTCAGTGGGATTCTACCTGTCCGTAGAGGAGGAGAATCAAGGAGAGACAGACAAGATTATGATGATTAACAGATGGCTCAAGGAAGTGCGGCTATAAGAAGGGCTTTGGGATGTTCAACCACTGGGAGGCATTCCTGGACAGAGGACAGTTCATGGGATAGACTCCACCTGAGTAGGGAGGGAAATAGACTGCTGGGATGGAGGTTGGCACAACTGATTAAAAGAGCTTTAAATTGGTAGACTGCTAGGAGATGCTCATGTAATCTCCATGCCTGATTCTAACATTGAGTGGGAGGAAAATTATAGAGAGGGCCCAGCAATGGAGAAAGGAACCACAGAGGGTCAGAGAATGGACATCAAGAGGAAAAGATTGTTACTGTCAGTGGTATTGGCACTGTCGGGCAGGCGATACTGGCAGTAGAATGACTGTACCTAATTGGGTGAGGAATCTGGGTGAAGCCAAGTACAAACAACGAAGATATCTGTACACCAATACAAGGATCCTGGGTAACAAAATGGAGGAACTAGAACTTCTAGTGCAGTAAAACCAGATATTATAGGAATAACAGAAACATGGTGGAATAGTAGTAATGACTGGAGTACAGTTATGGATGGGAATGTGCTGTTCAGAAAAGGCAGAAATAAAGGTAATGGTGGAGCAGCAGCATTGTACATTAATGACAAGGTAGACTGTAAAGAAATTAAAAGTGATGGAATGGATAAAGTGGTATCTGTTTGGGTCAAAAATCACTTTGGGAAAGAAAGCTAACACAGGCTCCACTGTGATAGTGTTTGGAGTATGCTACAGACCCCCAGGATCCAATCTGGGATATGAATAGTGACCTTTGATATCTTTAATGAAATAAATATCACAGGGAATTGTGTGATTATGGATGACTAACTTCCCAGATATAGATTGAAGGACCAGTACTACTAATAATGGTAGGGCCCAGATATTCCTGGATTTGATAGCTCACAGATTTCTTCACCAAAACAACATTTTAGATTTAATATAATAAATTGGAAGGTCCTCATAGAAGAACTGGTTGTACAGGACAATCTTGGTTCAAGAGATCATGAGTAATTCAGTTTAAACTAAATGAAAAGAAACAAAAATAGGTCAGCAATTAGGGTCCTTGATTTCAAAAGGTCAAACTTTAAAAAATTAAGCAAAGTAATAAGGGAAATGGACAGGATCTGAATGTGGAGGAGGCTTGGAATTACTTTAAGTCAAAGTTGCAGAAGCTATTTGAAGTCTGCATCCCAAGCAAAGGGAAAAAAATTCATAGGAAAGGTTGCAGACCAAACTGGAAGAACAAGCATCTCAAACAGGTGATTAAGAGGAATCAGAAAGCCTGCAAGGAATGGAAGATGGGATGGATTAATAAGGAAAGCTCTCTCTTGAAGGTCATAAAGTGTAGGGTTAAAGTGAGAACTGCCAAAAGCCAAGCAGTGTTAGACCTTGCAACTGAAATTAAAACCAACAGTAAAAGGTTCTTTAGCCATATAAATAAAAAGGAAACAGGGAAAGAAGTGGGACCACTAAGCGCTGAGGACAGGATGGAGATTAAAGATTATCTAGGCATGACCCTACACCTAAATGAATACTTTGCCTCAGTTTTTAATAAGGGTAATGAAGAGCTATGGGGTAGTGCCTACTGGAAATGAGGATGTGGAAAGAGAAATTACTATCACATCCAAGGTTGAAGTCATTCTCAAACAGCTTAATGGGAGCAATCGGGGATGGAGGAGAAGTAAAAAGGCAGATAATCTCCATCCAAGAATATTAAAGGAACTGGCTCATGAAGTTGCAAGCCCAATAGCAAGGATTTTTAATGAATTTGTAAACTTGGGGGTTGTACCTAATGGCTGGAGAATTGCTAATATAGTACCTATTTTTAAGAAAGGGGGGGGAAAAAGTGATCCAGGAAATTACAAGCCTGTTAGTTTAACCTCAATTGTATGCAAGATCTTAGAACAAATTTTGAAAGAGAAAGTAGTTAAGAACATAGAGGTAAATGGTAATTGGGATAAAATACAAAAAGGTTTTACAAAAGGTGGATTGTGTCAGACCAACCTGATCTCTTTCTTTGAGAAGATAACTAATTTTTTAGACAAAGGAAATGCAGTAGATCTAATCTACCTGGATTTCAGGAAGGCATTTGATACAGTTCCACATGGGAAATTATTAGTTAAATTGGAGAAGAGGATGAATACGACAATTGAAAGGTGGATAAGGAACTGGTTAAAGGGGACACAACAACAGGTCAGACTGAAAGGTGAAGTGTCAGGCTGGAGGGAGGTTACTGTTGGAGTCCCTCAGGGATCGGTTTTGGGACCAATCTTATTTAACAGTTTTATTACTGACCTTGGCACAAAAAGTGAGAGAGTGCAAATAAAATCTGCAGATAACACAAAGTTGGGAGGTACTGCCAACAAGGAGGAGGACTGGAATATGTAAAAAGATCTGGACAACCTTGAAAACTGGAGTAATAGAAATGGGATGAAATTAAATAGTTCAAAGTGCAAGGTAATGCATTTAGGAACTAACAACAAGAATTTTAAATTGGGGATTTATCAGTTGGAAGTGACAGAGGAGGGGAAAGACCTGGGTGTTTTGGGCAATCACAGGATGACTATGTGCCACCAATGTGATGCCGCCATGAAAAAGGCTAATGCAATCGTAGGATGCATCAGATGAGATATTTCTAGTAGAGACAGAGAAGTGTTAGTACCATTATTTTGATGAGATTTGAGGCACTTGTGAGATCTCGTCTGGAATACTGTGTGTAATTCTGGTCTCCCATGTTTAAGAAAGATGAATTCAAACAAACAGGTGCAGAGAAGGGTTACAAGGATAGCAGAGGAATGGAAAACCTATCTTACAAGAGAAGACTCAAGGAGCTTGGCTTGTTTACCTTACCCAAATGAAGGATGAGAGGAGAGATGATTGCTCTCTATAAATACATCAGAGGGAACAATAGCAGGGAGTTATTTAAGTTAAGGGTCCATGTCGGCACAAGAGAAAATGCAGATAAACTGGCCATCAACAAGTTTAGACTCGAAATTAGATGAAGGTTTCCAACCATCAAGAGGAGTGAATTCAGGAACAGCCTTCCAAGGGGAGAAGTGGGGGCAAAACAAACCCTAATTGGTTTCAAGACTGAGCTTAATAAGTTTATAGAGGGGATGGTATGAGGAGGTTGCAGACAATGGTATGTGGCCCATCTGCAACTGCTAGCAGCAAATATCTCCATTGGCTGGAGATGGGGCCCTTGATGGAGAGAGCTCTGAGTTAATACTGTACAGTGAATTCTTTCCCAAGTGTCTGGCTGGTGGATCCTGCTGACATGCTCAGGGTCTAACTGATTGCCGTATTTGGGGTTGAGAAGCAATTTTCCCTCAAGTCAGATTGGCAGAGACTCTGGGGGGTTTTCACTTTCTCTGCAGAATGGGGCATGGGTCACTTGCAGGTTTGAACTAGAGTAAATGGTGGATCCTCTGAAACTTGAAGTCTTTAAACCATGACTTGAGGACTTCAGTAACTCAGCCAGAGGTTATGGGTCTATTACAGGAGTGGGTGGGTGAGGTTCTGTGGCCTGCAATGTGAAAGAGGTCAGACTAGATGATCATGATGTTCCCTTCTGGCCTTAAAGTTTATGTGTCTAATGTAATGTTTATTTCTCGACTGTCTATGTACATACAATATATCAAAGTAAAGCAATAATGGTGAAACTGAGTTGTGATAGTTTATAGATTTTCAAGATTTATGGTAAAATATAAAGTTTTAATTTTCAGAACCAAACAAAATTATTTGCGACAAAGTACACCATTGTGGAATTATTTTTATAAAGAATGTTAAAATGCAGATTTTTGGGTATTAGTTTTTTTACACACTCATAAATTTCATTGTTACAGTTGCAACAGAGCAAGTTGCAATAAATACCTATTAGCAATGAATGTAATATGCAGTGATTGTCACTAAAAATCTATTTACCAACTCTAACCTCTCTGTGTTATGTGAAAAACTTAAAATATTTCTTATATTTAAAATAGGAAATAGCTTCAGTAACTTATCTGTTAGAAAACACTGACTTTAGTCAACAATATCAAATTTGTACTAAAAATTGATTTAAAAAAAAAGAACTAATCATGCATGCATAGGAATTACTTTTTAAAAAGTTATCTTAGTATGGATGCTTATGATAAGTTCAGCCCTGGTGGAAATCTATGCCACTCCACTGAAGTCAACAGAGTTGCACCCAGTTACACTAGGGCTGAATATGGGCCTCAAAATTTCTCCTGAAAATACCCAAAGTGATTACCCCACATTAGCCAAGCCCATTTAAAGTTAGAAGAATGAAAAATGCATTAAAAACTATCCACTTTACTTTGACATTCTTACAATAATGGATTTCCTGCAAAGAAAAAAAAAAACTTCTTGGCCAAGCCTTATAAGAAAGGTGGTACCCCATAGCAAATATCATGGCCATTACAGTACAGTATTCACTGTAGTGATCAGGATATAGTATAAGGATACAGTATGTATATACATACATCAATTATGTTGTCAGTATATGTCCCGGTTAAGATTGGACTAAATGAATATTTAGACCTTGGTGGTGGGGGAAACTACACAGTAATTCTTCTGTAATTAAAATCAAGTGTTATAAAAAGGTCTTACCTCCAAAGTCTGCCATTTCAGTATCACTTATTTCCTTGTTCTGATGAATACTCTCACACAGAGTTTCTTTAGTACTTTTTGGCACAGTCTACAAAAAACAAATCAGATCTGTAAATTAATTCCAGCTATAGATTGCCAGGTCACTTGGGCATAGGCACCAACTTTCTCCGGTGCCGGTGGGTGCCCGCACCCCCCCCCCCCCCCCTTCCCCCCCCCCACCCCCCCCCCATCCCCGCCCCTGGCCCCGCCCCCATTCCAACCCCATCCCCAAGGTCTCTGTCCTAACTCCACCCCCACCCTGCCCCTATTGGATCCCTTCCCCAAATCCCGACCCTGGCCCCGCCTCTTCCTCCAGTGCGCCACGTTCCCCCTCCTCCCCCCTTCCTCCCTGCCCCGCAAATCAGCTGTTTTGCGGTGCAAGCGCTGGGAGGGAGGGGGGAGAAGCAGGATGCGGCAGCGCGCTCGTGGAGGAGGCGGAGGCGAGCTGGAGCAGGGGGACGGGGCCACGGGGAGCTGCCGGTGGGTGCTGAGCACCCACCAATTTTTCCCCATGGGTGCTCCAGCCCCGGAGTACCCACAGAGTCGGCGCCTATGCACTTGGGCAGAGTCTAATGCCGATATAGCATGCCACTGCGGCTTTTCAGAATGATGAAGGCTTCTCCTCTAACAGCCTCTCAGAAGTTTTTCCAAGATACTCTCTGAATATATAAAACCAGGAGTCACCTTGACTTAAATTGTACATTGAGCTTTTACCTAGTATGCCCACTATCACTACTTTTTAGCACGATGGTGATCTCCATAAGTTACAGCACAGTAGGTAAATAGGAGCACAGGACCACTGGTTGGGTCTACTATGGTAATTCCTGTCTGACAGTGGCCACTACTTAGTGCTGCACAGGAAGGCCCAATGAGCACTGCTGTAGATAATTATAAAATAATTTGGTCACCAGGAAAGTTTCATTTGAGGTATCGGCAGTTAGGGACCAATTTTGCTCCCAGTCAAATCAGAACAAAACACCCATTGGCTTCAATAGTGTCCGATCAGGCCCTTTAGGATACAGCATGCAGCAGTGAGTCTCAGAGCCCAGGTCGACAGACACGGGCCTGCAGGGCTCAGGCTACCACTCCAAAAATAGCTGGGTAGACACTGCGGCTCGGGCTTTATCTCCCTTTCTAAAAGCCTAGCTAATGTAATGTCAGAGGTTCCCATTACTAATAGAAGCATCTAATCCTTTGAATCCTGCCCCCATCCCCTCCGGGCTGCCACGAGAGGCAATGTGGAAAGCTCTCCACTGTTCTCTATTCCTCTGCCTTCCACTGTTTGTATCTTCACCTCCCAAGAATGTCACCAGCGTGGGCAGTGGGTGAATCGCAGGCTTGGGGAGGCTAGACCCTGGCCAGCCTGTCCATCCCCCTTCTCCCGCCGGAGCCCAGAGCGCCCCCCCCCCCCGACAGCCCCAGGCAGCCCGAGCGACCCCCCCAACCCCGGAGCACTCAGTGGGTGGACAGGCAGCGCGGCCCCCAGCCCTGGAACGCCAGGTGGGCAGGCGGCACGAGCACCGGCTCCCGCTGCTCAGAGTCCCTGGCTACAGCCTGGCTCCCAGAAGCCGCAGCCCGGGGCAAGGGCGCTGGAGCCCTCCCAAAAGTGCGGGGGCCAGGAGCCCCCACCCAAGGTGGAGGCAAAAGCAGCTCCCTGCCCATGTGCCAGCCCCCCCGCCCAGGGCAGGTGAAGGGACCCCAGCTCCCCACAAGGCTCTCCCCATGGCCGGGCTGCAGCCCTGAGGCCCCCCACCCCGGCCCAAGATGGATCAGGGAGAGCTGCACGGGCAGCTGGCGTGAAGTCGCGGACCCTCCTCCTGCCCCGGGTGGCTGTGGAGCCTGGGGGACGGGGACACAGGCTGGGGGCTGCTCTCAGCCCCCCCCAGCCCCCCGCCCCCCGAGCAGGTGGAGGGTCTCCTGCAGCTCCCCACAGCCCGGGCTCCCCAGCCAGGCTCCATGCTGGCCTGGCCGGAGTTGGAGCCTTGGGGGGGGGGGGGAAAGAGGGGTCAAAAAGTGGGAAGGTATGAACCCCTGACCCTCCACAGTTCCAGTGCCACTGGCCCAGGGCCCCAGCCACATGGGAAGGAAGAGCCACAGTAGAGCACGGCGGGAAGCAGGAGGGGGTCTGAGGGTGGAGTGTGGGCGGGGCTACGCAGGCAGTTTGGGTAGGCTTAGACTTCCCCTGCCTTTGATACCCGCCACCCATGATCACCAGTGTCTGCCTTCACAACTTATCAGGGCTGTTCCCAGAAGCAGTGGGAGATAAACGTGATTCATGACAGTTCTGACACTTTTGTCCTCAAGAATCTAAATAGCAGAAGTGAAACTGATCAGTGCCTTCTCATCTTTGCGCAGCTGCTGCTTACAGAGCTATGAGCACCAGTAGATACACTGGGGCTGCTAGTGGACAGCATTGCATCTGTTGTATTCAGATGACATTTGGAAAGTTATTTTCAGTTTCTAAAAGGTCCTTATGGTTATGAAAATCAAGTTCTGGAGAAAGGCATGGCAAGGGAATGAGTGGATTTTCCAAGCCCTATCAATATATGGGGAATTTATCTATGCGAAGTTTTTTTAAAAAATCAGAACTGGCACACAAAGAATTAAGTGATAGTATTACTTGCATGATTAAAAAAAAAAAAGCATTACAGTAAAAGTGATAAAGTCTTCACATATTTCCAGTAAAGAGCTGTCTACAGACTTCTACCTTTCCTTATCTCAACAGTCATCAGAAAAACATGTGGCTGCAAAAATAAATAGCTGTGAATAAATTAGTGAACAATGAATGGCTCTTTTATGCTAAGGTCTGGAACACTTTATGGTTTGCCTAACTGTTGGGAAAGGGACTATCTACAATAAGTTTGCTATGACAACGAACAGACTGTTTACTTATCCTTTCTCCCTTTCCATTACTCTTCAATAATATTAACATCTGATAAGGATGAAAATTAGAAACTATGTATAAACTAACACAACAGATTGTAAACTTTTCAGGGCAGCGATTGTGTCTTCTTCTCGGGTCTGGAAAGTGTCTAGCACCCTTTGGACACAACCACAATCTAAAATAATGTTAGGTGAAGATCAGCAAATCTTCTCAAATGTTAATCTGAACATAAGAACAGTTTGCAGACCCCAAGGAAACACTGTTCCCAGGCACTTAAATTCGTAAATTTACCCTCTGTAGGAGGGAGCCATATAATTCCCCATTATTTAATGAGGACCAAAGAAAAGCAAGGCAAGAGAGCAGAGGAGAGTTCTGTGTTTTTTCTACCTTACTATCCACTCTGATACTGGTTGGAGTGTTTTCTTGTGGCCAGGACACTGACAGCCATTTGCTACTGAAACTTCTGGGTTCTCATCAGATCAAGTTTACTTTTATGTCATGAATTTTTCCTTGTGCAACAAGTACCCCAATGAAGGTGTCCAGTCAATAATTTTTCCATAGTTTAGATGTTTCATCATTTCCTGGTGCTGTCAAGCATTTTCTGTTGGGTGAGGATTAGCGGTCCAGAGCAAGCCCTGAAGAATAGCCTCTATGTGCAGTGTGCCTTATTTCTGAATTTTCTAAAGGCTGTACCAAACAGCGTGTAGTATGTCCAAACTCTAAATTCTATAAGCTAACCATCTCAAAGACAGCAGTTCTTCTCTGTGGCAAGAAGGGCGTCCTCAACCACTGTTCCATCTCCTTTCCTGTCCTGCTCAACTCATGCCTCCCATTTACCTTTGTTGTCCATAACTCTGGAATCATCATTGACTCCGAACTCCCTTCTTCTCCTGAAAATCTGCCTTATCACTGTGGTGACTGACTATCCAGTTACTCGCCCCTTTAACAGATTTAAGATCTGGCACAAAGTCTTGTTATCTGCAGTTGGAGTTGGAGAATGAACATAGGAATGGAGCGGACTTGCTGCAGTATAGAATAAGGGCCCTAATGCTGTGCTAACTTAGTTCACTTTGTTACGACTGTTGTTTCTTGCTCCAGTTGAAGTAATTTACTTGAAGGCATGACTGACTTATCTCGATCAGGAGACAAATCACTACCTCCACAACAAAGCCCATGAATGCTACTGTCTCTACTCCACTTCTGCTGAAACCCTCATCCATGTTATCGCCATAACTACTGCAACTCCATTAGCCATGGCCTAACCAAGTCCCAGCTCTCCTGATTCCAGCACAGAGACGGCTGATGCTTTCCTATTTTTCATGTACAAAGCAGCACCACTTCATCTCCTCACTTTCCTCAAATAGTTCCACTGTCTCCCCGTTCATTTCAGGCTCCAGTTCAAAATACCCATCCCTGTTTATTAAAACCCTACATGGACTTGTGCCAACCTCTCTCTTTGCTTCTGCTTTAACACTTTCTTATCCAACACCTGCCTCCTCTTTGTCCCCTCAAACAGCTGGGTCCAGGAGTCTCCCCTCCTGCAGCTCATCCCATCTAGAATAAAATTTCACACCACTTTTCATGCCTCTTCTACATTTCTCAATATTTTGAAGAAGTGTAGGTTCTGCTGACTATCCCTGCCAGATCATGGTCCCTGTCCTCCTTCCTGAGATACAAAAGCAAGTGACATGACACCCTGGTTACTTACTTGTTACCTACCAATGGAGAGATAGCCACCTGTGCTCCAAAGAGATGCCACTGAGATAATTTATGGTATAGAAAGAGCACGGGCAACATCTTACACATCTGTATTTTCAAAATGAACTATACAGAATGCTCCTGCCTGTTGTACACCTTTAAGGCATACCTTAGAACACAGATGCATAGGATGGTCATTATTTGTCTTCTGATGCATTTCCTGGGCAGATGGAGACACTCTGCCATAGTGCACCTTAGGTATTCACCAGCAGCTTAAATCAGTTTAAGCCTCTAGAAGAATATTCTCCTCATCCTTGCTATTACACTAATAGTACAACAGAAAGAAAGTTCATTATGCAATTATGCACGCGTGTGCACACACACACACACACACACACACACAAAGCTTCCCAGGTAAATCAGTGAGATCAGCAGTTCTCAACTGGAGGGCTGCGGCACCCTGGGGGTAAGCAAGACTTTTCAGGGGAGGCGCAGGACCCCCTGGCTGAAACCTGGTGCCCCAAGCCCTGGCAGTGGCGCGGGGCAGAAGCTGGGAGCCCTGACACTTCCCCCCAGGGCTGAAGCCGGGAGCAGCACAGGAGCCCTGGCGTGTCCCCCCACCCAGGGCTGAAGCCGGCAGTGGAGTAGGGGAGAAGCCAGGAGCCCTGGTGTCCCCCTGGCTTGAAGCTGGGAGCGGCGCAGGGCTGAAGCCCCGAGCCCCGGTGTTGCCCCCACAAACTGCAGTGCCTTACCCAGAGTGGGGCAGTCCCAGGGACATCTCCCCCCATCTCCTCTTCCCCAGTCCCTTTCAGGCCCCACACTCTGGCCAGGTCATAGGTCAGAAGTCAGAGCCAGGCAGTGCAGGGCAGCTGCTCCTCTGGCTGGTGGTGCCATGGAGCAGACAGTTGTGGCATTCCCCCGACTGCTGCTGGTGTCCAGGGCTGTGGCTGCTCCTCAGTTCCCAGACCCCTTTGACTGCTCACACAGCCGCTAAGAGCTTCCTGGGTGGGGGGACCCGGCTCCAGGGTGGCAGAGCCTTCGGGACACAGCCACTGCAGGGGGAGCCCTCCCAGCACACAGCCCCTAGCTACCCCCTCCCTGCACCCTGAGCTAGCCTCTGCCCATGCCCAGCCCCTAGCTACCCCTCCCTGCACCCTGAGCTACCCTCTGCCCACGCCCAGCCCCTAGCTACCCCCTCCCTGCACCCTGAGCTACCCTCTGCCCA
>NW_020664580.1:866490-941074 GCF_002925995.2 Terrapene triunguis
CAGCCCCTAGCTACCCCCTCCCTGCACCCTGAGCTACCCTCTGCCCACGCCCAGCACCTAGCTACCCCCTCCCTGCACCCTGAGTGGTTTTCAAACTTTTTGAACTGAGTCTCCCCTTTGAGTTATATTTTTTGGTTGCGTCACCCCTGGGTGGCCTGCTGAGGTGAGTCAGGGAGTGGAAGTGGCACTCCCTTCCTGGACCACATTGTGCGGGGCAGCCCTGCCGTCCCTTCCCCCACCCCCAAATAGAAGTCAAACTATCCCTATGCCCAAGGATCCCCCCTGCCGTCCCGGAGCCCCGAGTCCCTCCACTCCCACCCCTGCTGGGCACTGGAGTTTTTATAGCATGTCAAGGGGGGGCCTCAAAGAGAAAAAGGTTGAGAACCCCTGAGTTAGATAAAAGGCATATGTTAATCCAAATGATAGAGGGATCAATTAGATGACAAGTTTTAAATTAGGGTCCCTCGATCTAAAACATATAGCTATAAATAAAAATATTACTGAAAGAAAACTCTGCAGTTTAATTAGAAGGTTTACAAAAAAGGAGAATGCACGGAGGACAGTAATAGGTAACCTTAACAATATTATTTGAATGTAATCAGAGCATCTATTTACCTACCTTGCTCTGGTTGGGTAAGATTGTTTACTGGCTAATCAAACTATTTATGGATAGTTTAGTTCATCTCTGCTTATTAGGATGTTTTTTTGCTGAATTACTACGACTGCCAATTTCTCCAAAAGCCTTCTGATGCAATTATAAGAGAGAATAATGATATTAAGGATTTCATAAGGAGACTCCAGTAATTTTATTAACTGATTTTTATCTCTCTAATTAAACAGCTTGTGTTCAGCTCTAAACATTTTGAAAGTGGAGGTCGGGGCAGTGGACTAGGTGCTACATTTATAGTTCTGACTGTGTTAAAAATTAGTACAGTGCGCGCCTGCTCTTTTATCTCTGCAAGGCTTGCATCTGCATCATCTTTTTAAGATGGTCTGAATTCTGATGGTAAGATTCATTGCTGATAAATTAAGATAGAACATTTTTGCTTGTAAGTAATAAATGTATCATCATTACCTCTGGACCAGGAGACAAACTGGTAAAGGAAGCAATCTCAGATGCTTCGATACAGATGACGCTTGGGTGTTTAATGGAGACCTGTCCAGTTTCCTGATACTGTAGAGCTCTAGAAAAAAAGCAAGAGGAAATAAAAAGAAATGTCAGCTAAGAATTGAATTTCACCCTGATTTTACAGTCTCTATACTCAAGCAATACTTCTATTTACTTTCTGCGCAGGCCAAGACTGTACCCTTATTTGTGAAAAGTGGCTTATGTGCAAGCATCTGGGTATTTATTACTTTTTAGCTAAAAGGTTCTCAGTGCCTACAGTAACATTTCATTGGTATCCCAGAGTTGCAGAACATGTAACAAGTCCGTAAGAACAAATGCCTTTTAAAACACGATTTAAAAGAAACCCCCCTTTACCTCTAACTTATCATTAGACATATAAAACTAAGTTGAGAGAAAGTCAACTTAACCTTTTAAACCCAAAATTACAAAATATTTTTACTAGACTTTAATTTCTGAAATGGCTGATTTGAAAGGTCTTTGTCATGGCAAAATAAATCACTTGATTTTCCCCATTTTCATTCTCTGGCAGGTCCAAAAAAGGGAAGAAGTTTCATGTGGAAACTGACCATTTGCTATAAATGTGAAAGAACAAAGATAGGCTAATAGCAGAGCAGCACCACAAGAAGCCACTAATTAAAATGATCATTTCTAGGGCCACTGCACGCTAGATATACAAAAGAGAAGAGAGGAAATTCTAATGTTATGCGGAATACCAGCCAATATTTCTAGAACTGGGTACCTAAAGTTAGGCACTTAAATCCATATTTAGGGTCCCAGGTAAGCTGTTTGATTTTCAGAGGTCCTAAATATGAATATTTCTGCTTAAAGTAAGCAAGACTTGTGAATGTTTAACTCTGAAAATCAGGACACTTATGTACCTGGATAATTTAGGCAATTCAGTTTGAAAAATCTGGCCGCTTTGCACTGAGATAGCATCTTTGCTCAAGTGATCTTGAAGTGCTTTGCCTACAGTCATTAAGTTTCCTAACACCCTATGGAGGCATTACATCCACTTTACAAATTGACCAACAGGCAGCTTCTCGGCTCTTTGAGCTGTGGTCAAGTGAAAAATCCTCTGCTGGCCTCACCACAGAGATATTTTGCCAGCAATTTAGCAGAAAGCTACAATTCCTATCTTACTGGAAGTAGCGATGCAGAACAGAATCAGACAGAACAGTGGATTGTGAGAAGATCTCTGTAGTACCACATCTTAATACTATCAGTAAAAATCTCTGCAGTTCTCCCACTGCAAAGACACTTCCCTGATCAGAGATAATTTCATAAAATGTAAGTTTATAAGTACAGTTAAAAGTATGGTATCTTTACTTCCTTGATTGTGGGATACAATACAGGAAGTAACATTTCTTTAAACAAGTGGTTTTGTTAGGGGGATCTGTTACACATATGCCTCTCTTCTAGAAGACAGGTTTCAGAGTGGTAGCCATAAGTGCCGACTCCGTGGGTGCTCCGGGGCTGGAGCATCCATGGAAAAAAACTGGTGGGTGCTCATCACCCACCAGCAGCTCCCCGCCCCGCCCCCCCCCCGCTCCAGCTTACCTGTTCCGCGAGCGTGCTGCTATGTCTTGCTTCTCCCCCCCCTTCCCCCCCCAGCGCCGCGAAACAGCTGATTCACGGGGCAGGGAGGGAGGAGGGGGAACGCAGCGTGCTGGGGGAAAGAGGCGGGCCCGGGGCAGGGATTTGGGGAAGGGATTCAATAGGGGCAGGGAGGGGGGGGCAGAGTTAGGGCGGGGACTTTGGGGATGAGGTTGGAATGGGGCGGGGCCATGGGCGGGGAAAGGGCAGAGTCAGGGCGGGGCCAGGGGTGGGGAAAGGGGCCGGGGGGCACGGGCACCCACTGGCGCCGGAGAAAGTTGGCGCCTATGGTGATAGCTGTGTTAGTCTGTATCAGCTAAAACAATGAGGAGTACTTGTGGCACCTTAGAGACTAACAAATTTATTTGGGCATAAGCTTTTGTGGGCTAAAACCCATTTCATCAGATGCATGAAGGGGAAAATACAGTAGCCAGGTATAAATACACAGTACATGAAAAGATGGGAGTTGCCTTAATTAGCACTGACCCCTCACTTGGTAAGGCAACTCCCATCTTTTCATGTACTGTGAACCAATTTAGTTTAGTGGAGAAGTTCAAGGTTAGTTTAAATCCCGTGACATAGAATGTGCTATGAGAATACCTGGTTTCACAGCATTCTGCTCTTACACGTACTTTTGCTGCAGGAGAACATTACATCAGAGTTAACATTATAAAACCGCAGTCCTCCTTTAGTGTTATTCTCTGTTGCTTAGCTATAGCTTGAGTCATTTAACAGTTCAAAGGCAGCCAATACAAAATATTTGGATTTTCATGAATACTTTCCAAGCCTCAAGACAAAGAAAATGCCTTAAAAACAAAACTTTAAAATAGCAGTTAATTTTGATATTGACATCAGTAACGCAGAGGTTACACATGCCTAATTACAGAGCATGTTTGTGCACACACCTCTGAACACCAGGCTGTTATATAAGTCACATTGTAAATGGCCTATTAGTTTTAATTTTTACAAGCAGCTGAAACAATAATTCTTCAAAATACCGGTGTTATTTCATCCCCTAAGTATGCTGCTTCAGGTTTTCTTGCATCTTATCATCGGAGAGTTAAATCAAGCCTACGGGAGTTATATTGTTGGAGATTGTGGGCATATTTATCATTGCATTGCAATAGTCAGGGCCAGTGGAAATTCAAGTGGCACAAATAAATGAAATCAAAACTTTGATTCTAGAATTTTTCCATATTTTTTCTGTTTTTAAATTAAATACAAGTTCCAATTCTTCTCTAAGCACAGAGAGCATCAGCTATCAAAGGGAAAATGCCATAATTTGTAGAATCGTAGAAATCAAATGTTAACTATATAAAAGCATTAAACAATTACACACACAAAAACCCAACCCTGTTATTTCTTTCTGGTGGGGCTTCCCTCTCTATCTATTATTGCACCACTAAAATCAACAACCAGCCATTCAAGTTTGTGTCATCCATAGATGTGAAAACATCCACAAAGCACAGGTAAGCATTATTATCATCTCCATTTTACAGATGAGGAAACTTAAGAGCAGAGTGGTTAAGTGACTTGCCCAAAGTCACATAGCAAGTTCATGACAGAGCTTGGAGTAAAACCTACGTCTCCTAGCATACAGTCCAGTGCTATATCAACTAGTCCATGCTACATTTAGAATATAAGCTATTCAGGGCCAAGACTCTTTATCCATTTGGCAGCACCTTACAACTGTACTGTACAGAGATATAGAAATTTATGAGACTGCAAACAGAGTTAATAAGAGCTACCATTCTACTTCAAGCAGAAGATCCAATGATTTCAGCTCTGCATTTGAAAGCATGATAAAGGCAGGAGAGTCTGGAAACATTATTACATTCACAGTGTTAAATTAACTTCTTTTACAAGAACATTAAAAAAGAGAGAACAAGAGAACAGACAGATGTTAAGTATTGTTGTATATGTTTTAATAGAAAAAGATATTAATACAAATGTTAGGGCTCAGAATGTATAATTTATGGTAAATCAGATTCCGGATACAATAATTCAGATGCTAAAGGAAAAGCAATATATGTGGGAGTTTTAAAATCACTGTGTGTATGATGGGAATTCTATCTAAAATGTTATTTAAAAGAAGAGGCACAAATATAATGGAGACATGGCACATGGCTGTTGAGGGTGTCTCACTGCTTTTAACAAAGGGTAATATACTGGGTGAGAGCAGACTTGGCATTCATGGGTGAGTTTATTAATGTAATGACAATGTTAGGTGGATGAACAATCAAAGGAAAAGGGTATTCTGATCACTGAAAAAAGATGTTTCTAGTACAATCTATTTACAGGCAACAAAGAAAAATTATAAATACCTGAATACTTCTCGGACACAGATACCATAGGTCTGTGCAGGACAATCTAATAGAAGAGGGGTGGCAATACTTTTTGCTAAAGACTTCCCTTTTATTGTTTCAGCACAGCTCATAGATATAGAGAACAGATGTATTTTAATTAAGGGGTCCTTGAATGGTAAAACGTCTCAACTTAGCCAAGGTACATGCTCCCTATCACGGACAAGCTTCTTTCTTTTTAAATCAATTTTTGGGAAAGGGCTATTATTCTAGTGGGGGTTTTAACAAGGTGTTTAATCCCACTTTGGATCAATCGAATATACACACAGGGCATTCAAGAGGAAAAACAAAAAAGCCTGGTGACTGAATAGAGCTTTGTTCTAGGACCCCATCTTAGAATTAAAAAACTAGAATATTTCCAGAAATAAATAGAAGAAAATGACAATGAAGGGGGTCAATAAGATGTTCTTGGGGATGCTGAAAGGTAATAATAAAGGGGATCCTTATAAATAAAGCATCAGACCTCCGAGAGCTCTTGAAGAACAGAGTTTGGTTAAAGAACTTTCTGTTTTGGAAGGTAAACATAAGTCTACAGGATCAAAAAGAGTGTATAAGAAAATAATTCCAATAAGAGGGAAGATTAACCTGTTACAAACAGGTAAGGATGAGCAAACACTTAAAAACATTAAACAAAAGTATTATGAAAAGGACAATAAAGCTCATAGGCTTTTAGCCAGAAAGTTAAAAAAGAAACAGGATAAATCAGCCATCCCTCTGATTAGAAATAAAAAGAGATTTAGTAACTGGCATAAAACAGATTTCTGAAACATTTTCCACACTTTGTATGTTTCAGAACATCCAAATCCTGAACTTATAAACAGATATTTGAGAATGTGAAACTACTTCAGTTCTTGGGGATGATGTGGCAGCTCTTGGTAGGCAAATTGTTGCAGAGGAAGTTGAAGTTGTAATTAAGAATTTAAAATCCAAAAAAACCTCCAGGTTTTGATCAGATTTCTGGGGAGTATTAGACAGCTCTAAGTGTTGTTTAATGACATATTGCAGGGAAACAAGATAGCAGATGCATGGAAAGGGGCAAAGTCTGTCATTCCTAAAGAAGGAAATGATCTTAACAATTGTGCATCATACTGACCTATTTCTTTAATTCATGTGGATGCTAAAATGTATGCCAAGGTACTAGCAAACAGATGGAGTCTCATCAAATATGTTCACTCTAACCAATTGGGGTCTGTTGGTGGCAGACATCTATCTGATAATATCAGAAGAACTCTGAATTTGATCTATAATGTTAATTCTACCAGTTCTAATGTGCACGAAGCTCTTTGGGTGCTGAGAAAGGCTTTGACCAGCTGGAGTGGGAGTACTTCAGGCAGATTTTGGTAAGGTTTGGGTTTGGAAATCAGTTTTATAGGAGCACATTGGCCCTATATAATCATCCTCAAGCGCCTGTTTTGGTTATGGTCATCAATCCCCTCCTTTTAATTTGAAGAGGGTACAAGATGGGGGGATAACCGGCAACCCTGATTGCTTTGGCAATGGAGCCATTTGCAGTGAATGTGAGAAACAGACCCCGGTAAAGGGCACCAAAACACCTTCTGGATTAGAACACAAAATAGCTTTGTATGCCGACGATGTCTTGTTATAGCTGCAGAATTCAGAAACCTGCATTGGAATCTGGGCCGGTTGAGGATTCAGAATAAACTACAATAAATCTGAAATGTCAATAATTCATATTGCTAAAAAGGTACAAAAAACCCTGTGTTCAGCGGCATAACTTTAAATGGATAAAGAAATCTTTAAAATATTTAGGAATAAATACTATGGAGAAATATACAAATATTTTTAAGGCAAATTACCCTCCAATATGGAATAAAATACTTGGTGGAATGGAACAAATCTGAGATTTCTTGGCGAGGGTGACCTCGATAAAGATGAATGTCCTCTCAAAGTTATTTTTGTTTCAGTCTATCCCTGTCTGTATCCCTGACAGGACATCCAAAAAATGGCAGGATGCGCTATTAAAATCCATATGGAAAAAAAGAAAAAAGGGGGGTTCTGTATAAAGTTGTGTATAAGCTTACAAAATGGGGTGGACTAGCTTTCCCTAATTTGGCTTATTATTATTATTATGCATCACAATTAAAAGATGTGATCGACTGGATTAATAATAGCCTTTCCAAATACAGGGTGAAACTTGAAGATTGGAGCCCAAATATAGCTATTCATAGTAATTGTTGGGTTAAAAAGAAATTTAGGTCACTAAAATAATAATTAAAAAAAACACCCATTCATGCAGCCGACCGTAGCAGTTTTGGACATTTTAAAAAAAAATTTCTTGTTGCCAACGGCTTCTCCCTTCGCTACTTTAATTAATATTTCCTTGGAATAAATTCCTTATTAGCTGAGTGATTATTCATTGTGAGTAAGAGCTAAGATTACTCAAATCAAACAGCTGTTCCTGGGTCCTGATTTGAAATCATACCAAGAGGTATGTAATAATGTAAACATTGAAATATGGGATCTTTATATTTACAAGTCAAACATTTTATTGTGAAATCTGGATATAAGGTGGCTCCATCTAGACCTTTAACCATATTGGAGGAGTTAACCCAAGAGCAAGCTGAAACAAAAAGTTTAATTTCTAAGATATATACAATTTTTATTGAAAAAGATGTTGATAAAAGGTGGGAGAGGGATTTGGACAAAGAAATTGATCTGGATGAATGAGTATATCATTAAGGGAATATACATCTTCAATTTGTGTAACTCAAAGAAAATGTTTATAAATTGCTGGATAGATGACATTTGATTCCAGTTAAGAATCATCATATTTTTGCTACTAAGGAGGTGCTTTGCTGGAGGAGTTGTGGGGAAAGGAGAAAAGATGTGGGAACACATGTTGTGTTTATGTCCAGGAAGAGATTCATGTTATGACAAAAATCTGGCTTTCTAGAGATCCCCTGATCTGCTTACTTAATGCTCCAGTAAAGGATCTAAATTTTAAACAAATTAATTTTGTTATTGTTAGCAGCTAGACTTTATATTGCACATTACTGGAAAATGTGATTCCTCCTCCTATGGAATAATGGCATAGTAAAATATGGACTGTCCTTGTAATGGAAAAGTTTTTATGCCAAGCATATACACAAGAGAAGCACCAAAAAAGGATGGGCATTTAGAAATTTGGTCACCCTTTCTAGTGTGCTCAAAGGAGGGAGGATCCCCCGCTAGCAAACCAGAATCTTCAGCCAGGTTGTTTGAATATTAACCTGATCCTGAATATGTACAATGTAATATGTTAATGTTTTATTATACAGTTGCCTTAATAGAAAGATGGAAGGTTTCTAGCTTCAGGCAAGCAAGATAAATCAGGAGTCATGGAAGAAGCCAGTCTCAACTTGCCGCCTCTATTGCAAGAAGTCATTTACTCTAACCTGTGCTCCCAGTGTGATCTGCCTCCCTCACTGCTTGTACCAAATTCCTCCTTTAAACTGGGAACCACTAATGGAGAGCTGGATTATATCAGAGAGGTCAGGCAGGAGAGAGGAGACTTGGGTTGAAATCCTGGCCCCAGTGAAGTCAATGGGAGTTTTGACATGGATTTCAATAGAACCAAGACTTCACTATATGGTGTAAGGAACTGGGAGATAAGTCCAACAGCAGAGTGCAGAGAGCATGAAGAGGTCAATCATGTTGAGTGCTAGGATAACAAATTGGTTTCTCATTTGGGAGAGAAAGGGAAAGGAAGATAGATTTTAAGCCCTCCAGCACAGAGCTTTATGGAGGAGTATACTCTACTGGGCTTATCATCCTGGACAGCTACCCTTCTTCTATCTCTTCTGCCTCAGAAGTCTCTCTCTCATTGCCTGCCTTCTGACCAGCCTATCCTAACAGGCTGTCTGTACTGAGCACAGCTGCAGCCAGGAAAGCAGGCTGACAGCATTCCAAGAATGGAGACCACCATTTCCACTAAGTTCCCATTGTGGAAAAGTAAATTATGAGAAAAAAGGAATAATTTGATTTTTTTTTTTAAATGCAGCCATGCTTGAGATGTTACCAAAGGTGCGTGTGAAGTCTGGAGTTGCTATGGGCTCTAGTCTGTTAGATCTGAAGAGATAAAAAAGTGTTAGGTTCTCAGGACCAAATGTTATACAGGGGCCACTTTTCAATGCTTCCTTTTCAAATCTTGCAAGAAGATTGTCTGAAAACGTCATAGAAAATTCAATTGTCCTCTAAGAAATTAATATGCTAAATTTGGTGAAGCAATCTAATCTTTAACGTATTTAAAAGAGGGATTTTACTCCTGAATTTCCTACAAATCACAATATTACCTTTACTATGAAAATGCTACTCAGGGCCAGCTCTAGGATTTTTGCCGCCCCAAGCTAAAACAATTTTGGCCGCCCTTCCCCCCCCCCCATTTTTTAATTACCCCACCCCTGGCCCCGCCTCAACTCCGCCCCTTCCCCAAATCCCCAGCCCTGCCTCCTCCCCCCAGGCTCTCAAGCCTAGGAGGGAGGGAGGGAGGGACGGAGGGGGAGAAGCGGCGCGCACGCGGCGCGCGAACCAGCTGACTCGCGCACCGCTGCTCCCCCTCCTTCCCAGGTTTGAGAGCCTGGGAGGGAGGGCGAGTAGCAGCGGGCGAATCAGCTGTTTCGCGCACCATGGTGCGCAAGCGGCGGCAGCAGCGGAGGTGAGCTAGGGCGGCCGGGGCACATTTTTAGGGGCGGCAGGGGCGGCATTCTGGCGCCGGCAATGCCGCCCCTAAAAATGTGCCGCCCCAAGCACCAGCTAGTTTTGCTGGTGCCTAGAGCCGGCCCTGCTGCTACCACCTCCACAATTTGGCTTTATATGATACAAAGTCATTATTGCTAAATAATGGAAAGCAGGAGGAATGGGTGGCAACATTTTTACAGTAGGTTATGCATTCTTTTTAAGATTGTAGGTGCTGAGGTTTACACCACACATGATCCCTGCCCCAGATATCACACATTGATTTGAATCTACGGTAACAATTTTTAAATCTTCAGACAAAAGCTGTTCAATGTAGTTATGCACAGCTAAGGTAGGCTTTAAACATGGATACATTCTATTTAATTTTATATTTAACTCACCCAGATTGAGATGAAACTGAAACCTCACACTCCTTTTGTTGACTTGCTAAAGACAAATCCTAAAAAAACCCCAAAAACAAACAAAACCCCCACCACGTTAGAATTTTGTACCTCTAGACAGTCTCTAGACAATATTTTTGGAAAGTTTTATATTGCTTTGAACAAATGAGGCAAAACAAATATTTGTATAATGCTATTAAAATACATTTTTAAAATGGTATACTAATTTATTAAACAAACAAACCCTTTACTTGTTACTGAATAAGTCTCATTCTGTGGGTGGGCAAAATCTCGTGTTTTAATATAATAATTGATCTTATTTATCCAGCACTCAACAATATGCTAGGTATTACACACACACACACACACACACACACACACACACACACACAGTCTGTGCCCCAAAAAGCTTACAATCTAAAAGGTCAGAAACCACATTACACAGAAGAAAACAAGAAATGGGAAGATTAGAGGAAAGCAGGAGGAATGGGTGGCAACATTTTTACAGTAGGTTATGCATTCTTTTTAAGATTGTAGGTGTTGAGGTTTCATTTTAAATGTTGATAGGATCAAATGTTCAAAGCAATACTTGTACCTGAAAGTCAGAACACACACCACATCGTAGCTCTCTGAATATAAAGATGACTATTAAAGAAAGAAGTTATTATGATGGACAACAGCATTTGCCATTTTTAAGACCAATAGAAGAGGCACTCATTCCCACATGCTTTACTGATCCAGATAACCAATCTGGGGCAACAGGTTAGTCTCTCATTTGCACTGATGTTCTTTATTAAGAGGTCAATATGCTGGTGTTCTTCCACATGAATACATTATTAGACAATTCACAGTCAGCTGCAAGATTTTTGTCTTCTGGTGTTGTTGATGTTATAGTGTTGCAACTTATGATTTTAATCAGAAGTCATGATATTTGGTGCTTTTCTTAAATCTCCACCTCTTAGACTCAAGTCAGCTTTCATTTAAGGGGGAAAAAAGGGTAGTAAATTTATAGCCCTCATGATTGGGAAGGAAAGCTTGAAAACAAACCTGAAGAGCTCAAAAAAATTGGAAGGCAAATAAAAAGAACCCCACTTTAAAAACAAAACAAAATAGAATGCTCAGAATTTTTCAGCCAATCTCATACATTTTGGGGGCATGAATCAAGACTTCTGAATGCTAGGAGGTGGCAATACTGATGAGACAGAGTTTTAGGTTAAATTGCAGACAGTCCTCATATCTTTTAGAATGTTTGCCTTGTTTGCTTTCCTAGCTTCAGCTCAGAATTTTGGCATTCTGTGGCCCTTCAGCTGCTAACTTAACAATTTTTAAATGTGGACATAAAGCTGAACTCTAATCATATGACCTCAGTGTTCATGGTCTTCCTGTGCTTCAGCACCTCAACATTGGTGATTTTGCACTGCCACTTAGCATGTGCACTCTGGTGCTGGTGGAACTTGTCAGGTGGACATACTGAAAGAAAAACAACATACCCAGAATGCACATCCATATAAATGGGTGGTGAAGGCAACAGTCCGGTACACCATCAGCTTGTTTTTTCAATTTAAACCCATGCTGGATCCAAATTGGTTTTTGCAGGGGTTGTTTTTGGCTTAAGGTCCATCCTTCATCATGAGATAGCACTTACCAAGCATTTACCAAGCTACCTACAGTAAGACAATTTGCTGGAAAAAAAAAATTCCCTTATCAGCATTTTAGCTGATTTGGTGTAAACTTTTCCTGAGCTCATCTGTTAGCTATCAAAGAATCCTTCCTTCTCAGGCGGTGGAATCCCTAGATTTCTGGCCCACCATATCAATTTCCAACACTAACTTTGCAGAACTCACAGGCACCAGAAAGAAGATGGATTTCTGGATGCAAGAGGGGGAACAAGGTCCTACCTGTAGGGGATCCATTCTGACAGATGTATTTTCTGTTACTTCCACATCACTTTCTGGGTCCCTGGTATTCTGCGTGCGTCGCTGCTCTGTCATATAGTCAAAAGTACTCAGCTTCTTGCCCACTGTTTACAACAAAGAACATAAACTACAATTTAATTTAAACTTATCCCTTGTAGCTATGCAATTTACAGCACCCAAAAAACCACAGCACCACATTTTAAATAGGAGATTATCCAACCTCCCTACACCACCTGAATCAAGGACCCACAATGTGTATTTCTTTGTTTCTACATTTATATTTAGCACACTCGAAAGGCTGTGAAGTGGCTACTTTGTTTCATCTCTATCATCAATAGCATCTAATCATCGTAGCACTTGGTAGAATTGTATTTCCTTATGGATATTCTGTTGTAATGAACTTCAGCTTCATCAATCATCATCATGTGGGATTTGGCATTCGAAACTGTAAATCAACACACTTATAATGATGTAACCGTGGAGAAGTGTCCCTGAAATGTTGTACAGTATGATGCAGCTGCAGCCAGTTGTTACTGGCAGAATGACAGACAAGTTTTCAAGAGGCTGCACTATACCATGTTCAGAGCACAGGAAGTCCTGGAAAGATTGAAAGAAATATTAGGTGCTCACAAAGAGGGGAACACAGAGTTAAGAAGCTTCCATCTAAGCTTTGAATAGCAAGTAGAGCTGTTCAAACGGAGCTATTTCATTCTGGCCGTGTCTATGTGTGAAAGTTCTCTTCAATTTCAATCCATGCTGATGGAAACTTGGAAGTTTCACTTTGGAATTTCCAGTTAGAAAGAACCCAGTATCACTAAGTACCTCGCCACACAAAGCATGGTCAATTTGTGGAACTCATTGCCAGGGGATGTTGTGAAGACCAAAAGTATAACTGGGTTAAAAGAAGAATTAGATAAGTTGATGGAGGAAAGATTCATCACTGGCTATCAGCCAAGATAGTCAGGGATGCTACCCCATGTTCTGGGTGTCCCTAAGCCTTTTACTGCCAGTTCCTGGGATGACAGGGGATGGATCACTCAATAATTGCCCTGATCTGTTCATTTCCTCTGAAGCATCTGGCATTGGCCCCTATTGGAAGATAGGATGCTGGGCTAAATGGACCATTGCTCTGACCCAGCATGGCCATTCTTGTGTTCTTAAATAAAATGCACTCAAAATGGCCAACTTTCAACACTGAAAGCATGCCAAAAGTCTGTGCAATTTTGATACAAGCTTAAAATTTACCCCAACTGATCGTTAATCTTAGCAACTCTGTCTACATATATGATTGGTATTTCAAGATGGTGATGAAACATGAAACCAGATGAGATTCATGTGGTTTTACATTTCAATAAAACTTTCTTTTGTCAATTTCTACCATCCAGTCTAACACACTAACCAGATACTGGTACATTTCCCCAAGAAGAAGGAAAACGTAATGGAGCAGGAATCTGATTGCTTTTTCTCATCCATTGTCTCTGATCAATACATTTTGAAATGAATACATTTAAGGAAAAACAAGTGATTTAACTTTTTAGATCTGGTTGCTGTACCAGTAGTTCTAGCAGATTTGGAAGAAAACCAAGCCACAAATTCCTTTCTCCCCTGTTCCTAATCAACAGCAACAACAGGCCAAGCAGCCTGAAGACAAGAGGAAAAAAATCCTGATACCTTTTTAAATAAGTTTTTTCACCATTTCCCATAGCAGTTCCTGTGCAGGCTGAGGCACTGCTCTAGAGAAATAGGCTGTGTACATAGGCACAGAGGCACCCCTCAAAATTTTTCCCTACGTACACACCGTCAAACCCTGTGGAGCCATCCCCACTGCAGCTGATGGCCCCAGCACCTTGCCTGCCTGGTCTACACCATCATCAGCCCTTGCCTTCTAGCCTGGCCCACCCAACTGCAGTGTTACTTCCCACCTTGAGAGAGGATGCAGACTGCTGGAAGTGGGGCGAGGATGGGCAGGCCCCTGGGGGGGGCGGGGGAGCCCTGGTGAGGAGGAGCAACACTGGCTGCCCCACTGCCCACTATGACCATGCATCACGACAGAGGGGATGTGAGGCCAGAATTGAGTGGCATTGCGGCCCACACCCCCATGCACAACACCATTCACTCAATTTTGGTCCTGTTACCCTCTTGTCACGACAAGGTTTGTGGGGCCAAACCTGAATGGGTAGTGGTCAGCTAGTGCTGCTTCTCCTTGCCGCTACCAGAGGTATGCGCGATTGCAGGCCCCACTGCATGGGCACCTGGAGCATGGGACCAGACATCATGAAACCCCTTTTTTTTCCCCTGTGCCAAGATTCTGTTTGTGTCAGGTCTGGGTGACCTCATTATCCTTAAAATGGACATTTCTACACAAGGATTTTCAGCAAGTACCTTTGCATTCATTCTAGAAAACAAGTACAACTGACTTGGTTAGCCTGTTTGGTAGTTCCCATCCCCGGACAATCCCTGTGCCTGACTCATGGATGAACTGGAAGTGCTTGCGAAGATCTGCACAGCTTGATAGGAGATTATTGGGTAATTCTGCCAGGTGTTTGTTTTTTTTTTAAGCCAGAGAATTTTCCTTTTTCCTGCACTTGCGGAATTCCGTTTACACCGTTCCCTGTTCTCACTCTGTTGTTTTCTTTGAGCACCTCACAGCCAACACAGCTGCCCTCGAGTCCAAGCCATGAGCACAGTGCAGCTCTCCCTGGCTCCATGCGGGGGTCCCGGGAGGAGGGACATGTGCAGGGGAACAGCTGAAGAAGCAGCCCCAGATTTGTCCCCTAACTCTGGGAGCAGAGAAAGAGGAGCTGTGGCAGAGTTTAAACGTGTGGCCAGTTCTGGGATGTTTGAAGGCACCGAAGAGGCTGCCCTGCAGCAAGGAAAAGAGCCTCTCCGGGGGGCATGAGGTTCAGGTGACTCAGGAGGGGGCTTCTTGGCTTGGAAGCATGCTGCCCACAAAAGCAGGAGTTAGAGCCATAATCCTATCAATACCCTGCCCAGGGGTAGCCAGCCAGCTACAGGAGTCCTCTCCTATGAGCGACTCCAGGCCCATTTTTCTTTTTTTCAGGGCAGTGTGTAGCTTTCTCTACCTGCTTGAGAGAGAACTAGACCTGTGGTGAACAAGCAAGCCCCTCATATAGAGGGATGACACCACCAAACGTGTTCATTGTATTGCTTCCACCTGCTGGCTGGGAGGTACCATTCCCAAACATCTGCATTGATTGACCAAGAATCAGCAAACTTCTCTCTAATCATAGCCTGGCTGAGAAAAGTAGATATAAATGCAAGTATACAACAGTGTAATATTAAGTTGCACTAAAATATAAAGGTTTTTTTCTTTGTCAAAGCCTTTTACATGTACTAGTTTATTCTTTTTGGGTGCATTGCAACAATTAAGTGCACATACTTCAGTGCTTCAAAACATTAGAGTGGAATTATGTAGTCTCAGTAGCAAATCCATAGTTAAGATGTTAAGACTTTTTCATAAAGCTAAATTTTATACCATCTGTCCTCTAACATCCATCAAAAAGAGTCTTTCCACTTGAATTTTTGTATGTTTGATGTCCTGCCAGAGAAGAATCATGTATTCTAAAGCTAGAGATGGACTATACACTGGCCATTTAAGATCTGAAACCTCCAAAAATGACTAGTATTTCATTTTGCAAAAAGTTTAACTTATTTGCCATTTCACATAAACAAATAAAAACAACAACGTTAGCCTACGAATTCCAAATGTGTTGCATTTACTAATCCTTAAGGAGAGTTCACAAACCAGGTTCTATTAAAAACTTTGCTGGGAGGTTAACTGAATACTGTGTGCACTGTAGGGAAAAACATTTCAAGTGCTTCAGAAATTCTTCACGAAAATTATAGCTTTCCATCAAGAACCATGCATAGTTTTCAGCGTCATAGCAACTTTTATGCCTGGATAGACATTTACGACTAGATCATAAACCACAGTGACGAATCCTGTACTGCCAGAGAGTTCTATTTGATGACACAATAAGTCACTTCCATCTCTTCTACAAAGGAGAACTGACATGAAAAAATGAAGCATAGCATTATGTTTGCATTTATAGCGAGTGATTTCAAAGGGTGATTGTGGAAACATACTATACATTTCCTAATTTTCAAATGTTTGTTTGGAATTAAGATGTTCTAAAAAATTTATATTAAAATAAATAAATCTCTATTTACCACCTTTACTAAATTAAAGGTTTTCTGGGAATAGAAGTTTTGTGGCTATTAAGTTCAAAGCATATTTGCAATGGTGTGAATATCATGGATATTTAATTATATCCTCCAACCTACCTAGAGAGTCCAAACAGTTAATTTTCAAGATGTATGTGAATATCTGTTTCATCAGGTATGGATAATTTTTAAATGTATCATGTGTTGCCAAAGCAAATAAAGGATGATTAAAAAATATTATAAAAGTCAAAGTCTGATTTCTTGAGTAGTCACATGACTAAGGCAAATTATTGTCAAGAAGCACATTTAAAAAGGTCAAACATCTTGGTAATAATTATTTTAGTACTACCCCATACTCTGGACTTGAAAAAGAAAAACATGAAGAAAGCTAGGCTACCGGTGAAGTACTCTGGAACCTTTAATCTGATCGAATACAGTAAGAAGGGAAGAGAGTCACTGTAAAAAGCATAGAATGCTGTGGATTTCAATAAAGATACACCCACATCACTGGTAATTAATCAGTTTCCTTCTTGAAAAACAAGAAACACTCAAAAGCTCCCAATTTTTTTTTTTTTAAAACTTAGGTCAAAATATCTACACAGAGAAAAAACACTACAATTAAAGTATGGAATGCAGTTTTGCAAAGCACACTGTACAAGAGAACCTTGCAATGCTTAGTTCACTTCTTGACATGCCAGTATCTAGAATGCTTTTCCAGCTCAGATATTTCATGGTGGTAAAAATGTCTCTGCTCTGGAAACGGAAAGATTTGAAGCTGGTTGTGTATACACCGGGGTGAGATTCTGTGCTACGCCTCAAAAAGAGGTGCGGCACAAAACTTCCAGTCCAGGGTGAAGGAGGACTGTGGTGGCATTAAAAGCCCACCTTTGCGCTCTTCCAATCTGGGCGGATACAGGGTCTGGAGAAGCCCCTGGGGTAGTTAGATAGGCCCCCTTCGCTCTCTAAAGTTACAGCAGCATCCCTGGTCTGCCTTCCAGGCCACAGTGGTGCTTGGAATTTCTGCAATGCTGTGTGCAGTGGTGGCCCCACCCCCAGCACATTCCCCATGCCAGGGCTTGCAAAAGGGTCCTTGGGAGATGGATTCCTGGCTCTCTTTTATAGTGTCTCCACTGGGAGAATCTTCCCCTAGCTGGAACCAGGGCTTTTAGGGCTCCTTTGTGCCACTCCAGTCCTTTTACCTGGCATAAGCAGGCTGGTTCTTCTCACCCCACATTCTTGCAAAAACAGAAAGCATAACTAGCAAGGTCAATTGGCTATATGATCAAGTTCAAAATGCCATTACATCTTATATCACTTCAACTGAAATGCATTTGTAGAAGTGAGGCAGGAAGAGGTGATGATCAAAAGAGGGGTGGAAAGAGGGAAGGTTCTATTCATAAGCTTTGAAATTACATGTACGTCATATTATTTTGAAAACCAATTAGGGAAACAAATTTGAAAAAAAAAAAGTATAAATATTTTAAATGGTACTTAAAATATATTTATTTTGTAATTGCAAGAAGATGCTTTAAGTGATGCACTGGCACTGAATATACTCTAGATGTTCTCCCCCACCCAAGTGGCATATAGAAACTTTCAACTTCACCGTACCTAAAAACATACATTGGGATGCATTTGCGTTTTATTGTTAATGAACTATTATGCATATCCACCAAAGCAGTGGAAAATTAAAAATAAAATAAACAAATACTAAAGAAAATATTCTTCCAGCTCTTCTGAATGTCTGCATGTCAAACAACATGCAAATAAGAATCAAGTTTTTTTCTTTGGAAAACTGAAAAGTTGAAGGGACACAAGATTACAAATATTGGTCCAATATTGACCAAAGGAAGATACTGAAAGATAGTTAACCACATGAAAAGTACATATTTGTAGATTAATAGAGTTTTAAGGCCAGCAGGGATTATGATTATCTAGTCACAAACTATAGAATTTCATCCCATAATTCATGCATCAAGCCCAGAACTTCTCACTGAACTATCATATCATTAGGAAAGACATACAAACTTGATTTTAAAATGCCAAATAAAGTGAATCTTTGATCCCTCTTTAGACCCTCTTAAAGTAAACCCTTTAAAAGGAAGCAGAACTATTTCTTTCCGCTTTATAGGAAGAGTATACATTTCATTTTGTATGCAGAATCTTCCACGGGGTGATGTTCACTCTTTGGTAATTAAGCTAATTCAAATACTCAAGTCTTCGTCTTTTTCTGTTATTGGTAAATTTCCTGGCCAAACTGCATTTGTGCATGCAAAACGTAATATACTACTGGGGACAGAGTTGCCTAACACTTTCTGTTATAACTCTCTGTTCTCAGTTGCTTATAACTAACGCGCTTCAGCCATTGAGGCTGAAGTTTTCCAAACTTGGGTTTATAGATATTTAAAACAAATTAAAAAGATGGAACCTTTATAGTCGTTGATCGCAACAGACTGAGAAGGATTTTCCTGAAACAATCACTGCCCACCTGCTTATAGAGAAATATTACATACAGAGGTAAAGATGAAATATCAACAAGTGTCCCAGTAGCAGGAGCGATGCAATTCCCAGGAGCACAGTGATCACCGCTATAGCCAGGATTCCAGCTGCTGTAGTCTCCGCAGGAGCAACAGGAAGAAAGGCCAACCACGTGTTGTTTCCAATGACTCCTACCAGGGCAAAGTAAAGGGGGAAAATAAAACACTTCATCCTTCTGGTAATGGAAATAGGAAAAACCAAGCTACCCACAGTCTCTCCTACAGCTCAAGTAATTCTCTCTTAACAACTGGGCTTTTTGACTGTTCTTTGCACAAGGCTATTCACCGCTTATTTGTTTTGATTTAAAAAAAAATTCTAAAACAGAACCAGAAGGATAAATAGACTTCCTAGCTCTGTTTACTTGGACTACTCATGAGTCCTCAAAAACTGAAGAGTGCGGGAGTGTAACAGACTGGGGGTAAAATTTTCCAAAGCAAGTAAGTGAATTAGGAGCCTAAGTCTCATTGACAGTCAATGTGACGTAGGAGGCTAAGTACTTCATCACTTTTGAAAAATGGTACTTAGAGGTGCTTTTGAAAATTTTACCCTAAAGCACTGTCCCAGCATTTCTGGAGATCTGGATTCACATCTTGATTCAGGTCACAAATCTAGTGGTCTGAGCCAGACCCACCTCACAAAGCTCTGGCTAACCATGGCACAATTACTTTCTGCTCAAAGAGAATCTCAGAAATGAAATGGTAGGAAGGTATTACGGATCAGGGTGTAACTAGAAGAGTTACACGGGGGAAGCTTTGCATCATACACATCTGGCTCCAGCAAAGCCTCCCTTGAATGAGTGCCAGATTGACTTATACTTCTCCCCCATCTCCCCAACTAATTTCTGGAAGTCTAGAAATCATACATCTCTGTAAATCTACTAAACATGTAGTAAATCATTTAAAATAGCCTTGTGTTTAAATCTCCATTTCCAGTGTTATGGAAGACAGAAAAATTGATATAAATATCTTTTTTAGATACACCTCTACCCTGATATAACGCTGTTCTCTGGAGCCAAAAAATCTTACCGCGTTATAGGTGAAACCGCGTTATATCGAACTTGCTTTGATCCACCGCAGCGCACAGCCCCGCCCCCCCAGAGCGCTGCTTTACTGCGTTATATCCGAATTTGTGTTCGGGTCGCGTTATATCGGGGTAGAGGTGTATTACGTATTTAAGAGTATTTCTCATACAGCTAGAAACAAAAATTTAGATTAGGGCCAGTAGAATATCTGAGTAATTTAAGGGTATTTAAAAGCACTTTTACTTTACATACTCCTTCTACATATCTGTGTGCACTCCTAAGTCATATGTATGCAGTAAAACTCCTCTAGTTGAATGTGAAGACAGTTTAAACTCATATGCTTTACACAGTAAGTTATTTGGCTAGATAGGCAAAACACAGCAGCCACTGTTGGACCCAGAAGTCCATCATATACAGGGACTTGTTTTATTACCAGGTCAGGAATATGGTGGTCTGTACCCAGGGGTTATATTCCCTAATCTTGGGGAAAGATCTGAAATCTTTAACTTTCACCAAGAAAAGCAGAAGAGACAAGCAGAAAAGAACTCACTTTAATTTCTCATCTAAAGAATGACATCTTTAACAACACAGCATCCTCCCAGCACTGCACTAGTGTCAACCAACAACCTTCTGACCAAGAAGTCCTATTGACATCTTCTTTCAATGAAGTTTATACATAACTGGATCTCTGGGAGCAGTACCATTAGACAAACTACGTAAAAAGTACACAATATATTTTAAGTCAGTGGAAAAATACTTTCAAACTGAGGTGCTGTGCGTAGTTCTGCTGGATTCACAAAGTACTGGATGAAGACATAAAGGATCACCAGTATCAGGAGGAAGACACCAAGAACAGCAGAGGCAACAGCATTGAAGAAAAACCTATGTACATAAGAGAAACAAAACACTATACTCAGAGGATGACCAGGCATGCAACTTCACAGAAATGAAGCTTTCATGAACTTCCACTGATTTAAAAGAATAATATTTGTTTATTTATAAAATACCTTTCAAGTAAAAAATACAAGTATGAAATTACATCAATCTCAGTTAAAATACTTAATTCACATCCCCAAACACCCACACACAAATGAACGCTTAACTCCCTCCACTCCCCACAGGCCACTGTCTCAAGAAAAAGCCTGTGTAACCATATGCCTGTAGGCATCCACTGAAGGTCAAATAAATAATTGGACTCTGTTGGTCCAATGGTATGAATTTCAGCATCTTTGGCTGCTCACCAAACACAGCCTGCCTCCAGCCCCCAGATGTTTAAACCTGATAGCTTGTGTTTCTCAAATGACTTAAGCCAATTGAATAGAAGAGGCAAATTTGTAAATTAGCCAAGAAGGAACCAAACAACATAGGACTTCCATAGATGAAAACAGACAATCTGGGTTGTACAGTGACAAGGGAACCCAGGTTCACCAGTACTGTCAATTGTAACGTCAGTGGCTGTAATGGAAGAGAAGAAAACTTCTTTTTTGTCTCCATTACAGCCATTGCATAAAACTTCAAAAGTGATTTATGGTATGATCAATCAGATTTGAAGGTTGGTTTCTGTCACCAGCACTCAGCCTTCTGCTCTTCTCTTTCCATTACCTCTATCACAGGCTGCCTGAAGAAAAGGTTGACCTGTGAGGAGGATACAAAACTGGGGGTATTAGAACAACCCTACTGACAGTAGAGGACAAATAAATCAGTGTCTAACCGGATCACTGAAAGAGTAGTCCACATGCATTGACATTGAATATTCTCCCTTAAAGAGCTTTGAAACCCTACTGGGCCACTTGTCTTTGTGGTTAAGCAAATAAAATGGTTCCACCGCACCAGAGAGAGCAAAGGGTAAGCCCTGATGCCAAACCAAAATGAGAACATTTACCACCCCCAGCCCGTCCAAATCAGAGATCAAATCCAAAGCAATCTAGCTTTAAATTTAGTGCCAGAACCCATAAGGGAGAGCCCCATAGATGTCATGTACAATGTGACATCTAAGGTCACTCCTGAAGTATCATCCACATTTGCACTGGAATCACCCAGAAGAATAAGCCTCTGACTACAACACACGGTTGTGGTACTTGAGCACAGCTACACTCCAAATCCCTTATCCATCCACTGCTGCCCAATAAACCCTAATCTGTCTCAATGGGGTATATGACCCCAGAATATTTTATAATGGCAACAAGACTTTTTTCCACTCAATGACTCCCAGCCAGGCCATCTACAACACACCTGTTACACCATGGGATTGGAAGCTTATACCCCAGAGCCATTTGCTACTAGCCAGGGTATTGGGACAAGGTCAAAAGATTGTTCCACCCACCGACCAAATTAAAATAAATCCCTCTAAACATAGCCCCCATTCATCTCTCTACACTAAAGAACCTCACCTACTTCTCATTTTCTAGAGTCTGTTTTAAAGTGTGGCAAAACAAAGAACCACTCGAGTTACTGTGGCTTCACTACAAAATATAGACTCGTCATTTTCCACTCACACTCCTTTTGTTACTCTTCTGTTCAAACAATTCAGCTTTTTCTTTTCCATTCAGCTTGTGGCATTTTAAATGTGAAGACGAATTTACACAATTTTCACCATAAATCCTATTCAGGGGCTGAAGCAGCTCACATTTTGTTCTACTCTTTTTGTAAGTGCTCACATATACATCTTTATATATCCATAGAGTAGGTAGCAGGCTCTCACTTTGAAGCTTCTTTCCTCATGACCAATAGTTGACTACTTTACAAACTGAAGACTGGCATGTAGAATTCAAAAACAAGGGGGATTTGGTAAAACAAATATCACTTGGGTTTGCTTCAGTCTATTTTACCTTCCTTACAAGATATAATTAGGCATGGAATATTCTAGTTAATATTATATGCATTTCTTTTATTCACTCTGTTCTATGTAGTATAAAATCCAATATAAGAAAAAAGGAAATTAATTTATTTACTGTATTCTTTTTGGACTATGCTGCAAATTTGAATAAAAATGAAATGCCTACAGTACAACAAAAGATATTTTTAAAAGCACACATTTTATTAATTACAGTATAGCAACAATACACTTAGTACAGATCAAACAATACCAACTAAGGACACTTATTTAATTCAAAGATCAAGTCTTGCAAGATAAGAATTAACTCTCAAATTGGTCAGTGAACATATATCTGCCATAGCTATTGTGACTAGACATAGTGGTCGAGCAACTTCCTGGCTAGCACATAGATTGGTACAGTGGACTTATTAGAAATGAACTGCAAACACAGTAAAAACTGGATGTTTCTGGGCCGTATGGGGGAGGAAAGGGATATATTTAAAACTGATTTCCCAGGGAGGAGTCAATAACTTGACCTCACTTTTCCACCATTGAATAAAAGGCTCCTGTCATAGGAATGTTCCCTCCAAATCAGCCAATCCCTACCAAGCAGTTAAATGTCCTCAAAGGGGGCAGGTGGAAAAAGCATATGGTTCATTGTGAAGTACACTTAGCTCCCATTGATTTCTTCATGACAAATCAATATTATCAAAGCTAGCCCGTAATGGCTTACCAGTAATTTCTGCCTCCCACACAGTTATTGAGCCACTTACAGTGGTGATCGAAGTCCGCAATGCACTTATTACAGGCACTACAGTGTTTGGCTTTTGGCCCTCTAAAAACAAAAAGATATAAATAAAATGGAGTAAGAATTAGTCAGCAAAACAGGCCACACTTACGGAGACACGGGCAGTCTCCAACAGACAGATGTCTTATAACAGGTTTATATATTACCCTCCAAAAACAAAAATCACAAGCAGTCCAAGACACATAGCCCTTTCCATCCCCCCACGATTCCTCACCCCTCTGCATTCTAATCAGGATTCCTCTGGCTGTCCTCCTATCTGGCCTGGCCACCAGCAAGGAGCACAGGAGAGACAGTCTCCCTGCTCTCAGTTTGTGTCTGATATACCAGGATCCCTTGGCGGGTGGGAAGAGCAACTGCAGGTAAAGTCCCACTAAGGCTATGTCTACACTACGGCTTATGTTGGCATAATTGATGTCACTCATGGGGGGTGAAGAAATCATCTTCTCCCCCCTTCCCTGAGCAACATAAGTTACATCAATTTAAGCGTTGGTGTGGACAGCGTTATGTTGGCCAGAGAGTTTCTCCGGTCGGCTTACAGCGGCTACACCAGAGAGCTTACAGCAGTGCAGCTGCACCACTGTAAACTCTCTAGTGTAGCCAGGCCCTAAGTCTCTGCAGAGCTTGGATGGAGCATGCGGTCATGGTGAGAACGTACAATCTAGAACAGGTCGGAGCTGTGAGTGGATGGAGCATGCTCAGGGCAGATAGACTCTTTGGGAATTTAGCTGCCACACTCTTACAAGTGTCTACTAACTGTTGGCGAACAGAGATTATTCAGAAGTATGTAACTTGGCCAGATTTGGGCTCATTTTCACAGAGATAGCAAAAAAAGCACATTCCAGGGCAACCCTCCTGCCAAATTTCAAGTCCCTGCTCTGAAAGGACGGACCCTCAGAAAAAGGGTTTTTGAGAAATTTTTTTTCCCTAATAAACATGGACAGCACAATATATTTCCCCCTGTTCTCAGAAATAGCCGAATCATGTTAGCTGAAACATTAAAATCACCCTGGAGCAAACCCCTGGTATGGAAAATTTCAGCCTGAAAGGTGAAATCTGTGAAAGTTAAAAGCAATTGAAAATAGGATCTTATAAGGGAATTGCCAGGCAACCTCAACTATAGATGGTGCTAATTCAAAGCCACAAATTTCTTACTAACAGGTCAGTTTCTCTCTAACCTGGCCAGCAGGAAAATGACTTCACAACAGTAAAGAAAAATATAAAAGTCTCTGGATTTAAAGAAAAACAATCCTGATCTTTTTGATATGTTTTTACTGCATAACTTACACATCAACTTCACAGAGATAACAGTGCTGGTTCTGAATGACGTGCTTGTGCTTGCCTCTGTCAAAGACTGGCATGGGGCTGCTGTAGTTTTTCTTGGCCAGCACATTTTGATCTGCTGGGTCAATGGTGATAGCAACAAGGTGAGCAACTAAGTGATGCGCAAAAAGGACGCCGATCACCTGCGTTATTGTTAGTTAAGGAGAAATTAAGTGTTTAGGATAAAGAAAACACACAAAGATGAAGCTCAAGGACATACCCCTTTCAATAGCTTTTGCCCAACACATGTCCCTGTGCCATTTTAAAGAGTCCCCCCCCTCCCCTTATTTAGTGCTTGTATTTTTGAAGACAAAGGAAGGATAAACTGCACTCTGACTTGTAAAATGGAAGAAATGTAGGTCTAACTTCCATGGCCTATGTTCTTTCTCTCCCTCACTTCCCAGTTGCCTGTACACATTTTCAATATTACAAATGAGTAAAATGCATTTCAGTTTTACTTTATCTTAACAGAAGGGACAACAACCTTCCCCCCCCCCCCACACACACACCACTTTTAACTAATAAGTGGCATGCCACAGTATCAAAAGAGTTAGAAATGGAAGTCACCAGGTTTATCTACTAAGTTAGTTCAATCCCCCTGACAATACAGGATTGTTCTTGGCAGCACATTTTTTTGGTGTTTTGTCCAGGCTATTTTTGTAAGTCCCAAGACAATGGGGCCACCATTACTTCTTTTGAGAAACTATTCTATAGCCGAATACAGCTCATCTTCAGTTTCCCCCCCCCAATTCAGTATAATTTTACCTCTCACCATTTCTATTCCTTACCTATGAGTTATGACAGATGCCTGTAATTACTGCCTAATATTTATAAATAGGCACTCCTTCAGACTTCAACATAAAGAAGTCCTGTAGACTTAACAGAGAACAAACTAACAAGGTTCTATTCAAGTTACTCTTAAAACCTTTTTAGACTCAATTCACCCCCTCCCAATATAAAAGCCACAGAGGAATTCTTGGGAGAAAACACCAAGAGGATTTCAGTACATTGCCCTGATAGGAACCATATTTTACCCACGCTCCAGGGTTGCCAACTTTCAATTTGATCACTAGTCTCATAATATTTGTTTTTTTCCTTAAAGCCTCAGCTCCTGGAGCCAGCTGATTAAGTGAGACTTTAGGAGAATGGGTTGGGAGCCACAAGCAAGGACCATGGGACATGAACTGGCAGTCAGGAACTTACTGTTACCCCTTTCCTGAGAGGTAATGATACCGGGCTTTGGAATGTGCCAGTTACTTGTTAGAAATGAAGTTAGTGACAAAGATTCAGGGTATTTCTTACTCCTATTTATTTAGTTACAAATGTTCACACAAGTCATGTTTACCTGGGATAGAGCAAGCAGTTCCAAGAAGTTCACTTGCAAAAAAACCAAGTCAAACTATCGCCTGGCAAAGCAGCTCCCTTTCTAACCCTTGACTGATCTGTGTCCCACTTTCCGCGCACTGTCTTTTCCACATCTCCGTACACTCTCACCTTGCGAACTTGTCAGCCCCAAATCACATGGCAGGACCACTAAAATTCCAAATACAGAGCATGAATATTCAGTCTCACCTGAACTAGCTAAGCACTTTGTCTACCTGCTTTGCAACATAAGAAAGTAATTCAACTATAACCAGATCCCCAAGTATTCCACAGAATTCACCTCTTGCTACAGAAGTTAATTGTGCAATCACTAAGTACTAACACAATAGCGAGAGGCAAATGGATTATCTTTTTGCACTGGCTGATTCTAGTGATGATTACCCCCCCACCACCACCACACACACACTCCTAAAAAAAGTCAGACATCGACCCTTGAGCACCACACAGTGAACAGATTATTTTGTGCTAGGTTTAAGTCACAGAGAGAGTCATCAAACTGCTGTAGTTTCATAAATGAATTCTGCTCGTTTACTAAACACTGAGAATAGCTGCCACATCATGTTTTTGTTTTGTTACCATGGTAGCAATTACCAATACTTTTGAAGAGAATGAACACTGTGACATGACAGAGAAGGACAATGGGAAGGTGTGTTTTCTTAACCAGAGCAGGAAGTCTCATTGTGTGCCCCAAAGCAATAATTTCCTCCATTGTTTAAAGTCGAATTATTCTCTATTAGAAACAGAACAAGCACTGTATCACAGTGCTAGATCTGATTCAAGAGTAAACAAAGCCCAGGGAGCTAGAAAAGACGTTACAAAACTTTGCCTCTTCACAAGTCTGTACTACAGTTTAAATTCTGAGAACAGAAGATAAGGAAACTCAGCATAATACAGAAACATTTTTGGTATGATACACAATAAAAAAAATTGCTGGATACAATATTTCTAACAGAGCACCAGTTTTGGTTAAATCTTCTTTCAAAGATTTAAATCTTAGTCTCTGAGACTGAGTCTCCTAGGCAACATCAGGATATATTACATGATTTTTTTAAAGTTATTTTGAAAATGATATACACAATCACAGACTTAAACAACCAGCAGAATTCTAAAGTATCCCTGGCCTGTAAGTCTTCCTGCCTTAAGAAGGAGATAAACTAAAAGCCCTTGTGTATGCATAACTTGATCAATTTTTCACCTAGCAGTTCTTTAAATAGTAATTTTATTAATGATGTGTTTCCCAGGTTCAGGAGGAAGTAGCTCTTCTACATCCAACCGGTGATAGATATCATCTAAGCATTCTTCAAAAAACAGAGAGATTGAACTCTGAGTGCATGGGCCAAGAAATATACATACAATATACTCTTTTTTTGTTTTTTTAACCCAACATGCAGAGCATGCCACACACCCCTCACCCCCTCAATAAGGCACAGTTTGAACTCTGGATCCAATCCCAAACACAGTTTCTTGTTCACCAGAAGGGAGCAGCTGGGAAGGTTGCAGGAACAATTGATGAGAATGACCTGTAGCCTGCCTTAACACAAGTTGTTATTATCACAAAAAGCCTGCCAAAATATGTGTGTGTACCTGAGATCCATGAAGTATGCTTTGTATAGTCACACTTTTTATATCTTAGATATGCAGAATAAGCATTTAATAATGTGCCATTATCTTAAGATTACTTCTATTGAAGACTAAAATATTAGTTTTCCTCACCTATGTTTTTATGTAATTGCAGCACTTTATTATATAGATGTGTATTTTTCATATAAAAAGTGATGTATTCATATATATAAAGCGTACATATACACTTCACACTCACACAGCTATATTATATACATATACACGGATTTCCTTGTATGTTACATAACATAGGCTTTCCAGCTATCCCGCTCATTGCATGCAAAATTCTTCTCAGAATGGTATATACAGTATCCAGAATTTTTCATTTAGATAACCGTAAGCTCCATTAGACTATGCAATATAGCCTGACACATCAGAAAGATAAAATCCCCATGAAAAAACTGACCTACCAGGGCAGTCATAGCAACAAAACTTCCAATGATGCATAAAGGGTCAGATCCTCAGCTGGGGTAAGCCATTGCAGGTACACTTCAATCAAAGGAGATATGCTGATTTACACCAGCTGTGGATCTGTCCCAAAATTCTTAATTTCTATAAGATTATTTTTTATTCGAATGTAAAGGAGGGCAAAAAGGTTATTTTAATAAGTTTGAACTCCTCATCTGACCTACCACTTTCTTCCACAAATGCAAATAAACCAATTCAGTTTGAAGCGAAAACATTTCTTACTTCACTATCAAAAACTAAAAATATAAATTTTATCTTCCATGGTTTCCCAAAATTTGGCACCAATATTGCAGTTCTTCCATTAGAAGTCTGAAATCTTTAAGTCCTAGTTTGCATTTCCTGGACCTCATGAGGAAACATAACAACATGACGACACTTAAAATCAGCCTTCTTTTAGTTTTGAACTTGTTTCTAAACACACAAGTTTAGATTCTTATTAGTTCTTATTAGATTGCAAAAAATTAAAGTTCTAAGAAGCCACTCCATCTACACACCCCTCTAAAATTTCTATATATTGGGAAACAAGAAGCTTTTTCTATGGTTAAGAAAGGTTCAGCTTTCACATTTAAAGCTATTAATGATATTGACAGGGCCATAAGAGGATTACCTTGATCAGCTCCTCCTTAAAGTCTAAAAGCCAAAGGTGGCAGTGCTGGATTTATTATGAGGAGCCTCCAAACTGATGCATAGCAACACTATCTTGAACTATTCTACTGGAGAGGGTCCTATAAAAATCTGCATATCGGTTTTAATTTGAATGATTGTGGTCTTTAAAGAGATCTGTATGAGCTCTCTCAGTTTGTTCTACAGATATGCTGTAAATTTTTTTAGTTATTACTATCTGAAATAAAATGCATAATTTGATCAAAACAACACATTGAAAATGTGATGCCCATGTGCTTAGTGTAACCCCTTCCTCATAAGATCTAGATGAACTAAATCCAGCCAGTAGATCATCTGCACAAGAGAAAGACTCATCTTTAGAGGGGAAAAACACCTCCAGACAGTTTCTCTCACCTCTGCCCATGTCACTGGGACTTAGCAACCAACTCCTTCCTTAGTCCTATATTACCATGAAAGTGCCTTACCTTGGGAAGTCTTTCAGAGAGGGAATGACCCCCAGTTCTAGTCAAATCAGGATAAAAAAAAGCTGCAATTTATTGAAGTAAAGGGAAGGCAGAGGAGAAAGGAAGGCAGAAATACACTTCTCTCACACTTATTAAAAGGCATGGGGAACCTTCTCTAAATGAGGAAAAAAAAATTCCAAGGATTCTCAGACTCCCCAGATAGTTATTTATTTTTCAGATCTTTCAGGAAACACCCACTTGAACCTCAGGGCAGTAACCCTCCTTTTTCCCCAAACAAGCCTTAAAGTCCACTCTCTAATATGCAAGAATAGCAATTTCCTTAACAACAACCAACCACCACCACCAAAAAAAGCCCTTGGTTGCTCTGTTCCAAGGACCCTCCCCCTGGCAATAACAGCACCAGCAGGACCCAGTAAGGACCTCGGCAGAGTGGACCTCAGCAAGGCTCTTATTCTTTTCAAACGTGTGAACATGGCATGCAAATTGAATTTAACAGCTTTTTTTTTTTAAAGTAGGAATTCTTATTTCCTATGAAGTAGGAAAAAACAAAAAAATCTTTGTTGTAAGATTATATTGCGTTTCCAGTGTAAATCTGATTTTGACTAGTAGAGGAGATAAATGGCATCACTAATGCATTGTTTTCCATTATAAACACAACATTTGACTACACAAGTATTTCATCCCTTACTGTAAGAGTTATCATGCTGTTATAAGAAAACTGTATTGACATCATATCACTTCCTAGCAACAATCTATGTTTGGTATATAAATAGTACATAAATTACTGGTGTATTGATGCTTTCCCTTTCATAACATTGTTAACTTTCCCCCCACCTCCACCCTCGCCATCTCAGTCAGAGGAATTTCAAACCAGTTTCAAATGTCCCTGTTTGGAGGTACTATAGAACTCAAGACCCTGATTCACGATTTAATGAAGAGCAAGCACTGTGTAAAGTAATCTGATTAGAAGCTGCTACATGTTACTGAAAAGCTCACTATAAAAACGCTAGCATTTTGTACGTTTGCTGTCCACTCTGAGCAGTTACCGCTGAGTTGAGTTTTGATTCTGCAATGTGCAGGATGCCCTTCAGTCAAGGAGCACTGCAAGTGAACAGTACACCACAGAGTTGTGCCCCAAGTCTCTTTTGCATTAGACCGGGGGGGGGGGGGGGGGGTCAATCTTTTCAGCCTGAGGATCAAACTTAAGATTTCACAAAGGTCCAGGGGGCTACAATTTGTACTTGGGAGAAGATTTTCTTTCCTGTTCCACTCTTTCTGGAACACTCAGGCCATGGCTACACTTCAGAGCTTAGAGTGCTGTGGCTGCTTTGGCACAGCTGTGCCGCTGCTAGCGCAGACGCTGTAAGCCGACGGGAGAGAGCAATCCCAATCAACTTAATTACTTTGGCCCCCGTGAGCGGCAGTAGCTATGTCGGCGGAAGAAGCTCCCCTGCTGACATAGTGCTGTCCACACTGATGATTAGGATGGTGTAACTCACATCGCTCCGGGGGTGGCTTACTCACACCCCTCAGCGACATAACTTGTACTGACTTCAGCTGTAGTGTGCACATAGCCTTAAGCCGCTCGAAAGGGGTGGCAACTACCCTTAAGTCCCCGGCTGGGGATTTCTCAGCGGGTGTGGAAACAGCGTAGTGTGCTCCTACATCTCTCTCTCCCTACAGCCCCTGGCACAGAGGGCATCCCTGGGTCATGAGGGAAGGGAGAAGGGATGGAGGACACGGCTTACTCTGCTAGCATGTGATACCTTGGCATCTCAGGGTGCTTTAGTCTGCTCTGGGACAGAAAGTCAGGGTGCAGTAACTAGTTGCTGTTTCTCAGCTTCTTTTTTTCCCTTTCCCTTGAGCATTCCTGGGTGGCTGGGCCAGGGAAGGACTTTGCTAGGCACTTCCCCAGGCTCAGGCAGAGTCAGTCAAGCACTTATTCTGCTCTTGCTAGGGCTCCCACTACCCTGGAAGGGAGCAGCCAGAACTCCCTTCTCCTTCCTCACCTAGGACAATGGATACACTTGTGTCACAGTAAAATTAGGCAAAAGTCACAGAGCAGTCATGGTAAAAATGTACAGTCAGGGTACAGTCACGGTGGGGCTGAAGCCAAAGAAGTCCCAGAGATGTGATTTGGTCATGGAATCCATGACCAAATCACATCCTTGCCTATGACACAGCAGATGCTCAGAACATTCCCAAGTTGAGATCTGTGCTAGAGCTGGCCACAACTATCAACCAAAAAAATCCTTTCTTTTTGGTGAAGAAAAAAAAAAAAAGAATGCAGATTTGGTGACAAAACATTGTGCTGGATTATTCTGGTCAATAAAGCCCCCTAAAAATGCCCCCTGCCCCCCCCGCCCCCCAAAATTCAAAGTGTTTCATTTTGATATGTTTGTAATGAAACTTTGACTTTTTGTCTCTAAACAACATTTTGTTTAGAAATTTCCTTTAAAGTTAAAAAATGCCTGAAATCAAAACAAAATGTTTTGTTTCCAACTAAACGTTTGTTTGACACACAACAAATCTTTCAGCTTTTTGATTGCCGAATATCTTTTTTTTTTAATATTTTGATTTTGGGACAACCCAAAACTAACTTTTTTTTAAAAAAAAGTTTGGAATTGCCAGTGAACCAAAAACTATCAGAAATTCACCCATCTCTAACCTGTGCAGATCCTAGGGCTGCAGAGGAGGGAGTGAGAGGTGGCACCCCTAGTGCTGCCTCCCCATAGTGACTGGGCTGATTCAAAACACTTCCATTTAAAAGTCAATCAAATGCCCGATGACTCATGGGGTGGACTTGCTCTGCAACTCTTCCCCTTGGGCCTCCTATCCCATCCTCCCTGGGGCAGGATCCATCCCCTTTAGCCACTGGGAATGTTGGGAGGTATGCATCTGTCTCACCAATGCTGTCCATGGAGGTAAAATTAGCTCCCTATTCCTACTCCGTACTCACTACTCCCCTCTTTATACAACCAAGGATCACATTAGCCCATTATTCCTTTGCGGTAAATAGTTTTATGGTTCTTTATTTCCAATGTAAATAATTTTCCAAAAATTAAAAAAAAAAAAAGTGACGGAACACCAAATTTCTGTAGAAGGTAGGTAACTCTGGGCTGAAGTGAGATGTATGATTGGGAATGTTTATCAATACACCAAAGAGTCCTTCAAAGCCGTGGAGAATCTATAGCCCCCCCACCTGACTGCTGAGCAGCTCATAGTTTAGGACAAGGCTCACATCAATGGCCTGATCCAAAGCTCACTGAAGTCAATGGATAGACTCACACTGACCAATGGGCTTTGGGTCATATCCAATATTAGTTGTTAAAGACAGATTTATTTTTTTTTTATAAAGATGGTCTTTTGCAGGAAGTGAATTTTTTATATAAAAACAACTATAACAAAACCACCCTCACTAAGTGTGGTTAAATATACAATCGGGGAAACGTAATTTACTCCTCTAATGCTCTAACCCTTATTTATAGCATAAGCAGTGTATATGTAATTTTAACCCAGAACCTATGCAGAGCATGTCTTGGAAGGGAAGGATACAGCATAGGCAGCATACTTCCATCCATGTGGAAGCAAAGGTATGTAGATCCCAAACCCTACAATGGCCAGGTATGTGTAAAACAGCAGAGCAACAATCTGAAAGGTGTGGAGTGGTAAAGACCAGCCGTTCACCCTGGAATGCTGGGGTGGAGAAACCAAGTCATTTCTACTGTTCAGCTGTTCAGGTCCTGTCCGCCTTAACCTCCTGCCATAGCAGTTCATCTGCAAGAAAGCAAAGAGAACTTTATATTCCCTGTTCAAAATATCTTCTGTGCTTTTCAGAGTAACAAAATAAATGCTACAACATAAAGGGTAAGGGATGCAGACAAAAAATGCTGTAGCATTCTCTCAACATTTCTCTGTTGTGCTCCAACATTTTCTTGTTAATTCTGTTCTTGTACAAATGAAAACACTGAGTTTATCTTCCATCCAGTCTCAAACTAGACCCAATATGCAAATTACATCACACTGATCCCCTTGTTTACAATGAGCTGTATAATACAAGTCTCTTGTGAGGGAAGACAGTTCACTCAACAATTTAATCATAAACCTTTGATAAGCAAAGCAGCTAAGCTATAGCATGGTACTGATGGTAGGTATCTTGGCTATCCAGGCAAGGCTCTACAACTATTAGACAACTCCCAGTTCTCATTGACACCAATACTGTATTTATATTCTGCTTAGTTCTGTTCCAGTGATGATTTCCCTACCCTCTTTTTCACCTGCTTATTTCTTCAGCATTGCAACATATAATAGAATAAATAAAAATCCACTAGCGTTACAAGTGTGTGTTCAATATCCCTTCCATAGTCTCTCTGGAGCACTCTAAAGCAGATGGAGCTCTCAACCCAGTGTGCAGGTCACATTTAAGAAAGCTCTTCTGGGTGGTGTCAGGGCATTCCTTTACGTTAGATTGCACTATGGGAAACATGCAGTCACACATAGGATACCATGCATGGCCTGCTGAGATGTGTTGCCATCTATGTAGAATGGGTTAAGAAAAAAGTAAGGTAAAATCCTAGTGAGTAAAACAAGCCTACATTTTTATACATTAAGACAGTTATTAAATGAAACGTCACAAAAGGAAGACATGAAGCTTCTATGATATGTATCAAATGTAGCCTGAAAGGATGCTCATCCTAGAGCAGGGGTAGGCAACCTGTGGCACGCAAGCTGATTTTCAGTGGCACTCACGCTGCCCGGGTCCTGGCCACCAGTCCGGGGGGCTCTGCATTTTAATTTAATTTTAAATGAAGCTTCTTAAACATTTTAAAAACCTTATTTACTTTACATAAAACAATAGTTTAGTGTTATATTATAGACTTATAGAAAGAGACCTTCTAAAAACGTTAAAATGTATTACTGGCACGTGAAACCTTAAATTAGAGTGAATAAATGAAGACTCGGCACACCACTTCTGAAAGGTTGCCGACCCCTGTCCTAGAGTATGTGGTTAGGAGGCTGTTTGATTTTAACTGAAAAACAAAACAAAACACAGAATAAGCTACCAAGCTAAAAATATTACTATAATGTCTGCAATCAAGTGTCGCTAGATTCTTAAAACACACATATACATTATCAATTTAAAATATTCATATGCTATGAAAAAGTTAAATACATATATTAAAACATAAGCCACTAGTGAAAGATAGGCGAATTTGTTTTTCTTTAATAACCAGCTAATAACCAAGAATGATCTCTATGCTGACAAGAGTTTTGATTTGATTAAACAGATACAAATTCACTACTACTAACATCCAAGGTGACTGAGGGAGAGATAGTAACAGACTCTTTTCAAGCCTTAAAAAACACTTAACTAACCAGTATAAATATATTAATACAAAAAAATGTAACTAACATATACAGAGTACTCACTTCAACCATTTTTCCTTATCTTTACATCTGAAGCTTTTCTTGCTGAAGGCTGAAACCTTTCTTTGCAAAGAAAGAATCAAACCCTTTCAAACAGCATCAGGATTTCTCAATGATGGAAACAAAGTTTGTCTTACAGCATTCTGCTGCTGCTCATCAATGTACATTAGTGTATTTTGCACATAGATTTCAAACCACTGGTCTCCATTTATGTTAGGGTATTGCAGCATACAGGAAAAATCCCCTTTAGCTTCAGGGAAGAAATTTGGTCTTAAAAGCAGTTTTGTCCTGGAGACTGCTAGCAAATGTCTGTCGAAGGATAGCCCAGCACATTTAGAACCTGCAGTTATATAATGCTCAGCAGAACTGACATAGCTCAAGTACCAAATTCTTTGAATTATTAATAAGAGAACCACCTCCAGGCACAAAGCTTCTCAATGCAGTGGTCATACAACAAATACCCAACATTTTCAATACTTATATGCCTGCCTGCTCCAAGGAGTCTTTACAGCTTGTATAAATACCTGCTGAAATTCTGTTTGAAATCTAAGATAAAAAGCCAAACACAAACCAAAGTATTTTATTCCAGGATTGTGTAATTTCACAGAAACCTTAGTAAAACAAACTGAAACTACCACACACCTCTGGAGGAATGTTTACTTCCTGTTCTTTTTTTGTGGCGTTTTAGCCACATAGTAAAACTTTAGGGTGAGTCTAGAAAGTGCTAAGCTTTGGCTTAACAAATTTGACGTCCGTGGATGTATTACCATACGTTTCCATGCAAGTTATGGCACCACTAAACACTTTTGAAAAAACCCTTTCCTAAGGGCTTCTGGTAGTTAGAGACCTACTCCCAGGTGATCACATCCAAACTTACAATTGAAATACTGTGTTTACAGTTTCTAGCTTACACAATTTAAAATGCACTGTACTAAAGGCCAGGAAGGCTTTTATTTAACCATAGCATACACACACACAAATATGAATTTATCAAAAGTACACATCACGTTGTATAGAATTATAACTGGTTACATTCTGCATTTAGGGTTGCCAACTTTCAACTCCACAAAACCAAACAACCTTGCCCTGTCCCCTCACTCCATCCCCCCTCACTCTGTCACTCGCTCTCCCCACCCTCACACACTCGCTCATTTTCACTGGGCTGGCTCAGGGAGTTCGGGTGCAGGAGAGGGTTCGGGCTCTGGCTGGGAATGCGGGCTCTAGGGTGGGGCCAGAAATGAGGAGTTCAGGGTGCGGGAGGGGGATCCGGGCTGAGGCAGTGGGCTGGGATGCTGGGGGAGGGCAGTGAGGGCTCCAGCTGGGGGTGTGGTCTCTGGTGTGGGGTCGGGGGATGAGGGATTTGTAGTGCAGGAGGGGGCTCCAGAGGGGGGTTTGGAGTGTGAGGGGGGCTCTGGGCTGGGGCAGGGCTGGGGCGGTGAGGGCTCCGGCTGGGGGTGCAGACTCTGGGGTGGGGCTGGGTATGAGGGGTTTGGGTTGCAGGAGGGGGATCTGGGTTGGTATTGAGGGCTTCAGAAGGTGGGAGGGGGATCAGGGCAGGGGGTGCAGACTCTGGGGTGGGGCTGGGTATGAGGGGTTTGGGTTGCAGGAGGGGGATCTGGGTTGGTATTGAGGGCTTCAGAAGGTGGGAGGGGGATCAGGGCAGGGGGTGGGGTACGGGAGGGATGTGAGGGCTCTGGCTGGGGGTGCAGACTATGGGGTGGGGCTGAGGGGGCTCAGGGCTGGGTTAGGGGGCTGGGGTGCAGGAGGGGTGTGAGGGCTCTGCCTGGGGGTGTGGGCTCTAAGGTACAGGAGGGGGCTCCAAGCTGGGATTGAGGAGTTTGGAGGGCGGGAGGAGGGATCAGGGCGGGGGCAGGGGGTTGGGGCATGGGAGGGAGTCAGGGGTGCAGGCTCTGGGCGATGCTTACTTCAAGCAGCTCCCGGAAGCAGCAGCAGCAACAACAACAAGTCCCCCCTCCAGCTCCTAGGCACCGCCCCCGCAACTCCCATTGGCTGCTCCCAGCCAATGGGAACTGCGGGGGCGGCGCCTGCGGATGGGGCAGTGTGCAGAGTCGCCTGGCCGCACCTCCACCTAGGAGCCAGAGGGGGAATATGCCACTGCTTCTGGGAGCCGCGTGAAGCCACGGCAGGTAGAGAGCCTGCCTTAGCCCTGCTGCACCGCCAACCAGACTTTTAACGACCTGGTCACTGATGCTGACTGGAGCTGCCAGGGTCCCTTTTCAACCTGGCATTCTGGTTGAAAACTGGACCCCTGGCAACCCTATCTGCATTGCTACCCAGGAATGGTTGTTTCAGTTTTGCTGCCTAGATTGACAGAACTAAACACACTTTTGATTACATGTCTGGCAAATTAGAGGACCACAAATTTTAAGGAGCAAGTACTTTTCATACTTATCTGTATAGAACCTAGACTGCGGTTGGTGCTATGCAAATAATAAGCAGGGCTTGAAAACCCACCTGGCTACTCCCCACTGGTAAACTGGAAACTTTCCCCAGTAATCACAGGGGCCTAACCCATCATTTTCTGTACAATTTAAGCTTTCATTTAAAAACCTTACAAATGTGAAGAGTGTAAACTTATGCACTGCTGTCTTGTTGAGTCTGCATAAAAACCCTGCAAATCCTCGGCTGCAGGTCAGAGCTTTGCCAAACAGCAGCAGATCAGAACACTTGATATTTATGGTAAATATAAGCAGTGATTCTTTGCTGTTATTCAGAAACGTGGGCAGAAGTGAATGTGTCAAAAAATCACGTCAGTTTCAAATTGCTGCTGCATCTGGCCAGGAAAAAAGGAACTATGGGTAGAAGCAACAGATGTAGGTACTGGAGTTACTTACAGGGGAGAAATTCCCCTAAATGCAAAGGCTGTAGGACTGGTAAAGTATCAGAGATCTTTTCTTCACACCTCCCAGTCACAGCAGCAATGAAATTCTGTGGGGAAATGTAATTTGGGTGAAAAGCAGAAGGAGAAGTGAGAAAAAAAATCCCTTTTTTCCTTCCGGGGGGGGGGGGGGGGGGGGGGTGTTCAAGTGTGACAGAAATCTACTAGTCAGCAGCTCATATGAAAGACATTTACAAGCAAGATCTAGACTGCACAAAAATAGAGGCATCCGAAAGATTAATAAACCATTATAATTTATAAACCCTCCTTCCTAACAGAAAAAGTGAGGAGTCCCTCCCCAAGTATTTATTGCCATTTAATACCAACAAAGCACTCAACTTTGTACAAGACAAAAGTGAAGACTGACAGAAAGAACAAATATCAGAGGGGTGGCCGTGTTAGTCTGGATCTGTAAAAAGCGACAAAGAGTCCTGTGGCACGTTATAGACTAACAGAAGTATTGGAGCATAAGCTTTCGTGGGTGAATGCCCACTTCGTCAGACGCAGTGGGACTTCACGTCTGACAAAGTGGGCATTCACCCACGAAAGCTCATGCTCCAATACTTCCGTTAGTCTATAAGGTGCCACAGAAAGAACAAAGTGGTACAAAGGAATAAGTAAGAGACAAGAGTAGTCAGATGAAATCAGAGCTGGTTGAGAAAAATTCAAAATTTTGATGAAAAAGGCAGGTCAAAATATTTATATTTCATCCCATCCAGCACCTTGGTAAAGCTCAGCTCCATCAGAGACTGGGAGTGGTTGGGTCATTACAAAACATAAACTTAATTTCCCCAATACTAATTTCTCCTTACTGTTATTCACACCTTCTTGTCAAGTGTCTGTAATGGGCTACTCTCTTACCACTTCAAAAGTTATTTCTCCTCCCTTGGTATCCTGCTGTTAATTGATTTCTCGTTAGACTGACTTAACACTTCGTAAAGCAACCCACATCCTTTCATGTATTTATACCTGCTCCTGTATCTTTTACTTCATACATCTGATGAAGTGGGTTCTAGCCCACGAAAGCTTATGCCCAAATAAATTTGTTAGTCTCTAAAGGTGCCACAAGGACTCCTCGGTTTTTTTGCTGATACAGACTAACATGGCTACCACTGAAACTGTCACTTAGGCCTGGTCTACACTACGAGTTTAGGTCGAATTTAGCAGGGTTAATTTGAATTAAGCCTGGACACGTTCACAAGACGAAGCCCTTTTTTTCGACTTAAAGGGCCCTTTAAACCGGTTTCTTTACTCCACCTCCGACGAGGGGATTAGCGCTAAAATCGGCCTTTGCGGGTCGGAATTGGGGTAGTGTGGATGGAATTCGACGTTATTGGCCTCCAGGAGCTATCCCACAGTGCCTCATTGTGACCGCTCTGGACAGCACTCTCAACTCAGATGCACTGACCAGGTAGACAGGAAAAGCCCCACGAACTTTTGAATTTCATTTCCTGTTTGCCCAGCGAGGAGAGCACAAGTGACCACGCAGAGCTCATCAGCACAGGTAACCATGATGGAGTCCCAGGATCGCAAAAGAGCTCCATCATGGACCGTATGGGAGGTACGGGATCTGCTCGCCATATGAGGAGATGAATCAGTGCTAGCTGAACTCCATAGCAGTAAACGAAATGGCAAAATATTAGAAAAGGTCTCAAAGGCCATGAAGGACAGAGGCCATAACAGGGACGCACAGCAGTGTCGCGTGAAAATTAAGGAGCTAAGGCAAGCCTACCACAAAGCCAGAGAGGCAAATGGAAGGTCCGGGGCAGAGCCGCAAACATGCCACTTCTACGCGGAGCTGCATGTGATCCTAGGGGGTGCAGCCACCACTACCCCAACCACGTGCTATGACTCCGTCAATGGAGAAACACGCAACAGGGAAGCGGGTTCGGGGTACGAGGAAGATGAGGATGAAGATAATGTAGATAGTTCACAGCTGCAAGGAAGCGGAGAAACGGGTTTCCCCAACAGCCAGGATATGTTTATCACCCTGGACCTGGAACCAGTAACCCCCGAACTCACCCAAGGCGTGCTCCCAGACCCTGAGGGCACACAGGGGACCTCTGGTGAGTGTACCTTTGTAAATATTACACATGGTTTAAAAGCAAGCGTGTTTAATGATTAATGATTAATTTGCCCTGGCAATCGCGGCCAGTACAGCTACTGGAAAAGTCTGTTAACGTGTATGGGGATGGAGCGGAAATCCTCCAGGGACATCTCCAGAAAGCTCTCCTTCATGTACTCCCAAAGCCTTTGCAAAAGGTTTCTGGGGAGGGCTGCCTTATCCCGTCCGCCATGGTAGGACACTTTACCACGCCAGGCCAGTAGCACGTAGTCTGGAATCATTGCATAACAAAGCATGGCAGCGTATGGTCCCGGTGTTTGCTGGCATGCAGACAACATCCATTCCTTATCTCTCTTTGTTATCCTCAGGAGAGTGATATCATTCACGGTCACCTGGTTGAAATGGGGCGATTTTATTAAGGGGACATTCAGAGGTGCCCCTTCCTGCTCTGCTGAACAGAAATATTCCCCGCTGTTAGCCACGCGGTGGGGGGGAGGGGTGAAGTGATCATCCCAGAGAATTGGGTGTGTGTGTGGGGGGGGGAGGTATTTGGGTTTGTGCTGCATGTTAACCCGGAAACCGCAGCCCCTCCTTTTACATTGCAAACCCATTTTAAATGGCCAACCCAAGAGGTGCTTGGTATGGGAAATGAGGGCGCTACTGTTTGAAACCATTCCCACATGTTAAGAAGGTTAAAAAAGCCAAAAGACTGTGGCTTACCATGGCTGCCTGCAAGCCGAAATCTGTTGCCTGGCACTGCGTGAGTGATCTCTCACACCAACCCGGCAGGCCCTCAATATAAGAGGAAAAATGCAACCTTGTAACAAAAGCACTTGTGCTGTATAATGTGAACAGCAAAATTTAACGTGAAAGAGTGTACCCATTGTTCTCTAAAATGTGTCTTTTTTAACCACCTCTCCCTTCTCCTCCACCAGCTGCAAATGTTTTCCCTTCACAGAGGCTAGCGAAGATTAGAAGGAGAAAACGGCGGACTCGGGATGTTATGTTCTCGGAGCTCCAGATGTCCTCCCACGCTGAAAGAGCACAGCAGAATGCGTGGAGGCAGTCAATGTCAGACTACAGAAAAGCACAATATGAACGAGAGGAGAGGTGGCGGGCTGAATCGCGGGATGAACAGAGCAAGTGGTGGGCTGAAGATGATAGGTGGCATCAGCTTGCAGACAGAAGGTAAGAGTCGATGCTCCGGCTGCTGGAGCATCAAACTGATGCTCCAGCGTATGGTTGAGCTGCAGGAAAGGCAGCAGGAGCAGAGACCGCCGCTACAGCCCCTGTGTAACCAACAGCCCTCCTCCCCAAGTTCCATAGCCTCCTCACCCAGACGCCCAAGAACACGGTGGGGGGGCCTCCGGCCACCCAGTCACTCCACCCCAGATGATTGCCCGAGCATCAGAAGGCTGGCCTTCAATAAGAGTTAAAGTTTTAAACTGCAGTGTGTCCTTTTCCTTCTCTCCTCCCCCACCCATCCCGGGCTACCTTGGCAATTATCCCCCTAGTTGTGTGATGAATTAATAAAGAATGCATGAATGTGAAGTAACAATGACTTTATTGCCTCTGCAAGCGGTGCTCGAAGGGGGGAGGGGAGGGTGGAGTGGTTGGTTTACAGGGAAGTAGAGTGAACTGGGTGAGGGGGGCGGAGGGTTCATCAAGGAGAAACAAACAGAAGTTTCACACCGTAGCCTGGCCAGTCACAAAACTCGTTTTCAAAGCTTCTCTGATGCGCACCACACCCTGCTGTGCTCTTCTAACCGCCCTGGTGTCTGGCTGCGCGTAATCAGCGGCCAGGCGATTTGCCTCAACCTCCCACCCCGCCATAAATGTCTCCCCCTTACTCTCACAGATATTGTGGAGTGCACAGCAAGCAGCAATAACAATGGGGATATTCTTTTTGCTGAGGTCTGAGCGAGTCAGTAAGCTGCGCCAGCGTGCTTTTAAACGTCCAAATGCACATTCCACCACCATTCGGCACTTGCTCAGCCTGTAGTTGAACAGGTCCTGACTACTGTCCAGGCTGCATGTGTACAGCTTCATGAGCCATGGCATTAAGGGGTAGGCTGGGTCCCCAAGGATCACGATAGGCATTTCAACATCCCCAACGGTTATTTTCTGGTCCGGGAAGAAGGTCCCTTCCTCCAGCTTTTGAAACAGAACAGAGTGCCTGAAGACGCGAGCATCATGTACCTTTCCCGGCCATCCCACGTTGATGTTGGTGAAACGTCCCTTGTGATCCACCAGGGCTTGCAGCAGCATTGAGTACCTTGCGGTTTATGTACTCGGTGGCTTGGTGCTCCGGTGCCAAGATAGGGATATGGGTTCCGTCTATCGCCCCACCACAGTTTGGGAATCCCATTGCAGCAAAGCCATCCACTATGGCCTGCACGTTTCCCAGAGTCACTACCCTTGATATCACCAGGTCTTTGATTGCCCTGACAACTTGGATCACAGCAGCCCCCACAGTAGATTTGCCCACTCCAAATTGATTCCCGACTGACCGGTAGCTGTCTGGCGTTGCAAGCTTCCACAGGGCTATCGACACTCGCTTCTCAACTGTGAGGGCTGCTCTCATCCTGGTATTCTGGCGCTTCAGGGCAGGGGAAAGCAAGTCACAAAGTACAATGAAAGTGCCCTTACGCATGCGAAAGTTACGCAGCCACTGGGAATCGTCCCACACCTGCAACACGATGCGGTCCCACCAGTCTGTGCTTGTTTCCAGGGCCCAGAATCGGCGTTCCAAGGCATGAACCTGCCCCAGTAACACCATGATTTGCACATTGCTGGGGCCTGTACCTTCTGTGAGGTCTATGTCCATGTCAATTTCCTCATCACTCTCATCGCTGCGCTGCAATCGCCTCATCGGCTGGTCCTGGTTTTGCTTTGGCATGTCCTGGCTCTGCATATACTCCAGGACAATGCGCGTGGTGTTCATAGTGCTCATAATTGCCGCGGTGATCTGAACGGGCTCCATGATCCCAGTGATAGCTATGGTGTCTGGTCTGAAAAAAGGCGTGAAACTATTGTCTGACAGAGGGAGGGAGGGAGGGAGGGAGGGGCGAGTGACGACATGGCGTACAGGTACAGGGAATTAAAATCAACAAAGGTGGCTGTGCATCAGGGAGAAACACAAACAACTGTCACACAGAATGGCCCCCCCCAAAGATTGAACTCAAAACCCTGGGTTTAGCAGGCCGTTGATTTCATGGAGGGAGGGGGAAGCAAATGAATACAGAACAAATCTATTTTTTACATCTTAAGCTGGCAGCCGACGGTGCAGCATGACTGATAGCCCTCGGCATCTTCTGGGTGCTTGGCAGAAAATACTGGGCGCTTGGCAGAAAATAGTGTACTACGACTGATAGCAGCCATCATCATTGGGAAGGCAGCAGAATATGACTGGGGGACATACGGAGTTTCAGCTATCATCTGATCGAACTGTCGTAATACACCATCTACTGCCGAAAGGCAAGGGGCTGATGCTGTGTAGCAATGCAGCCCCAAGTCTGCCAGCCCCACATCTGCCAGCACCCAGATCGCCGATGAAGGCTACCAGTCATACTGCGCCGTCTACTGCCAAAAGGCAATTAGCTGCTGCTGTGTAGCAATGCAGTACCACGTCTGCTGGCACCCAGATGACATATGGTGACGGTGAGCTGAGCTGAGCTGAGCGGGCTCCATGCTTGGCGTGGTATGTTCTCTGCACAGGTAACCCAGGTAAAAAGGCACGAATCGATTGTCTGCCGTTGCTCTGACGGAGGGGGAGGGGCCTGACGACATGTACCCAGAACCCCCCACGGCACTGTTTTGCATCATTCAGGCATTGGGATCTCAACCCAGAATTCCAATGGGCGGCGGAGACTGCGGGAACTGTGGGATAGCTACCCATAGTGCAACGCTCCGGAAGTCGACGCTAGCCTCGGTACTGTGGACGCGGTCCGCCGACTTAATGCACTTAGAGCATTTTATGTGGGGACACACACAATCGGCTGTACACAACTGATTTCTATAAAACCGGCTTCTATAAATTCGACCTAATTTCGTAGTGTAGACATACCCTTAGAAAGTAGGGGCTTGTCTACACTGAAAACTTACTTTGGCATAGCTACGTCTCTCTCACAGGGGTGTGAAACATCCAACCCCTGAGAGATGTAGCTCTGCTGACCTAACCCCGGAGTCGACAGTGCTAGGTCAAGGGAAGAATTCTTCTGTTGACCTGTCTACCTCCCTGTTGACCTTGCAGGGAGGTAGATTAACTACAGCAATGGGAGAATCCCTCCTAGCACGATAGTGTCTACACTGAAGCACTACTGCAGTGCAGCTATGGCATTGTAGTGTTTTAAGTGTAAACATATCTTAAGTCTACATGTAGTACAAAACCTTGCAGAATGAGGCAGAGGGGGATAACAAGGGTAGCTGGGCTCAGGATTGCTAATCTCCAGACCTCAAACATCACGGGACTTCTCCCCCACAAATGCAATTTAAAGCAATATGTATTCCGTGTTCTTCCGACTTTTGAATGCGCAATGAAAAGTCCTCCTGACATCCCTCTTCACTATTTCTGTGCAACAGGTACCAGGGTAAAACTTTAACCTGAAACCATCAGAAAACGCTCACAAAAATGGGGCTGGTGGCCACTTCCTCCAGAGAAGGACTTAATTCACTCTAACCACTGGCATAATATCCTTTCGGTATCTGACCCTCTACATCCTCACCATCCCCTCCAACATCAGTATGCTCCCCTTCATCCAGGGGAAAGTCCAGCCTAGTGCTAGCCTCTCTTGAGGCAGGCTCCACCTATCTGCCTACGACAGGCAGGAGAAAAGCATAGGCTTCTCCTCCTGGATGATCCCATCAGCACTACACAAAAGGTTTCTCTCGGCCATTCGAAGAACTGACACAAAATAAATATTTTTCCAAATTTGTATTTACATCCTCCTACTGCTATTCACTAAGGGACTCCAGGCTGCAGTGGGAACAGTCTCCAATCTGTCTAAGTGGACAGGACCCGAGGCGAGGCAGGTATGGGTTTCAGCCTGCAAAACAAAAAAAATCGAACAAATGCTGCCTTGGCACAGTGCAGAAAAAGGAGACACTTTCCCCAGAGTGCTGCCTGCTCAGCTAGATGGACAGAGGCCTCTGGTGGCCAGCTGCATGAATGGCAACAGCTCAGCTAAAATTTTTCAACTGCCTTCAATTTCTATCATGAGAACCATAGCGAGGTCCCAAAATGGTGATGCTCAGAGTATCATTCCAAGGGCTCGCAATGCTTCAAGATCCACAGTCTTGTGTTTTCCAGAGAAAGGGCCAGATCACCTGCCAATATCGCATGCAATGGTGGGATTCCTGCAAGGCAGGTGGTGCAAGTAACAAGGAGCAGATGGGGCTCAGAGTGCTCACCTTATTAACATGGAAATTTCCTATACCCAGCCAAAAGTTCCTTTAAGAAGAATCTAGAGCAGTGGTTCTCAGCATTTTTAGGCTCATGACCCATTTGTAAACTTTGATGCCCTGTTGCGACCCAGTAAATAGCATCAATGCAAGAAAACGTCTGGTTTACTAAATATTTCTTACCCACACTATATAATACACAGTAATGTAATAAGTACTAGAGTAAGTACACCATGCATACCATAGTGGCTGCTTCTGCCCTGCAGGGCTGGCGTGGCTTGGCTCCCCACCTTGGTTGTGGCGCTGCAACCCCAAAGGTGGCAGCACCACACAGCATTGGCCCGGTGGGCAGATTTGAGAGAGTTGTGTTGTGGCCTGGTATATGGGGGTCACTGCACCACTCACTCTAATTCTGCCGGCTTCTCCCTCTCCCCATTGTGATTATGGAGGCACTGTGACCGTGCAAAAGGATGCAATGCACAGAGCGTCAAGCTGAGCTCAGTCAGCCCAGCAGAGCCACTGCTGTGGAGTGAGTGCAGGGTGGAATCTGCAACCTTGCACCTCCCAGGGCCTAGTCCCCTCCAGGGGACACACCCCCAACATACACATCCAGGCCTCCCAAGTGACCTTTTGACATATTCTCATGACCCAAATTTTGGGTCTCAACCCACTTGTCGAGATACTCTGATTTAGAGGACCTGATCCAGACAGGCTACATAGGTCTGTCTCAGAACAGAACCATCTCCATTTCCTTCCATGGAGAATTATTCTAAGAGCAATGAAGAGGGGAACAAGGCCAGTGAGTTTGAAGATGTCCTTCACATAACTTCCCCGTGCAAATATATCTTCCTTCCACCTAACCAAATGATATCCCTCTTCCCTCATTGTCCTCAAATTGCTCCTCAAAACCAAAACCAACTTTTTATTTTGATTTCCATCACCAGCTTACACTCCCGAGCTGGGAAACATCAGTAACAAAATATTTAACTCTTCCCACTTTTCCCTTCCTTTATTTATCATCTTCATTGTCTAAAGTTGTTTGATGTAGATCGTAAGCGCCTCAAGGATGGGACCATTTATTCTTGGATTTGGGGAAGTTGTTTTTTCAAAAATGGAACTGGGGTAAAAATCTGTCTGGGGATTGGTCCTGCTTTGAGCAGGGGGTTGGACTAGATGACCTCCTGAGGTCCCTTCCAATCCTGATATTCTATGATTCTATGAAGTCTTTGTAAAGGTCCATACAAGGTTAGTGAGAGAGCCAGTGTGGTCTAGTGGACAGGGCAGCGTGTATCGATGCCATGTGGCCTGCTGGAGCTCGCAGCCCCACCCCCTTACCATGCCGCTCAAAGCGGCAGGAGGCACGGTGAGGCTCTGCGAGAGGGGGGAAGGCGGGGGAGGGGCCAGGGGAGCCGCCCCAGCCGGGAGCTCAGGCGTGCCGGACAGGACAGTTCCGTGGGCCACACAGTTTGCCCACCCCTTTACAACCGGTTCTAAACCGGCTTCTAAATTTAACAACCGGTTCCCACGAACCGGTGCGAACCGGCTCCAGCTCACCACTGGTTAGAGGGCAGGGGAGTACGGGGGTGTGGTCAGAGGGCAGGGAACAGGGGGGTTGAATGGGAGCAGGGGGTCCTGGGGAAGCAGTCAGGAAGGAGAGGAGGGGTTGGATGGGGCGGCGGGGGGCAGTTAGGGGCGGGGTGTACGGAGGCGGTCAGGGAGAAGGGGTGGTTGGATGGGGCAGGGGTCCTGGGGGGCGCAATCAGGAAGGAGGGAGGGATTGGATGGGGCACGGGGGATGGGGGGGCCATCAGGAGGCGAGAAGCGGGGGGGGGGGGGTTGGATAGGGGGCGGGGACCGGGCCACGCCTGGCTGTTTGGGCAGGCACAGGCTCCCCTAACTAGCCCTCCATACAATTTCAGAAACCCAATGCGGCCCTCAGGCCAAAAAGGCTGCCCACCCCTGGGTTAGTACAATACCTAGCACAATGGGGCCCTGATTTCAGTTGGGTCAGTAGATATTACTGTAATATAAATATGCAGCACTATTCTATCCATGCAAACTATTCACAGTAATAAACAAATGTGTGCACGAGCACGCACATGTGGTTTATTATAGATTTTCAATATAATCTGTAATGGCACATTCATTTTCTTATCCGCAAGTCAAAGACAGAGAGAGGGAGAAAACACTGCAAATCTCACACACATTTACTTAAGTGTGACTCGGATTCCTCATAGATTTAATATATTATATGCAGGGCTGGTAGCGCCATCTATTGTTAAGGTTGCCTGACACTTCCCATTATAAGACCTTGTTTGCAGTTACTTACAACTTTGCCAAACTAAGTCTTTGGGCTGAAATTTTCCATGCCAGGTGCCTGCCTTAGGCTGAATTTTTTGAGCTTTTAATGTCTCCCTTCTGGACTCTCGCAACATGGAGGAGGAAGCTGCCCAATTCAAATGCAGAGGGGACGAAAGTCAGACCTGGGGAAAGGTGGGGTGGAGGGAGTATACTGGGAGAAGGAGCCTGGGAGGGGGGAGACATCTTGACAAGGTGCCAGGATGCAGGGGGAGAACTGGGATTGGCTGGGCAAAGAGACTGGGGCAAAGAGCCAGGCGGCAGAGAAAGGAACGAACAGGAGTGGAGAAGACCGGGCCTGGGATGGGAGACTACTCCTTGCCCAGCCAGAACAGATCTGTGTAGCCCAAAAGCTTGTCTCTCTCACCAACAGAAGTTGGTGAAATAAAAGGTATTACCTCACCCACCTCATCTCTCTAATCTACTATTGCTGTCAGATACACTTTTACTTTACAGGGCAGAGGTCGGAATGGTTGAGCTAAATGTTCCAACCATGCTAGTGACCCATGTGGGTGTCAGTTATGCCACATGATGGAACTTCTGTCTTTTCAGTTTCAAAAAACCAGGAAAATACAAAAACTGTGTTATAAGAACTTTATTCAGGTTGCAAAGTCAAACATTCAAAAGTTAGGAATTGCCTGAATTAAGATTGCCGGTACACAGATGATTTCATGGTTAAGGCAGTTGACTGCTGTCTTGGGGAACTGGATTATATCTCTGCTTCTGCCAGATGGTTCATACATGTTGACAATCAAGTCACTAGTTTAACGCAAGTATGTTTAAGTGACCACCAGAGGCCAAAACACTTCCTATAAATGTGTAAATATTCATTGTGCCAGGGAGAGAGAGAAAGAGAGAGAGAGAATGAATGACTCAATAGCCTGGTGATTAAGACACTCACCTGGGAGATAGGAAATGTGGATTCAAACCTCTCTCCTGAATCGGGGAGGGACCCGAGTTAAAGACCTTGCTCCAGAATGGGGAATCAAACTTAACCACTGGGCTAAAGATTATGAAGGGGGACAGATAGACATAATTTACTGGCCCTAAAAACAAACAAAACTTTTCCTCAACACAAGCTATGGGGTCAAATTTGCAACTAGTTTCTGGTCGACCCAAGAGTTCATTTTTCAGTGAATAAACTATTTGCATGAAAAATTTCACCCAACTCTATTAATGGATTATTTTTGCTGCCTACATTCCTAGTCTGTAAATGGGGACAATACCCACCCCCTCATCTCCAACAGACGCGTTGTGAAAATAAATTGTTTGCTAATCCCTCCTATTACAGTGATAAGCACCACAGAAAAACCCATGAGGAAATTAATAATTCTGTTTTCAGAGCACGGTTCAAATAGTGCAGAATAAATAAGGCCCAAGGCCACACACTGAACAATGAGGAGGAAACAAAATATTCAGTAGGTGCCTGTTAACATGTGCACTAAATGATGCAGGGCCCTGTGGACAAAATAGTATCAGATCATGTAATTAGAGACTGTATCACAATGTGTACACACAAGGGGGCTGAACTAAGGTTTCACAGGCAACCTTAATTCTGCCTGTGACAGGTTGGGTCACAGAAACCCCCTTGGGACTGCCACCTGGTGTGCTGAGACTACCAGTTTTCCCTGGCAGCTTGGGACTTCAGTATCCTGTCTTTTGAGCCGGACACGCTAGCCTGCTGCAAACACAGACCCAGATCTGAACCACGTCCCCCAAAAACTGCAGACTAACTGAAAACAGCTTAGAAAGAGTTCCTGTCTCCAGACACTCAGTTCCCAATGGGATCCAAACCCCAAATAAATCCGTTTTACTCTGTATAAAGCTTATACAGGGTAAACTCATGAATTGTTCGCCCTATATAACACTGATAGCTGTGCATATGCACAGCTGTTTGCTCCCCCAGGAATTAATTACTTACTCTGGGTCAATTAATAAGCAAAAAGTGATTTTATTAAGTATAAAAAGTAGGATTTAAGTGGTTCCAAGTAATAACAGACAGAACAAAGTAAATTACCAAGCAAATAAAACAAACACACACAAGTCTAAGCCTAATACAGTAAGAAACTGATTACAGATAAACCTCACCCTCAGAGATGTTCCGATAAGCTTTTTTCACAGACTAGACTCCTTTCTAGTCTGGGCCCAATCCTTTCCCCTGGTACAGTCCTTGTTCCAACTCAGGTGATAGCCAGGGGATTTCTCATGACTGCAGCCCCCATTGTTCTGTTCCATCCCCTTATATATCTTTTGCACAAGGCAGGAATCCTTTGTCCCTCTCTGGGTTCCCACCCCTCCTTCTAAATGGAAAAGCACCAGGTTAAAGATGGATTCCAGTTCAGGTGACATCATCACATGTCACTGTAAGACTTCATTACCCACTTGCCAGCACACACATATACAGGAAGACTTTCAAGTAAACAGAGCCATTTACAACCAATTGTCACCATTAATGGCCCACACTTTGCATAATTACAATAGGACCTCAGAGTTATATTTCATATTTCTAGTTTCAGATATAAGAATGATACATTTATACAAATTGGATGACCACACTCAGTAGATTATAAGCTTTGTAAGGATATCTTACAAGAGACTTTTGCATGAAGCATATTCCAGTTACATTATATTCACCCTCATTAGCATATTTTCATAAAATCACAGAGTGCAACATCACACTGTTCTTTCTCTCTCTCTCCCCCCCCATATATATATATATACACATATACACATACATACATACATACATACACACACACACACACTTCATCCAGTCAACATTTTTAATGAACAGCTATTCAATATAAAGAGCTAGGCTCACACAAATCTATAAAAACAGACAAGACTGGCTTACATGTGTGTCTCCTATTGAAAAGTAAGGCATGACAAAAATAAAAATAAAGCTCGTTCATAAAAAGAATCTAAAAGACTTTTACTAAAGCAGAAACAAGTGATTTTTCTGTATCACACCTAACTGCCCAAACAAGCATTGCTCTTTGCACACCTTGACAAGCATGCAAAGAAAAAAAAATTTCACACCCCAGGGTAATCTGGGATTCACCTAAAATTAATCTGATGGCCATTTAAGTATCAACATTAGCAAATATTTCACCAATAGTTTTAGCAAAAAACAGCCAGCGAAGCACCAAAATGGATTGGATGATGAGCATCACACCAACTTCATTTGTCACATTAGCTGGATGCAATTTAATACAAAAGAATTTAAAACAATGTGTCTATGGCAAAGAGTATTAGAATATGACCACAAAGGTGCTCATACTATACAAATACTAATCAAGAAAAAGTTAGTTGTAGAGGGTTTTTTTTTTTTTTTTTTTTTTAAACAGAGGGTATTGAAAGGAGGGGTGTTGCTTTTATTTTGGTTCTTCTTTTCAAAAACATAAGACACAATCTGTATTCTTTGATAAATAAATTAGGAGGAGTTGTTATGGGGTAGACAAAATTCTTAAGGGCAGAGAAAAGACAGATGCTGTAAGATTGCTTCATTTAGTGTCACACTAAAGACTAAAGAGATCAGGATTAACTTGAGGTAAGGAAGGATGAAATACTAAGTGCTTGTCTACATAGGGAAGTTACTGCAAAATGTAACTAGGGTGTGAACTGAAAGTGCACTAGCTATTCAACACCTGCTTCCTGTGTGGACTCTTTTTCAGCACCGAAAGTCATTTCCAAAGTCGATTAAACTAAATTGCCAAGTGTCCATATGGGTAGCTAGTGCGGAATAGATATTCCAGGCTATTTTCCCTGTATAAACAAGCCCTTAATTTAAACAGAATGTCTTCACATACAGACTAACATGGAAATTAGTGCAATGTGAAAACAGTTTATAGAAACAGTTTAAATGCAGTTTCAGAAAGAGAACTATACTTGCAAGTACAAAGTAGTATTTGTATTTCAATTTCACATTTAGTGCATCTCTTTTCTATGCGATTTACAAATGATACACACAAAGATCTATGTAAAGTCCTGCTTGATAGTTCCTTAGTCTAAATTGTAAAAAATAGTTTTTACTGTCTGAGAGTATTTTTTTTTATTTATTATGTAATATGGCAAATAGTTTTAATGAAAAAAATGACTGAAAACCAAATGATCTGTTCAGAGGCCAGAGAAGAATCACACATTGATAAACTAGGTACTAAAACTGCAGCTCTGTAGATAACTGCTGTGCAGAGCTCTGAGTAATTCAATCTTCATGCTAGTTAGCTTCAAGCTTTCCTGGAAGAGTTCACTATTTGAGAGAAATTTTAGCTGAAATCAAGATGGTTTCTTGTTAGACTTTGTGCTGTTCTACATTCTAACATAAATGAATAGGCATTGCTTCATTCACCCAGGCACTGCATCAACCCATCCCATCCCCAATAGTTTGTAACTGAAAAGAATTGTGAGAATGGTTCAGGGTTAAATATTTACAAAAAAAAGAAAATATGGAGGGAGGTTCATTTTTGAAGGAATGCACAATCATCGTTCCAGATATTTCAATATGTTGCAGTATACTTTTAATGCACATAGAGGGCCTGGTTTTCAGCCCCAATGAGAGATGTGCATGGGCCTGTTTTGCACATGCACTACTGCAGGGGTAGGCAACCTATGGCATGCATGCCAAAGGTGGCACGCAAGCTGATTTTCAGTGGCACTCACGCTGCCCGGGTCCTGGCCACGGTACGGGGGGCTTTGCAGTTTAATTTAATTTTAAATGAAGCTTCTTAAACATTTTAAAAACCTTATTTACTTTACATACAACAATAGCTTAGTTATATATATTATAGACCTATAGAAAGAGACCTTCTAAAAACGTTACAATGCATTACTGGCACACGAAACCTTAAACTAGAGTGAATAAATGAAGACTTGGCACACCACTTCTGAAAGGTTGCCGACTCCTGCACTACTGTATGGGTTTTTGCAATCTATATGTGCACAAGGAGTGGCACATCTAGCCATGTGCACATAAATCAGGGATTACAAGGAATTATTTTGGGGATGTTCTATGGCCTGTGTTATATGCAGGAAGGCAGACTAGCTGATCACAGCGGTCCTTTCTGGCCTTAGATTTTATGAAGTTGCTTAGAGCCACAGTGAATGCAAATAGGTAAGTGTGCAAGATAAGTGCAAATTTCAGGGTGAAACATCAGGCCTAGAGCGGATGAAGGAGTTATACCCTCTCTCTCTTTGGCTTTAGAAATCACGACGATTTTTAGATTATTCCTATTGCCACAAACAGTTTTAGTCTGTTCTTGGAAGCATACCCTTTATAATTTGTTTTTTAGGTGTGTGCCTTTTATACATTAAGAGATTGTCTACATGGAGAATGTATGTGAATTTACGTCACACCAGGGCATGCCACACACTAACTGGCCATAACCTTTAGTGCACAGTAGTGGGGTCCCCATGGCCAATTAGCATGTTGCATATCCTCAGCTTGCCATGCAATAAGTCTCAGCGTAGCCAACCCTTAGTTATGGCAATTCCATTGCCAAGACCAAGTGAGTTCTACTATGACTTCTTCATTGTAGCTACATCTCAGGTTCTTGACTTGTTCGGCTACATCAGGTAGCCAAGAGCTGGGGAGGGTGGGGAGGGGAGAAAGAGGAGGAGAAGAAGGAGGGCAGACCAGGCTTCCCAGGAGGAGCCTCTAGGCAGCAGCCTGGCTGGCAGCTGGGAGTTGGACAGGCACAGCCCAGCTTGAAGAGAGGAGCCCAGGCAGCTGGTCTGGGAGCCAGGGGTAGCCATGCTCTGAGCGGAGCGGACGCAGCCTGGCTGGAAGTGGGGAGCCCAGGGGCAGCTGGGTTCTAGCTAGAGCATCCCACCCACCCTGGTGACAGCCCAGCTTTATTGTCAATTTCACCATGGAGCTCCAGAAATTGACAAGAATGACAGCCAACAGCCAATGTAAGTAATGCAGCGTCTACACAGATGCTGCATCGCCCTAACTATACCAACATAAGCCCTAACATCTTTCATGGAGCTGGAGTTATTACGTCGGTGTAGTTGGGCACTTACATTGGCAGGAGCAAGGCTACAGTGTGTACACTAACATAATTAGGTCGACGTAAGCAGATGTGTTCTCAAATTGTAAGTCTCCATGCATAGTTTTCCATGGGCACGAAGTGAGCGTGCTGTATGAAGACCAGCACCTGCATAGACTCATAGAAATGAGATGGACTGGTTACCTGAAAATCTTAGAAATAATCCTCAATAATTTGGAAGAGATTCAGAGTATTTGTCAAACTTTGTGAATGGATATGGCAATCTGTCTATTGAAGCATGAGGGCTGTTGAAAAGAATTTGGATGATTTGCCAACTTTCCTTAGCTGAGATTATAAAAACAGTTGTGAAATTTTTTGCTCCTATGAACAATTACCTTCAAAAGCAATGAATGCACCTTGCTAAAAAGGAGTTGAATTGATTACTGTTGCCTCTGAAGAACTTCAAATATCTCTTTTAAAAAAAAAAGATTTTTTCCCCTCAGATTTCATCCAAGCACATTGTTTTGAAAGATCCATGTGACGAAGCATCAACATTAAGATGTGCCACTGAAAGAGTCAAAGTATTGCCCCCAAATTTTTCAAGAATCCACAGTCACTGACCACTTACAGGATCCCAAAATGTAAATGAGCATTAGTGGTCCAAGATTTATCATAAATTGATTGATCAAACCAGGGTGAATTCCAAAGGAGATTTTCGGAGAAGAACTCCAAGTTATACAAAAGCTTGTCAGCAATCTATTCTGCCACCTTGCCAGGCTTCTTGAAATTGTAATCACTGCATGCTTTGATTGACCTACTTGGATTGGATATTGAGAAGTTAAAATGACTGTATTTAAACCACTGATAAGTAAGAGAAATTGAAAAGAATTTGAACACGTTCTAAATCACTGGTGAGCAACCTGCAGGGACGTTCTGGCCGCCGCTTCCCACAGCTCCCATTGGCCGGGAAAGACGAACCGCAGCCACTGGGAGCTGTGGGTGGCCGTGCCTGCGGACAGTCAATGTAAACAAACTGTCTTGCGGCCTGCCAGCGGATTACCCTGATGGGCCGCAGGTTGCCCACCACTGTTCTAAATGCTGCCATGGAAAAAAGAGTCTTTCCAATTTGTGTCTGAAATGTCATTTGCAGTCTTGTTGTTTGGAGCATTAACTGCAGCTTGTGAGATTTCCTTTTCTTGTTTGAAAATAATTTTACCTCACCAAAGGATGAACATGACCCATGAAAGTAAGAGAGAACTAATTCTCCTGTCATACAAAAGTGATTTCAAAACTGAACCTAGACATATTTTTGAAGAAGAATTCAGATGCCATTATCCAAGTCAACTTCAAGTTTCTATGAACAATCTTTACATAACACAGCAATTTCATCTTAAGATCTATACTTTTATATTTCTGAATCTTTGAATTTTTTGAATGTTTGAATAGGTTATACTCAGCGATCACAAATTTGTAACTTATTTTTCCTGATTTCACAACCATAAAATTTTAAAAAAGGGTTCTGGCTGAGATTGTTTTTCACTAACTGCATGAACTTCTAAAGGCAAGCATAACTGCCCCTCTTGTCATGCAGTCTAACCCACCTGCCCTGCCCTCATGTCAATGTCCTAACTACAGGGCTTTCAGCAATATCTTTTAAAGGTTGCAATCCAAGAATATGCATTAGGGCAGAAAATATGAATTAGTAACCATTATTAATTTTATTAAGATCTACTGAGAAAGTGTGATTATTTTGACACGTTCACAATTTGAGCTACACTGGACTCTTAGCCCTTTTAGACACTTTGTTAAGGTGCAGAAATAGAAGCAGAAAACTGATTATATTCATATACTGCAAAGTAGTAATTTTCAGTATTATTTCTGTTTCCCACAGGGTTTATTATTCATGTAGCCATAAGCACACAGTGCAGTCATTAATACTTATTCTGCAATAACTAAATATCCTGTTTACTCAGAGATATTCATAATTAAGCTGTCTCACTATGAAGAAATATCTAAAAAGCAGAACATGTCATTTTCAGCTTCCCTTTATCATACACACTTGCATTTACAGATCTGAAAATTTACAGATCTGGATTCTGGACTCCAATTTTCATGTTACAGAGAAACTGTTTGACTACCTCCTCTCCCCCACATTCTTATGGTAGATTTCATGACAATACTTGCGTAGCTTCTTAAGGTGGTCTCAAATGTGATCTCAGAAACAGATCTTCCCTCCAGTCATTCTTGCTCTCTTTCACTAACTTCAGAGTCTGCCTCAACCTTGTTAAACATATTCCTAAAAGCCACTGAGATCAAACCAGGCACTGGTCTGTCTGCCTCTTTTTTGCCACACTTTTATCATATTTCTTTCACTGGATCTTGCACAACAACCTGCCTCAATTAAGTTCAAAAGCACTCAAAATGACCTTGAGAAGCCTTTCTGGTAACCTACACAGCAGTCTGTATAGCTGTGCAGAAAATCTAGCTAGTCTTCTTCTCTGTTCCCGGAGCAATAAAAGGTGGAAAAGAACACATTGTGTGGCCCAGCAGCAACCAATTGAGCTAATTAAGAAGTAGGCTTTACTCTTTCCCTGGCTCCTCTCTTGGTGTTATTAGATGAAGTAACAGAAGGAAGTTGACAGGAAGGTGGCCATGATATAAGACAAGGATCGCCACTTTTTATAAGTTACCTGTTTTATGTTGATCCTCTCCAGATTGCTGAACTTCACTCGGAAACAACTGACAAAAGGCCAACTCCCAAAGAATCCATCCACAATTTACACTAGCCACATTGTATGTCGAGACAGGACCTTGTAAATTTAGTTTGTACTATAGATTCTAGTGCAGTGTAAACATGTTCAATGAAGCTGGTAATTAAATATGAAGACTTGACTGAATGCAGTAACTAATAAATTCTCGGTAATCTGTACCCTATATTGGAAACAAAAACTATAGAACCCGTATCTTACCTAATTAAAATTAGGGTAAAGTGAGCAACAACAACGACAACAAAAATCAACCAGAAACTTTTTTTTTCTCCAACTGTAACAGAAAACAGGAACAGGTTGTGAAACAAAACCAGCACTAGGACAGAACAGAGACAACAAGAGCAAAGCTTACTCCAGGTACTGTACATGGACTTGAAATTTAACCTTACTTCCTCTCCTTCTACAGCATATGAGTTAGAGTAGCTTTTTCTTCCAAGTGCAAGGAACATGAAAATTGAGGGTGCCACATACAAACCACTCACATGTGGGTGCTCTTCATTCAAATAGTGTGAAAAATGTGGCTGGACACCATGATTCTTCAAACACCATTTTGTAAAGTGGAAACTGCAGGAAACTTTTCACATCACTTCTTAAGTGATCACTTCAGCATAGCAAAAACACACACACACAAACACACTTTACTTTGAGCAGTCACCAAACCACAAACTCCCAAATGTTTTCTGCACAATTCCAACTCTACCCTTGGGCCAGCATTAGCTAGTATGATTAGTTAAACTTATCGGTAATGATGAATTAAAATGAACCCTGCCACAAGGGCACGCTATCCTTGTATACTTTGCTGGAAAAAGGATACTACATACAGTAGAATCTCAGAGTTATGAACACCTCAGGAATGGAGGTCGTTTGTAACTCTGAAATGTTGATAACTCAGAACAAAACGTTATGGTTTTTCTTTCTAAAGTTTAAAGCTGAACGTTGACTTAATACAGCTTTGAAACTTTACTATGCAGAAGAAAAATGCTGCTTTTAACCATCTTAATTTTAATTAAACAAAACACACAGTTTCCTTACCTTGTCAATATTTTTAGAAAAATAAAGGGAATGTTTTTTTTAATAGTTTTTGTTTAACAAAATACTGTACTGTATTTGCCTTTTTGGGGGGGGGGGGTTGTTTCTACTGCTGCCTGATTGCGTACTTCCAGTTCCAAATGAGGTATGTGGTTGACCGGTCAGTTCACAAATCTGGTGTTTGTAACTCTGAGGTTCTACTGTGTTCAAGACACTGCCCAATACAGGATACAACAGAGACTATGACAGAACAAAAGCGCCTCTCAAAAGACATCAAACCTAATAAATATGAACTTTGACCATTATATTGTCTGTGAAAGTTATTTCAGCAAGAATGAAAAAAATGTGGTATACGATTATACTGAACTAAAATATCTAGCAGCTTCCTGTGAATTTGTGGATGTCCATTTGAGGCAAGAGAAATAGCTGCCTGCCAGCCAAACTTAGAAAATGAAGTATATGAAACTCCCTTAATCCCACTTGTTATAGTCTTATATATAGCTGATATAAGCAAGTATAGCAGATATACAGGCTCAACAGAATGGAGTAAAATAAAGCTAGTAATGAGACCGCTCTGGCCATTCATGCGTAGCCCTTTAGTCTCGTGCACCAGTATCAAAACAGGCATTCATAAGGTAATAACTGAAGAGGTTTATCATCATACATTAGTTGGGCCCTACCAAATTCACAGTCCATTTGGGTCAATTTCACAGTCATAAGATTTTAAAAATCATAAATGTAACGATTTCAGATATTAAAAACTGAAATTTCACAATGTTGTAACTGTAGGCGTCCTGACCAAAAAAGGAGTTGGGGGGGGGCACAAGGTTATTGTAGAGGGGGTTGCAGTACTGCTACCCTTATATCTGCCCTGTTGCTGGCAGCGGCACTGCCTTCAGAGCAGAGCGGCCAGAGAGTAGTGGCTGCTGGCCGGGAGCCTAGCTCTGAAGCGCAGAAGCAAGACTGGCATGGCATGGTATGACCACCGTTACTTCTGCGCTGCTGCCTTCAGATGGGCCCTTGGTCAGCAGCTGCCACTCTCCGGCTGTCCATCTCTGAAGGCAGCAGAGCAGAAGTAAGGATGGCATGGTATGGTATTGCCACGCTTACTTCGACACTGCTGCTGGCGGGGCGCTGCCTTCAGATCTGGGCGCCCGGCAGAGAGCGGCGGCCCAGCTCTGAAGACAGCACAGAAGTAAGGGTGTTATACTGTGATTCCCCCTAAAAATAGCCTTGCAACCCCCCTGCAACTCCCTTTTGAGTCAGGACCCCCAATTTCAAAAACACTGATCGCCCCCGTGAAACCTGTATAGTATAGGGTAAAAGCACACAAAAGATCAGATTTCATGGGAGGCAACCCGATTTCATGGTCCATGACGTGTTTTTCATGGCCATGAATTTCGTATGGTGCTGTACATTACTAATATCCACAATTGCCTGGGCAATCCACCATGACAATGACAAGAGAGTCACACGTAGAATCATGAGACAGAGTAGATGGGATCTGCTCTAGGATGGACAACTCCTGGATTTTTCATTAAAAAAAAAAAAAAAAAAAAAAAAAAAGGAAGTGTTTTATTTTATTACTTAAACAGCCTGCCTGCAAGCGTTCAGTTAGTGGTCTCAACACAGGCTTCACCTACCAGGAGTTGAGTCTCAGTTTCCAATAAAGCAGAAAGTCACGGGAGGGGACTTTGGCGCTGCGGCCCGAGTATGCATCAACTCTTCTCCCTCTGCATCAAATCTCTTGTCATTTTTGGAGCCTTCACACTTGGAGCCCCACTTACCTCCATCACCTGATGATAGAGTACCTCTGCTGCAGGACTCATTGTGGTACAAATCTCTACCAGCATGCAAAGAGTTATACCCTACAAAAACCATCCCCCATTCCCAATTAAGCAGGCAGCTTGTCCTCAGAGAAGTCCTATCCTGGCAAGAAGAGAAAGTGGCTAGCCAGAGAGAAGACTAAGGAGAGACACCCATCTCAGTTTCACAAGCTTACGGATAAGTAAAATGTGGTGGGACGTGGAGAAAAGGAACATTGCAAGGAAAGAGACCGATGCAAAATTTCTCACTTATTCCGGGGAAGAAAGAGGGAGCTCTTCACCTAATCATAGAAGCTTCATTCTTGGTGATGACTAAAACAATAGAACCTCACCCTGTTATTCAACCTACCTAGACTGGAACCCGGGGGGGGGGGGGGGCCCCCCGGCGCCGCCCGCCCCGGCCCCCCGGGGGGGGGGGGGGGGGGGGGGGACCGCCCCCCAGCACTCGCCGGCAGCGCGGCTGAGAGCCAGGGGAGTGGAGCAGAGCAGGCTGGGGCCGGGTCGCTCTACTTACTGGTGAGTGCAGGCCCAACCTCTTCTGGAGTCCTCAGGGAGTGGGGGCGGGGCTGGGGTGGGGCAGGGAAGAGGCAGGGCTGGAGCGGGGCAGGGGCAGGAGCCCTGGGTAAGAGCCAGAGCAGGGCCTGAGCAGCACGCAGCTGTGCAGGGCACCAGGAAATTTGGTGCTCCAAATTTCTTGGTGCACTATGCAGCTGCGTACTTTGCATATGAGTAAGGGCGGCCCTGCTGGAACCCCTCCTGAGATCTTGTGCTCGGGGAAGTAGAAGGAAGAGGCAGGTGAAATCACGTGGGACAGGGTACAGTGGTGAATTGCAGAGAACTACAAGCATTACAACTGATTGGTTTTCTCAGCATTTTTTTTTTTAAACTCAGGGTATGTCTACATGGCAACTAGATACCTGTGGCTGGCCCATGCCAGACAACTCAGGTTTACAGGGCTTGGGCTGCAGGGTTGTTTCATTGCCGTGTAGATTTCTGGGCTCAGGCTGCAGCCCAGGCTCTAGGATCCTGCGAGGTGGTAGAGTCCTAGAGCTTGGCCTCCAGCCCAAGCCCGGAAGTCTATACAGCAAGGAAACAGCCCCACAGCCTGAGCCCCGTGAACGCAAGTCTGCAGGCAAGGGCCAGGTGTGTGTGTGTAGTTGCTGTATAGACATACGCTAAATCAAAACCCACCCAACCCAGGCATTACTTTTATCTAGCCTGAAGTATGCTAGACACTTTACAGAACACAGTAAAGGCATGAACCCTGCCCCAGAGAGCTTCCATTCCAAATGTACATTTATAACATTAAAAGTTATAACTAGTAAAGAGAAGGTGGGAGCATGGAGGAAGAGCAAAGATTATGGTTAACACCATGCAATTGCTTGTTTATCTTTGTCTGCATGTTGCAATGAGCAGGGAATTTGATGCAGTGCAGAAAGCTGAACAAGGAGATCAGAAGGGTTAGCATAAAGGCTGTAATCCCACAGAGTGAAGGTGGGGACTGGAAGAAGAGGCAAATTGGGACATGAATCACGGCTCCCTACGTGTGCAGAAAGCATCTAGCACATTTAAACAAAATAACAAGAAGAAGTGAAAGAAGAAGATGGCAGAAGTGCTAGGAGGGTGATGTGGATCCAGATGGTGCACACTCTTGAGGAGGAATAGGAAGAGGAAAGAGAAAGAGGGGAAAACTAACCTGATGGCTTTCTTTGACAGGGTAACAAGCCTTGTGGATGGGGGCGGGGGGGAGGAAAGAGCCGTAAACCTGGTATATCTTGACTTTAGTAAAGCTTTTGATACTGTCTCATATGACCTTCTCATAAACAAAACTAGGGAAACGCAACCTAGATGGAGCTACTATAAGGTGGGTGCAAAACTGGTTGGAAAACCATTCCGAGGGAGTAATCATCAGTGGTTCAGAGTCATGCTGGAAGGGCATAACGAGTGGGGTCCCATAGGGATCAGTTCTGGGTCCAATTCTGTTCAATATCTTCATCAATTATTTAGATGATGGTATAGAGAGAGTACACTTATAAAGTTTGTGGACGATATCAAGCTGGGAGGGGTTGCAAGTGCTTTGAAGGATAGGATTAAAATTCAAAATGATCTGGACAAATGGTCTGAAGTAAATAGGATGAAATTCAATAAGGACAAATGCAAAATACTCCATTTAGGAAGGAACAATCAGTTGCACACATACAAAATGGGAAATGACTGCCTAGGAAGGAGTACTGTGGAAAGGGATCTGGGGGGTCATAGTGGACCACAAGCTAAATATGAGTCAACAGTGTAACACTGTTGCAAAAAAAGTGATCATCATTCTGGGATGTATTAGGAAGAATATGTAAGTAAGACACGAGAAGTAATTCTTCCGCTCTACTCCGCACTGATTAGGCCTCAACTGGAGTATTGTGTCCAGTTCTGGGCACTACGTTTCACGAAAGATGTGGACAAATTGGAGAAAGTCCAGAGAACAGCAACAAAAATGATTAAAGATCTAGAAAACATGACTTATGAGGGAAGATTGAAAAAATTGGGTTTGCTTAATCTGGAAAAAAGAGAAGACTGAGAGGGGACATGATAAACAGTTTTCAAGTACATAAAAGGTTATTAAAAGGAGGCAGGAGAAGAATTGTTCTCCTTAACCTCTAAGGATAGGACAAGACGCAATGGGCTTAAATTGCAGCAAGGGAGGTTTAGTTTGGACATTAGTTAAAACTTCCTGTCAGGGTGGTTAAGCACTAGAATAAATTGCCCAGGAAGGTTGTGGAATCTCCATCATTGGACATTTTTAAGAGCAGGTTAGACAAGCACCTGTCAGGAATGGTATAGACTAGGGGTTCCCAAACTTGGTTCGTGGCTTGTTCAGGGTAAGCCCCTGGCGGGCCGCGAGACGTTTTGTTTACCTGAGCGTCTGCAGGTACGGCCGCTCGCAGCTCCCAGTGGCCGCGCTTCACCGTTTCCAGCCAATGGGAGCTGCGGGAAGCGGCGCAGGCTGAGGGACGTACTGGCCTCCTATCCTCCCGCAGCCCCCATTGGCCTGGAGCGGCGAACCGATCCAACCGATCGGCTGGACCTGCGGACGCGGCAGGTACACAAACCGGCCCGGCCCGCCAGGGGCTTTCCCTACACAAGCGACGTCCCAAGTTTGGGAAACACTGAGGTAGAAGATAGAAAGGTCAGATTTTTACTAGTTTTTGCTGATTGAAATATTTAGTCTAAGAGCAGAGAGATGAAAAGGAGGGCGGTCTGGCCGTGGATGGCGTAGGGTGACCAGATAGCAAGTGTGAAAAATTGGGACGTGGGTGGGTGGGGGTTAACAGTGTCTATATAAGACAAAGCCCCAACAATAGAGACTGTCCCTATAAAAATCTGGTCACCCTAGAATGGCGGGAGGGAGGGAAGGAAGGAAGAAGGCAGCAGGAAGGGGATCAGAGGTGAAAAGTAATGAAGGCAGGGACAAAAGAGCAGGGGAGAGGGGAGAAAGAAGGTCACTGGAGACAAGGGGGCAGGTGAGATGGAGCAGTAAGAAATCAAACACACAAACACAGTACAGAAATCAAGCGATACAAGGAAGTGGTAAGTCAGCCTGGTATCTAAATGAGGCAAGTGAATCATATGAGAACTCAGGGGATGGGAGTGAAGTTGTGTGGTGATGATAGAAGGGAGAAGTCTACAGGCTCTAGAGGTCATGTCTGCTGTTCAGTGGAGTCCCAGCAGCTCTTTTTAAAATCCAACTCCTGTTGTCTTGGTGTCTGGTGGAGAGTGAGGAAATGGGACCCAGGGGACCCCCTCCAGCAGCTGTAGACTCAGGCAGCAGAGCAGGGTAGTGTAGCAGTTGGAGGGAACGTGGAGTCTCAACTTATGGACAATAGATAGGTCCTCCTGTAGCCCTCCTACTCATGGATATTCTGGTGTTAACTTGTGTTTAAGGTTGTAAACAAGTAATCTCGACCAGAGGCATCAAGCATTATACCTAAGGAAGGCCACAGCTGATCTTCAGGTATGAGATATTCACCAGTCACATCTGTGACCAACTGCGGAAATGTCTATTATTTTTATGAATATTGTGTGACTCAGTTTCCCTGTTCAATTTTGTATTGCAGCCTGTCTGAATCAACGAAAGCTCTAAATAGGATATTACAGAACCTAGCAAGACAGGTAAAGCAAAGACAGACTCCTTTGAAGCTGGGAAACAATGGTTAGAATATCAAGTGATGGGAGAATTTACCTCCCTGGCTCCATCCAGGCTAGGATATTTTACTTTTACCCAGGTAAAGCCTGAAATCAAAAGGCCCTTACCAGTTAAAAAGGTACCTCTGCCAGATAGGAAGGGGCTTTTTGGGTGAGCTGAGAGAGGCTGGCCAGGGATGTGTCAATGAAAAGGCTGACAGACAGAGACAAAAAGATTAGGCAGCAATGCAAGCACTGTAAATTGGTTCTCCAAACTCAGAGACAGGGAATAAACCAGACCTGCCTGAGCTATGGATAGAGATGCTAAGCTTAGGTAAGGGAATATGCATGTAAAAGCCTCTTTGTTATTTTATATCTACTTTTCTAAGCACTGTGCAAAATAAATCATACTTGGTTTTGGAGAAGCTGTTTCTGTCTCTCTACAAACGTATGCTGTCACATAGGCTCCCAAAGAGAAACCCTAACCAATAGCTTCAGTCTCATATGGATTATTCTTTAGAGGTTTCCTCTCTTTAGTAATTCCCTCCAACCCAGGAGCAAAAGATCCTTCTGTTCAATTAAAACCACAGTTTACACTAGCAGTTCTCTTTTGTTCCTGTTAAGCAGTAGCCTTACCTCAAAAGCCCTGTTTCCTTATGAGGTTTCCCAGCAATCTATTTAACAGTTGTAACTAATATCTAGTTAACTTAGGGCATCTGAAAAAGGCCATTTTATTGCTTCTCCACAGGTTTAATGCCTCATTATTATTACAAGTTAAAGCAAAGGGTTTATGCATATCTTCACATTATTTTCTCATGTTTTAATTTGGCCTTTAATTTTGTTTGGCCAAACATAAAACGGAATCAATTTCATTTCTTTGAGGTTGCACTGCTACCACCTCACTTTAAATGGACAAAAGTATGAACTGCAACAAATATGCACCCATCCTCTTTTCTTGGAGTGGGGAGGGCTATGAATTTTCATAGGTCATACTATCAGTAGACCTCTCAAGAAGTTTTATAGTCTATAAAATGCTGCCGCACCTATAAATGTGATAGGAAACCAAAGCTTGTTAGCCTTGACAAGTTACGGTAGCTGTTTTATCCCTTACTTGGTGATCATCGTACCACCTCTTCAAGAATTCTTCTAAATCAAATAGTAATAGCAAAAGTAGTACAGCAAACTGGCACTCCCTGTGCAGCATTCAACTAGTAACACAATCATGGGCATACTTTGAACTTAGTTGATACCAGACTAGTGGACCCAGGAGAAATTCCGACAGAAACAGACGAACACAGCCACAAGTAACCCGTAAGGAAATGGCCCCTCTCAAGCATACAGTAACACTGCCCTCCTTTTTCCATTTTGGTCAGACTTCTTGTTTTCTTTACTTCTATGTAAATAATATCATCTCAAGCAGCCATCATCTTACTTGTAGGTCAATGACAGCAGCAGCAGGGCCAGGCATAAAATGTTCAATGTCCCCCCAAACCAGTCACTGATGGTCACAAGTCATTTGAGGTCACCGGTCACAAGTCATTTGTGAAACAGGGTAGTGCATATCACAGCAAAATTATTTGGGAAATTCAGAGCACAAGGAGCTCTAAACACAGATCGTTATTTTGATTTTCATGTAAAGAAAGAGGCTTTTTTCTTCACTGGGATTTTAAAACATCTTCAATAGTTTTGCAGTGTAAAAAAAGTTTTTTTGTTGCTTATAATGTACACGAAAGATACAAGCTAGGCAGACATACTTATATAACTGGATTTTAAGGCACCAGTTTTTCTGCTTTGTGATTTTTTTTTTTCTTATTTGCTGTGGCATGGACTTGAGAGTATTCAAAATGAGACCCTGGAAGTAATCAAGCGAGGCAAATGTACTCCCTTGCCATATGATACACATTTATAATGAAATGATACCGTGGAAATTCCATTTATAGTGAAATAGAATGAAAGTCCAAATGTTTAAAAACTATTTCTGACATGGCACTTTTGCAACCAGTCTGATCCCAAAGTTTATTCTGTTGCCAGTTCGGATACACCATGCTAATGGAAATGCAGGTTATCCTCACAGAAATGGCCAATTGGTGGAAGAGTTCCAGCCTCCAAGAGCACACCTTGCCAACTACTGACTGATGTTAATGTGTAGAAATCAGAAAAGGGATTTCAAGATTTCAAAAAGAGAACAGTAGGAGTACATACGAAATACCTATGTGTGGTCTTTAGAAATGTGTACATGCTTTTAAAATAATGAGTAATATTCGTGCTCAGCCTGGAGTTGCAAAGCACTAGAAACTTAATCTGGTCCTCCTGCCTAATTGCTATGTTCTAAATTCTACTCAAGTTTGATTTAATTTTTTTAAAATTTCATTTTTACTAAATTACTAAAGATTTTGAGGGGGTGGGGGGCAAGGGAAAAGATTTCCAAGTCCAACTAAAACAAATCTGGGTATACATTACAACAAAATACAACAACAAATATGCAACTTACCCAGTACCAAAATATGCAGCAGCATTGACAATAATGATCAACAAATCCCAAAGGTTTATAAGGATATAACAGGATGCTTTGATATCCTTTTGAGAATCTAGACCTTTGTGGATTGCAAACATTAGAAATGCAGCAAGTAGGTGAACTCATGTCACACGTCTTCTTTAACAATGAAAAAATGAAAGGAAAACAATTCTTCTCCGCTGTCATGAAGTCTCTGACTTTTGACTAGATTCATGCAAGATTTCAGCCGTCAATTATGTCAGATTAAAGGCTTTTCAAAGCACCAAGAGCACTTTCAACTAAGATGAATAGTAACTCCTGTCTTTCTCTGCTCCGTTTTAAAAGAGAAACTCATGTTCTGAGCTTTTGAGTTGAAGAAAGAGGAAACCACAAGAAGGAAGTACAAACGGTTGGTGAGAATGGTCACATTTGAGTAAAAGGTTAGCATTTTCAGGAGAAAATTAAAAAAAAAAAAAAAAAGATTCCATCTCTAATACTGGACTGCACACACATTGCTTCAGTTTCTCTGCCCACACACACACACAGCAAAAATCAACGAGAGAGTCACACACTTCGTTGCTTCTGTAGATGAGTGCATTATACACACCAGGGACAACTTGCATCCTTACATTCCACTTTACAAGATTCCTGGGAGCCACCCTCCTCTCTGTATTTCAGCAACTCCTGAAACCTCCCCTCTAAATCCTCTTCTCACACCAGGGGCTCTGTGTGCCTCTCATTCCTCTTACCATACCAGGGATCCTCACTGTCCCCCATCTAGAGGTTCTGTGTATCCCTCATTTACTCCTTTTCCCATGCTAGGTGCTCTGTGCCCGCCTGCCCCCACCTCCCCATACTAGGGACTCCATTCTCCCTCCCTGTCAGGCGTTCTGTGTGCACCCTATTCCCCACTATGCCTCCCTACTCCTCCCAATCCCTATTCTTATTTCCTTCCTTTTTGTCATTCAGGGTGTCAACATGTTAAACTCTGTTGGGCCATGCCAGTGGGATATTATTACACTGGAAAGTGTCAATGGCTGCCAACCACTGGTTCTTTGAGCTACAGAAATTTACAGAGGTGGCTGAAGCTGCTGGCTCTGCTCAACAGATGGGGGGGGGGGGGTGCTGTGTCTCCCTCATTTTCCTCTTCTGGTTTTCCAATTTCCCCCAAAATCAACAGGATTCTGCCTGCTGATGCCTAGAACATTTGCTGAAGTTTTGGCTTTGATGGGATGCGATGTTCAAAAAATTAGCACATTGCATCCACATGGAGAAATATTACTGAGCTGAGTATAGGGTCTTGCAAGCTTCGCCAGTGAGTCTTGTGAGAAAGAATTTGAAGTGCTTATAACGTAAGTTTTACCCAATATGGATTTATTTTAATTGATTTTTTTTTTAAATCAGAGAATATGGAGAATTTAGATTCCTCCCACTCCCAACACCATCCTCTTCTTGGTTTCAGGCAACAGCCCCAATACTTGCTGATGAGTTAACCCTTTCAACTCCCTCAGGGCTGCAGAAGCGGCAACTGCTATAGGCTCCAACACCTATCACAACCTACTACAACTATCACGCAGGTTTAATGGTGGAACTGGGACAGATAGGGAAGATATAGGGAACGGGCAGTACTGAAGGAATCTGCACGTAAGGACCACATTCCCTGGATTCTGCAAAGCTCTGCTCTAAACTGGGCTCACTGCACCACAGGCTGCTTAGGCATTTCTGCCACTATGCAAAAACCATCAGCCATTCTCCACATCCACAGAACAATCATGAAATGTTGCAGATGCCACTGCAGCGCTGAAGTAGCAACAGCAACCATGGAATAGCTACACTGCCCCCAATTACACAATGTATCACATCTCTATAAGACCCCCTTGTACCAAGTTTGTCTAGTAGGGCTTTGCATCAGGGGACGGGAAGAGGATTATAGGAGAAGGATCTGCCTTTATGCCTCCATATTACAGGATATATCCATAGGCGGCGAGTTGTATGGGCTCATGGTGCCCGGGCTCCAGCAATAATCAGGGCCTGGGGCCCTGGCTCCACCAATGTTTGCGGCTGGGTCTCTCCCCTGGCCCCGCCTGCTGCCCCCACGCGCCTTCTCCGAGTGTCCCTGAGCCCCCACTTGCTGTCCCCGCTCGCCTTCCCGGGTCCCCGGAGCAGAGCGTCCCCGTCTCTCCCCTGCAGCTCCATGCTGCCTCCCTGCATCAACTGCCGCCGCAGGGTCCTAGTGCCCCCAGCCACTACTGCCAGGGTAGACTGACCCTGAACCTGCCCTTTCCCCTCAGACCCTTTCATTTTCCAATGGGACCCTCCACCAGCAAAGGGTACCCTCCCCCCGCCCGCAGTCACCGCTCCTGCCCCACGCTGAACAAGGGGCAGCCTCACCCCCCACCCCCAGTGAGTCAGGGGCAGCAGCAGGGGAGGAGGCACACATGTGATGGCAGCCCCCCCGCCCCGGAACCCACCGCATGGGAGACAAGGGGGCTTCCTGTACCTGAGAGGGGCCCTAGGAGCATATGCAGTGACAGTGGTGCCCCAGCCCTGAGCCCCTCCCACACCCCAAACCCCTCATCCCCCGCCCCACCCCAGAGCCCTCACCCCCTATACCCCAACCCTCTGCCATAGCCCTGAGCCCCTCCCACACCCCAAACCGCTCATCCACAGCCCTCACCCCTGCACCCCAGCCCTCTGCCTGAGCCCCTCCCACACCCCAAACCCCTCATCACCAGCCCCACCCCAGAGCCCTCACATTTTTACATTTTAAAAAATATACAGTAACTCCTCACTTAACATTGTAGTTATGTTCCTGAAAAATGCTACTTTAAGTGAAACGATATTAAGCTAATCCAATTTCCCCATAAGAATTAATGTAAATGGGGGGTTAGGTTCCAGGGAATTTATTTTTTTTGCCAGACAAAAGACTATATTTTATGTATATACACATATAAGTTTTAAACAAACTATTTAATACTGTACATAGCAATGAGGATTGTGAAGCTTGGTTGAGGTGGTGGAGTCAGAGGGTGGGATATTTCCCAGGGAACGCCTTACTGCAAAATGATGAACTAGCACTCGGCTGAGCCCTCAAGGGTTAACACGTTGTTAATGCAGCCTCACACTCTATAAGGCAGCAGGAATGGAGGGGGGAAGGGAGGGGAGACAGCATGGCAGAGAAAGAGACAGAGACACACACCCTGTATGTGAGAGAGAGACTTTGAGACAGCAGCTGCTGCTGCCAGCAAGCTCCCTCCATTCTGAGCCCTGTCGTGCCCCCCGCCCACTCTGTGGAGATGTGGGGGCAGGAACCAGGGAGGGGGACACCCTGACAACAGCACCCCTCTTCCCCCTCCCCCCCCTGCACATAGGGTGCAGACAGCAAGTGTGAAAAATCAGGACGGGGGGGAGGGGTAATAGGAGCCTATATATGAAAAAGACCCAAAAATCAGGACTGTCCCTATAAAATCGGGACATCTGGTCACCCTATCTGCACAGCAAGGAGGCGGCTCCCGGAGCAGCTCCAAGGCAGAGGGCAGGAACAGCACAGGGCAGTGGGTGGGAGGGACATCTGAACTGCCCAGCAATTGATAGCCTGCTGGGCGGCAGCCACACAGGGAACTTAGGGAGCTGATGGGGGGCTGTTGGCCCACCCTGGTTCCAAGTCCCCACCAGCTAGCTCCAACGGGCTGCTCTTTTTGCAAGCTGTGGACAAAGCAGGCGGCTGCCAAACAACACTATAAGGGAACATTGGGCAACTTTAAACAAGCACGTTCTCTAATTCAGAGGTTCTCAAACTGTGGTCCACGGACCACCAGTGGTCCGCGAGCTCCATTCAAGTGGTCTGTGGATAGTTCCCTCTAAGGTACACTCCTGAGCGGCTGCACATGAGAGAATGAAGGGCCACCCACCTAATTAGTGGAGCCGTGCAGGCGTGGCTCCTCTAATTAGGTGCCTGGACCCTGGAGAAGATGCACATGTAAGGTAAGGTGGTGGCCTTGGGGGGAATAGGGAGTAGGTAGGAGGGGGCAGTGGTGTGAGAAGAGGGGGTGGGGGGAATTTGGGATGTGCAGGGCTACGGTGGCCATAGAAAGAGGCTCAGGGCTGCGGTTGCTGGGGAGAGACCCCCTTCCTTCCCAGCTTCAGCTCTGTGGCTGCTGTGGCAGGGGAGAGACTCCCCCACCTTTCCAGCCAGAGCTCAGGGCCTGCTGCGGTGGGGAAGAGAGGGAAAGAACCCCCCTTCTTCCCAGTCCCAGCTTGGGGGCTGCTGCGGCAGGGGAGAGAGGGCACATCCATCGCATTAGAAAGGTTAAGACTACTGATATTAAAATATGAGTTGTGTGTTTTTATGTGTAGAACAAAAAAAGTTTATTATTTAGGGTATTTTTTATATAGCACTTTTATCCAAAGCGCTTTACAATAGTTAGCTAACGGTACATACAACATTTGGAAAGATCATTAAGTGGTCCGCCAAGAGCCTCAGCAATTTTCAAGTGGTCCGTGGAAAAAAAAGTTTGAGAGCCACTGCTCTAATTGATCAGCAACGTAACAACGAAACAATGTTAACCGGGATGACTTTAAGTGAGGAGTTACTGTATATTGGCTTACAAGGCAGGTGGGGGTGGGGGAGGGAGCGGGACTTGGACCTGTTCTGGGCACCACCAAAAATTATACAAACCTGCCGCCCCTGGATATACCTCTTAAAGGGTTCATTTATACCTAATGAAATTAGCAACAGGCAAGCAGCTATTTATCAGCTACAACACTGCTCTCAAGGCAGTGGGTTTTATTCTACCTGTAGTCCCTTACAGTTGATATGAGTTAAAGAGAAATTAAAAACATTATATGCCTAGCTTTCTGATCTTTTACTGGACCACACCACTTTTTATAACTGTATCTAGTACAGCTCCAACACAATAAATCTCCTCAGAATTTGGCAGTTAAGTAGCACCTGTCTCCAAGACTAGTTAAAACAGACTAGAAGACTTAAATTTTACATTAGTTCAAGGCACATTATTTTAATTCTTTAATGCCTTGGAATGCATTTGTCACAGTTCTTTAATTTTCAAAAGGAAATAATTTAGATCAAGTGTAGAAATCTTAAAGTTAATGCAAATAAATGATTTGACCTACCTCATCTCTTTTGGTGGGTAATACATTTTTTCATAAAGAAAACAAAGTTTATATTTTAGGCATTATATTTAACTGTTCTTACTTCATTGTCAGTGGAAGGGGGGGCAGAAACACCTCTCCAATTCCCTAGAATGCAATGCAGAACACTGGGAAGAAGACTTGCTTTCTTCTGTAACCACTGTTGCACTATATTTGGCCTAAGGATAAATGATGCATATTATTTATTGGTACATTTCCAAGCACTAGAGTCTCCACCAAAATTAAAGAAGTTAACATAACTGTAAATTACAAACTAATTAAGTTGTATATCAAACTTGATCAATTTTAAATCAATCAATACTTCTATTAGCTGCCAGTATCTCCAAATTCTCAGCAACCCCCAAGTAAGTTTCAAACAGCTCACCTGTAACCTAGTAACAGGCCGTATTCACAGCAAAGGAGTATTTACACTGCTAAAAATCCACACTGGAACTTTCCCCCCTTTTTTAAACCTCAGCCTCATGCACTGCCAAAAAAAAAATCACATGACAGGGCAAGAAATACAACCACCTTTATGAAGTCCTAATATTTTAGAACTTTAGAAATCTTTTACAACAATTTAGCAAGCATGAAGCAACTCTTTAAAAGTCTGACCAAGATTTTCAGAAGTGACTAGTGATTTTGGGTGTCTCAATTTTTGGGTGTCTAAGTGGAGATCCCTTTAAAGGGACTTGATATTCAGAGTGTAGATGTTCAGCAGTTTTTCAAAATCAGGCCCCTTTAAGGAGTCTCCATTTGGACACTCCAGAATCACTAGTTACTCTCTGCATAGGAAGGGGTCTGCCTGCATGGATCCATGTGCAGGATCAGGGCCCTGGTTAAAATTATGAATGGGGATATGGAGGGTGGAGCTGAGATCAATCTGAATTTATACATTAAACCAATTGGATACAGACAGGATGCTATAGAGAAACAAAAACCAACTATATTTAGTAGGCATGAGTTTATTTTAAGTCTTTGTGACCATCTTCAGTTATTGTAAGTGCTCAGCCACCAACTTAACATTGCTCAGACAGGAAATGTTAGGAAAGTGTTTGCTGTCAGACCACAAAGTAGTTGTGCAGTCATAACTTCAACTAGTCACACTAAACTATGATTAGAACCAGGCTCCTCATCCTTCTAATTCAAATTAAGTTCTATACTCACTTCTTCCACATTACCCTCCACTGTTAACTTTGTACTACCTAGGGTTGCCACCTTTCTAATTGCTGATAACCAGACCCCCCCAGGCCCCGCCCACATTGCGCACTCTTCCCTCCTCACCCCCCTCTCCCTCCACTTGCTGGATCCTCTCAAGGAGCCTGCCTGCAGGTAGGAGGCAGCCCTGACTGAGCAGAGGCTGGCATGGGTTAATGACCCGGTGCCTTCCCCTGCCCTCGGTAACCAGACTTTTGGTTCAGGTGCCATTTAGAGTTGCCAGGTCCCCTTTTTGACTGGACTTTTTGGTCAAATGATACCCGGACACAGAAGCCAAAAAATTGACTGTCTGGGTATAACCCAGATGGTTGGCAACCCTAGTACTACCCCTAGGATTTAGATGAATGTTTATGGGGAATAAGTTATAATATTGCTTTACCAACAAGCAAACACTAAACAAAAGATTTGAGACTAATTACAACCATCATGATCCTGCATACAGGCAAGCCTACTACAGTGTTTCAATGCTTAATTAATGCTCAAGATATTTTCCAGGAGAAAGTGGGTGAGTTAATATCTTTTATTGGGCCAAGTTCTGTTGGAGAGAGAGACAAGCTTAGACAGAGCTCTTCTTCAGGTCTAGGAAATGTACTCAGTTTCATAGTTAAATACAAGGTGGAACAGATTGTTTAGCATAAGTAGTTAACACATATTTCAAAGAGGACCATTCAAGGTGAAGTGGCCAGTTAACACCCCTCCAGCCATAGTGGGGGGAAAAGTGGTGCTGGTGGAGGCTGCGGGGGATAGTGGGTTATAGATTGTTGTAATAAGCCATAAAAGCAATAAAAATATTACCTCACCCACCTTGTCTCTCTAATATCCTGGGACCAACAAAGCTACAACAATACTGCATATAAGATATTTTATTTAGGTAAGGCAGCTCCAACCATTCCTCATAAGAAGCCAGACGACTAGAAGGCAAGGTTCCTAGCCAGGCTGGACTGCGGTTCCAATAAAAAGACTTGACCTTCAGTCTGTGTCTGCAGGACTAGGACTGGTAAAGAGAAAGTAACATTTACTTTCTGCGCAAATTAGATCTAGAACTTATTGAGACAATATTAAGGAAACTCAAGGCTGCCATTTTTACAGTTACTTTTCAGAGTGGTACCACAAGTGTGATCTATTTAAGGTACCACCAGTGCTGGGTTTACAATGGCGCCATGGAGCTGGGCCCATGCTCAGAAGGGGCCCTGACCTGCTCTGCTTGCTGGCTCCCCCCTGCCCACCACTTGCTCCTCTCAGCCTGCAGGGTTGTGCAGGGTGCTCTGCATTTGTGGGGGGGGTCTTGGAGGAGCTCTGGCCATAGGGAGTCCTGTGTGTGTGTGTGTGTGTTGCAGAGGTGCTGAATTTCCGATTTCCCCATGGGTGCTTGACCCCAGCTCTGTCCTAAGCCCCGCCCCCACATCACCCTTTCCCCAAGGCCCTGTCATCCACCTCTTCCTGCCCCCACTCCACCCTTCTGCTTCCTGCCCCTGTTCCTCCCCCTCCCCTCCAGAGCCTCCTGCCCACTGCTGAGCAGCTGATCAGTGGTGGGCAGGAGGTGCTGGGGATGAGGGGGAGGATCTGATCGATGGGGCTGCCGGTGAGTGCTGAGCACACACTCCTTTTTTTCTGTGGGTGCTCCAGCCCTAGAGCACCCACGGAGTCAGCACCTATGGGGTGTTGGGCGGGGGAGCTGTGTGGCACGGCATGGGCCCGCCCCCGAGGGGAAGGGACATGCTGGTAGCACAAGGCTGGGCAGGCCACTGTGCCTCTGGCAACTCCCGGTTTGTAAATAGTGGCCTTGCACTGGGCTGGGCGGAGCGGGGCCACCCCTGCCATACCATGCCCCATTGCCTCTGGCTGGCCCCTTGCTCTGGGGACTGACCTCCCTGCGCCATGGCTCCATTGCCCCTATGGGGGCCCACAATTTTTTTGGCGCCAGGCCCACAAAATGTTAATCCGGCCCCAGGTACCACAAGTGCGATCTATTTCAGAACAGCATCAGTTTTCTAACCCCTTTGAAATCTTTCATTAAATGTTGCTAGTGTCCACATTGCATATTTGCTTCTCTAGTGATCTCAGCTAGAATGTCTGAGCTCCTCTTTTTGAGCAGAATTGTCGTTCAGCACAACGCTAGTAGAATAACTCCTCATAAGGCAGGTGGTGCAAGCACAGCTTTACGATTCGTTATGGTGAGAGTTTAGTCCAAACTAAATTCTTTAAGGGGCATATTGTGAAACTGAAAACATGTACAGTAACTCCTCACTTAACGTTGTCCCAGTTAATGTTGTTATGTTGCTGATCAATTAGAGTACATGCTCGTTTAAAGTTGTGCAATGCTCCCTTATAATGTTGTTTGACAGCTGCCTTCTTTGTCCACTGCTTGCAGAAAGAGCAGCCCATTGGAGCTAGCTGGTGGGGGCTTGGAACCAGGGTGGACCGGCAGCCCCCGCATCAGCTCCCCTAAATTCCCTGTGTGGCAGCC
>NW_020664580.1:941474-973334 GCF_002925995.2 Terrapene triunguis
TACACTGTTTATATGTGTCTGTATATATAGTCTTTTGTCTGGCAAAAAAAAATCCCTGGAACCTAAACTCCCCCCCCCCCCATTAATTCTTATGGGAAAATTGGATTCGCTTAACATCATTTCACTTAAAGTAGCATTTTTCAGGAACATAACTACAACAGTAAGCAAGGAGTTACTGTACCATTTTTCTACTAAGTTTTAACATAAGGCTAAAGTGTCACAGCAAATTAAACAGCATTCAACCTCTAGACCATAATTTCAAAAAATATATTTCCTAAAATAGGCGTACATTGTATGTCAAAGTTTGGAAGACTTTCTGCAGCAGTCTAAGTGTTCAGAGACGTTTCTCTAGACGTCTCAAACTGTTTCTTTCTTTATGTCCAACAACATTACAGGACAATATTAACTGAATTTAAACAAAACCTGAAGTGCTTCCAATCAAGCTTACCAAGACACATCATCTTCCTCAAAATGTTGCCTTTTTACAGTTAAAAAATAATAATAATAAAAAAAAGTTAGCTTGTCTAACTATCAGAACAAGTGTGAAGAGAAATGGCATCCCACATGTTTTCTTTAAGTCATGCTCTGAATTTATAGTTTCTGGATTGTTGTAATTTTTTAAAAAAAATTGTGTTTCTACCCCCACACCTGCCACACACACACACAATTACATACCAATATTTTGACTGGGTAAAAGAAACAAAAACATGCCCTGTCCTCTGGTTCAAGTCTTTACAGGCATAAATACTGAAGACTGAGAGGAAGGATGGTCTGCTGGTTAAAGCATTGGACTGCGACTCACATCACTGTTAAGTGACTTCCGGTGCGATCTTGGGTAAGTCATGAGCAGTGTACAGTCGTGGTATGCTGTTGATCTGCATAGGGACTCTTTAGGATGACCAGAATAAATTATTATATGAAAAAAATATTTTTTTCTTTAGCAAGTCAAAACAACAGCAGATATATATAATAGCTTATGGTCATGTCTTTCACTGTGCCTGTGACTGGCAGATCAGTGGCAACAAGCTATAGTGAAATCTGCCTACATAGTTTTATAATGGATCCAGTTTACTGGCAGTCAGTCCTTAGAGAACGAACTCGAAAGCCTTCCTGTTTGTTGCTCAGAATACTGGATTGATGCTCTTAAATATGATATTACTGCTATTAATATGTAACTGTGCTCTTGTTGCTAGTAAGTATTCATCACTGAAAGTTCCTCAGTTACTAAAGAACTGCTTCAAATAAATCTCTCATTGGCATATCATTCTTTGAGATAGTAGAGATTTTTTTTTTTTTTAAAGTGAGACATCTTGCTCAGATTAAAAAGCAAACAAAGAAGAATGATTAATTTGATTCCCAAAGTCTATTGTATTAATTAGGGCTAGTAGTAGCGATATTATATTGTTAGTTTATTATCTCTGCTGTTATGTCTTTACAAGAACTTTTAGTATTTTGAGAACTTTTGGAAGAAAACTAGAACTTTCATGCATGTACAGCAGTTCAGACTTTTGCTCCTGCTCTTTAGCTCAAATTTAATTTTGTATGTACTGGGCAATATACATTCCAGCCAGGCCAAAAGGAGCTGGATTATCACTGTCCAACATATGCTGGTTGTGTCAAAATAAAAAAGTACCAACGCTGTCTTTAAAAACAAAAAACTGATCTTCACTATGGATATTTCTCCCCTAAAAAACCAAGACAAAAAACACATCTCAAATTGGTTAGGGGGGCAGTATAGAAAAAGCTTCAACAGCTAGAACCATTTTTATAACAAGTTTTGTTAAAGTTTTTTCAGGAAGTTTAACTGAAATAGTTAAAAGAGCAGCTCTTGCCTATACTGTAGCTACAACCAATTTTAAAACTGGACCGAATTTTTGGGACGATTATGCTAGTGCAGTACAGACATGGCCTCATGAGACGTGTTTTGTGAATGCACCCATGTGCAAAAAATTGGATACAAACTTGAGATTCTGTTATCTGCTTCTCGATTCTCCACAGTATGTTTAAATTCAAATACATTTTACCTGTAAACACAGACACATATTCTTGTCAAGGTTTGGAGACATTTTATAATAATTGAGCAGAGAAGTGTCATGGCAAATTAGAAACATCACTCAAATGTATCAATTGCTGGGTAGTTTAAGTATAGTGTTAAAACACAGAATACCATAATCTGAGTCAGATTAAGCAGCCTCTTTCAGAGCTTTTAGAAGTTTCACTTAATGAAAATAAAGTTTCCTCTTACTCTAACACACAAGCCTATTTCCTCTAGAGAAATAGATTTTCCATCAGGTCAAGATTACAAAGTTGTCAAATTGAGTGGTTTCAGTTTAGTCATGAGAGTAGATTTTTCCCCACAGTAATTCTGTGTTACAGTCTGATTAGCTCAACACTGGAATAATTGACTGCTAGAAAGAAGAGGGCAACTTGCATCAGTGTTATTAGTTCCTCACTTTCACATCTAAAGACTTTAACCCAGAAGTGTAAGATATAATGGCCATGAACAGTAGGCAATGGAAATTAAACCTAACCCCTCCTTCATGACAATTGTGCCATGAACTGAACTATTTCCATAGGAAAACAAAAAGACAGAGCTAGATTGGAAATGCCTTCGAAAGTTGACTGAAGGAAGGTCATGGGAAATGTTTCAAGAACTGCGTGGAGAAATTGGCCTTTAATGAGAGGACTGCAAAGAATAGTTGTGTATCAGTTCAGATTTTCTCATTAGTAAGTCGTTCTTAATGGACTTTCTGCATGAGAATAGCAAATGTCCCTATCACTCCTTTCAGCACTAACATAGTTGGTTCATTTTTAAGTAAAAACAAAACAAAAACAAAAAAGATCCCAATGCAAACAGCAGCAACAAGCATATTTCTATCAGTCCATTCCCCACTAGACAGCACCCGTGCAGCCATCTCCTGAACAACAGCCCTTTCCTGCTATCAATAAGTGTTTACAGAATTAGGCCCAACTCCTGTAAGAAAAAGGAGGCAAACTCTGAAGGGGGCTGCACTGCCCCAAGATCTCCTAGAAGCCCGCAAAGTTGTTCCAATTTGCAATTGCAGTGCCAGCCAAGGGGGACCACAAGCGTTGGGGTTCAGTTGACTTTCCTGGCCCCACAATTATTTCAAAGGCAAATTCTCCTCTACCTGAGAAAGCCCCAACTGGAAGCAGAGCCTTGGATGGCTCCAAAGCTTGTCTCTCTCACCACCAGAAGTGAGGCCAATAAAAGCTCTGACCTCACCCACCTTGTCTCTCTGAAGCCCCGAGCCCAGCCAGCATCCAACAGGCGCAAGTGACCCCAGCAGCAGCTAGCCACAGGCCAGCCCCTAGTTAGGCTCTGCCCTCACATAAGCCGCTGCCCCGGGGGCTATGCGACGGCCCGCCCGTGCAGCCTCGCAGCTCCCGGCGCCCTGCCCGCACGCCCCTGCCCCAGCGCCTGACGCATCCCCGGGCTCTGGGGGAGCCTTGCGCACAGCGCCCCCGTCTCCTCCGCCCACCCAGGCAGGTCCCTGCTGCTGCTGCCGCCGCCGCCCGAGTCCCACCTGCCAGAGACACACCGCGCAGGCCGGGGGAGTCATGGCCGCTGCCGCCCGCCTCAGGGGAGCCGCTCCCGCTGCAGAGCCATGGCCGGAGCCAGGGGCCGGCGCGGTGGCCGGGCCAACTTCGGGGCAAGTCTGGTTAGTTTCCCTTAAGGCAGCAGCTGCCTTTGCAGCTATGGAAACCGCTTCAACTTCTCTCCCCGGCCCGGCCGGAGTGTCTCCTGGGTCCTAAAGCTGACCCGGTGGGGGGCGACTCCCTCTCCTGGGAGGGAGCAGCGCTTGGGTGCCCGGTGAGCATGTGCCGCCTATGCATGCCGGAGACCAATCCGCAGAGCAAACCCCACAAGAGGGAGAGGAAGGCGGGGGTGCGCCCAGGCCCAGACCCAGGCTTCTAGCCTAGGATAGAAGCCAGTCAGTCAGCTGGCCTGCCACACCTGTATGTGAATGGTAGGGCAACATGCTCTCTCTGCCAATGGGCGCTAGAGCCAGCTTCTAAGTGAAGCGCATGAACCTGAACTGCACTCTTAAGAGTGCTGGACTGTTCGCTGAGCAAAATCACATCCTGCTGCCACAGCTACAGATAAGGTGACTAGATAGCAAGTGTGAAAAATCAGAATGGGGTGGGGGATAATAGGTGCCTATATAAAACAAAGCCCTGAATACTGGGACTGACCCTGTAAAATCAGGATATCTGGTCATCCTAGTTATAGAGGCCTTTACCTTGTACAGTGTGGGGCCCTAGCCACTGCCCTACTGTGGATACTTTAGCTGGAAGATGGGCATGCTGTGTCCCAAATCCTCAAATCAACAGGAATTAGGTGCCTAAATACTTCTGAGGATCTGGGCCTATGTCTCTAAAGTAGCAACCTGAAAGGGAATTATAATTGGGGCAAGGGACATCTTATTTGGATTTTATGTTCTAGTATTTGTGAATGAGGCAGTGCCCTAGCTGCCCCAAAGGAAAAATTGCTGTTACTCCCCCTCCCACACAACATTTGAAATGGTCTAAAGCAGTCTAGATGCACAATTTTGAAGAATTGTCATGTATTTGTAACCCACACACCTCCTGGGTGTGGTGTTCTGTCCCATCTAGTGGCACCAAGACCACTTAAAGAGAGAGAGAAAATAAGTCTGCTCTACAACCTTAGGTAACAGGCAGTTCACTTTTAGCGCATGCAGTAGAGGCTCATGCACTAAGCTCTAGAAGTCCCCGGTTCGATTCTGCCTGCTGTCGACTAGGGTCTGTTGGTATTACATATTGTTGATAGCCCTCAACAAGCCACTGTGTGAAGGGTGCCATACAAGCTATGGCCAGAATGAGGTTAAAACCCCTCAGCAAACAGTTCTGCTCCCCAGTGTGAGTGAGTGGGTAAAAGGATGATAAGGAACCTCACTGGCAGGTATAGAAACCCAAAGGGAAGGTATTACTCTAGGAAGAGAAACAGGATGTGGTTCTGTTCTAATGAAGTCTAAGCTAAAAGGAAAGTGGCAGGATGCTATTAATGATCATATTTGTTATAAAATAAGTTGCACTGCATCTGTTTTTCAGCTCCATCCAGCCCCTCATGGCTGGCTGAAAGGGTCAGTAGCCTGTATTTCAAATTTAATAGAAGACAGCTGAGACATACCTTTTTCTAAAAATACTGAAGAAGCTACCCATCACCCATTCCCTGGGCCAAATGCCTTTCTGCTGTGCACAGAAGTGTTTGCCTTTGTGGCCTTTCTGCATAACATGTTGCAGTCCAGTTAAGCTATTAGTTTTGCTGACAGTATTTTTTTGTATTTATTTTTTGTTATCCTCTTAACATCAGTTTGGGATCTCTGAATCTATACTACCTGTAACACTGGTAAACCAGGAGCCAGCTCTTGCCAACACTGCAGGCATCAGCTGAGCATTGACAAATTCATAGCTGGAAACCAGACCAACTCACCTGTATGTTAGTATTGTTCAAGATAGGTTTTAGACTTATAAGGATGTGTGTAGTGTTTAGACACTGTAAAATACTTGTAAGTTGCTGTGTGCATTAGTCTTGCTTGTAATGTCTGTATCCCACACTATCAGGTAATATGTAAGTTTTGCTTTACAACTGTAAAAATGCCTGCTCTGAACTTGTGAACCCAGGCAGGAGGAGTGATTTTTTGGAGTAAAGCAGACTCCAGCTTGGCTGGGTGGCAAAATAGAGTGGAGGGCCGAAAGGGACTGACTCTGTGATCAGACTGTCATAGCTCTTCAGGGGTTCACATTTGTTACTGGGTTGGTGAAATCTAATTATAGATCATACCATCATTATGGGTGTTTGCCCTGCTTTTTGACAGTCTGCCGTGAGTTTGGCACTCCCAGTCGTGAACCACTCCAGACCGCCTGACAAATGGTGTAATCTTTTAGTAAACTAAGGATTTATTAACTAGGAAAAATAAATGAGAGAGTTATTTACAGGTTAAAGCCAGCAACATATGAGTTACAGTCTATGGTTCCAAAAGGTGGCAGAGCTGTAGTAATCTGTCAGCACTGAATGTCTTTTAGGGCTAAGCCAGGTTGACCCTGGGACCTCTGCTTTTGTTTCCTAGCTCCCAGGCCCGGCTCCAGGCACCAGCTGACCAAGCACGTGCTTGGGGCGCGGCACCTGGTAAGGGGCGGCCAATCTTGGGGTGGCGGGGGGGCGCTCAGGGTTGTTGTTTTTTGGGTTCGGTCGGGCGGCGCTGGGGGTGGGTTGTTTTTGTTTTGGCGGCTGGGCGCGTGGGGGGCGCTGAGGGGTGGGATTCGGCAGCGGCACTCCGTGGGGGGGGGGGGGTGGCGGGGTGCGCCCCGGGGGGGGGGGGGGTTGGCGGCGCGGCGCTCGGCAGGTGTGTGTGGCGGCGGGGGGGTTCAGCAGTGCGGCGCTTGGCGGGGGGGTTCAGCGGCGCTCGGCGGGGGGGGTGTTCGGCAGCGCTCGGCGGAGGTGTTCGGCAGCATGGCGTTCGGCGGCGCTCCGCGGGGGGGGGGGTGTTCGGCGGGGAGGTTTGGCGGTGCGGCACTCAGCGGGGGGGGGGGGGATGGTATCGCGGGGCTGGGGGGGGGTGTTATGGCGGCGGTGTGGGGGGCGGCCCTCTTTTTTTTTTGCTTGGGGCGGCAAAAAAGTTAGAGCCGGCCCTGCTGGCTCCAGCCCTCTGAGAATCCAAACAGCGAAGAGATAAAGAATTTTCATATCAGCTATCTTTATTTCCTCTTCCAGAATTCAAATTGATGGGATCTGCTTCCTCGCACATAGCACCACTCTATTAATGTGATCCAGGAATCTGTTAAACATGCCTTCCTCCCTTTTAGCATATTTTTATGGGATTAACTCTTGATATCAACTTGAACTTGCAGCAAATCAAAAATAGAAGAATGCCATTAAAATTTAATCTGATGAAAGTTACACCTGATGAAGTGGGTTCTAGGCCACGAAAGCTTATGCCCAAATACATTTGTTAGTCTCTAACCTGCTACAGACTCCTTGTTGTTTTTGCTGATACAGACTTAACACGGCTACCCCTCTGAAACCATTAACATTTAGGTATGTGTATTTTTTCACCTCTTACAAGCTAGGCAGGATTCAGACCTCCAGTGTAAGGAAGGACTAGAATATGTAAACAAGGCCTTGTCTACACAAAAATATTGCACTGTTTTAACTAAATGTGTGATATTCAAGCCAGTTTAGTTAAACTGGTGCAAACCTATGTAAACACACTTATTTGGGTTTAGCTTAAGCTGATTCCTAGTTAATTTAAAACAACGCAAAATAAGAGTGTCCACACAGGGATTTGAACCAGTTCAACTAAATCGATTTGAAAAATCACATCTTTAGTTAAGCTAGTGCAATTCTCTTGTGTATATCAGACCTAAGATTTCTCCTGCCAGAAGTTTATTATGTCTTTAAAAATGCAGAGCAAACACTGTCAACTAACAGGCAAGAATAGTTAAACTCAATATTCATAAAACTGCTGGAACTGACATTGTATACTTGCCGTCACTCAGATCGTTTTGTTTGTGTACTCCATCCCATTCCCCCATGCTTCGTCTTGTTTGTGAAAGATCCAGTTCTGCAGCATTCTATCTGCAGAAGCCCATTGACTTCAGTGTTGACTGGAAAAGAATGCCATCTGCTGAATTAACAACACTAATTCCTGCTGCTACCAAGTCTTCCATAGTGGTTTGACCTGGTAGGATGTTGCTTAGCTTGTGAGATCTGACAGGATCACAGCACAAGGTGATAGAGCTGCAAGTACTTGCTTTGATTTGTGCATTCTGTGCTTTGAGAGTTAATATATAAAAGTGATTGCCTTTCTGCTTTCTATATAATATTAATAATATCAGTGAGGAATGTTAGACTATAATGTATGTACAGATGTATTTTATCCAAATTGTTATAGCAATCTTAAAAAAATATTTATTTTCAAAAGCACTTACATTTGCTTCCACATTTTACAAGTGTGTACAAATATCTTAACACTTACTCACCCAGTTTGCATATGCAGCCAGTAGTTCTTTTTGTAAGTATGCAAATTACATATGGATTGTGAGCCTTCCTTTTTGAAAATGTGGCTATTCAAGTCTAACAATTAGAGTTATAATTATCAGACTTCTGGGACTCAAACTTCTGTGTGATATAGAACGTTTAGCTATTACTAAATAGAGGAAAAAAAGACTTGGCCCAGATTCTAAATCTGTCATATTTAAGGTAATAAATAGAATGAGCAAATGCAGCTACTTCAGAGAACAATTTAAGCCTCTGAAAAGCAGGTCAGATGGTAGAGAAATTATTAATTTTTTATATGGCTGGATTACTGACTGACTTGATTTACAAACTGGGTATTAAAATGCTATTACACTGTGTGAATTAGTCCCTCTTAATTTAAATAGCAAGTTCACTAGTAACCCCAATCAGCCTGGAAACATATCTTAAACCTAATCCAGATGCAATAATAGTCTCCATAGCCCACCTTTATTTAAAATCTTTTTAGTTTCAATGGACTGCAGCATATTGCAGCGGTTCTCAACTGGCGGTCTGCGGCCCCATGGGAGTCCACGAGCCCTTTCAGGGGAGCCGCAGGGCCCCATGGCTGAAACCCAGTACCCCAAGCTCCGGCGCTGAATCTGGGAGCAGCGCAGGGCTGGAGGCGGCGCCCCCCCACAGCCCCCAAAGCCAGGAGCAGCACAGGGCTGAAGCCACCACTCTTCCCCTCCCCCCCCGAATCTAGGAGTGGCGCAGGGCTGAAGCTGGCAAACCTTCTCCCCCACAAGCCAGGAGGAGTGGGGGGCTGAAGCCAGGAGCCCCAAAGCCTTTCCCCCCTCCCCGCCAAAGCTGGGAGCCACACTGGGAGCCCCCCCGCCTGTACACAGCCCCTAGCTACCCATATCCCTGCACCCTGAGCTACCCCCCTGCCCGCACACAGCCCCAGCTATCCCCTCCCTGCATCCTGAGCAGTTTTCAAACTTTTTGAACTGAGTCCCCACTTTGAGTTATATTTTTTGGTTGCATCCCCCCACAGCCCAGACAGGCTGGGTGGCTTCCTGAGTGAGTCAGGGGGTGGAGGTGGCACTGCCTCCCTGGACCTTGCTGTGCAGAGCTGGCTCGAGCCCTGCCAGCCTTTGCCCCCTGCCAAATAGAAGGAAAACTATGCCTATGTCCAAGGGTTTCCCCCTGGCCCGGAGCCCCGAGTTGCCCTCCCACCCCTGCTGGGCCCTGGAGTTTTTATAGCATGTTGAGGGGGGGGCTCAGCAAGAAAAAGGTTGAGAACCCCTGGCGTATTGCATATTTGGACCATATGGCAACGTCTTTAAAGTCTTTTTAAAACCAAAATGAAATTTCTATGTTGCAGATGCAATCTTGACTTTCCCATATAGTTTTCTAAGCTAGTAAAGAGTTTTTTTTATAGCATAACTTCAATTATTTTAATAGTATGCAAGTTTTTGCTGTACTTCTGCACTTCAAAATTTATAAGTAAATGGTAGAGACTACGATTGAAAAATATTTACATTTCATCAATACCATAATTTAATAAAGGATTATCTACTCTGTTTTGAGATTGGTGTATCTTCTAATGTGAGTTTTAAGTGTATTGTCTCTTTATTAGGATGTAGGCTACTTTGGATAAGAACCATGCTTTGTTCAATGCTAAGCACACTGGCAGCAGCACTAATAATTATGGGCATGTCTACACTGGCAGAGTTACAGCGCTGGGAGTTACAGCACCACTCAGAGAGCGCTGAAGGGAAACCGCTGTTGTGTGTTCACACTGTCAGCTGCCTGCGCAATAGCGTGCGGCACTTGCAGCAGTATTCGGAGCGGTGCACTCTGGGCAGCTATCCCACAGAGCATCTCTTCCTCTTCTACCGCTGAGAGTTGTGGGAAGACAGAGGGGGGTGCAGGGCATCCTGGGTCCTGTCCCAATGACCCGTGATGCATTGCTTCACATCCCAGCAATCCCTGTGCTTCCATCTGCATTTGGCGCCATCTTTCAACGGTTTGTGTACTGCGCGCTCTGCCTCTTCAATCTGCAGGAATGGATCCCAAACTGCTGACCAGTATGCTGCTCGCTCTGACCAACATGTCACGAGTGGCATTGGAGTTATTCCTTAAACTACAAAGGCAAGAGGAGTGCAACATTGATCTCGCTACACATACTAGCTAGGACAGGAGATTTCTTGTGGCATTTACGGAGGTGCTGACCACAGTGGAACGCCGCTTTTGGGCTCGGGAAACAAGCACTGAGTGGTGGGATCACATTGTCATGCACGTCTGGGATGACAAGCAGTGGCTGCAGAACTTTCGGATGAGGAAAGCCACATTCATAGGACTGTGTGATGAACTCGCCCCAGCCCTGCGGCGCAAGGACACGAGAATGAGAGCTGCCCTGCCATTGGAGAAGCGTGTGACGATTGCACTGTGGAAGCTGGCTACTCCAGACTGCTACTGATCAGTCACTGACCAGTTCAGAATGGGAAAGTTGACTGTTGGACTCGTGTTGACAGAAGTGTGCAGGGCCATTAATTGCATCCTGCTACGAAAGACCTTGACTCTGGGCAACGTGCATGACATTGTGGATGGCTTTGCACAAATGGGCTTCCCTAACTGCGGAGGGGCAATAGATGGCACGCATATTCCAATTCTGGCACCAGACCACCTAGCCACCGAGTACATTAATCACAGGGTGGATTTGATTTAAATCAAATTGATTTAAACCATGATTTATATTTCTCTTTTTAAGATCTCACTCAGTTCCTTCCAAATTTCAACAGCGTCATCAATAAAACAGCTATTTCCCTGCATTTTGTTCAAGGCTACAGAAATAGGCTTCAGGGTACTCAGCATGTGTTCAACATTTCTTCTAAGCCCAGTGTTGAGAACTTTGGCTGTGACAGTGCCATCTATTTTTTCATGATTTTGTTCACAAACTGTTATCAGATTAGGCCAGCTCTTGCTGTAGTGCTCAAAACAGTCCACTACTGAGTTCTATCGCACGTCTGGTGGAGAGTTATCTTGGTTCCTCCTACTTTTTTCAGAGCAGCTGCTGCAAAGTGGTTGCTACGTAAGTACGCAGTTTCAACAACATTAGCCTTTACTTCTGGAACACTGAAGTTTTTGGCTAGGAGGTGCATCAAATGAGCTCTGCAACCATATGTTATTAGTTTGGGACTCTCTTCTAAATAATTTGTTCTCATCTTGGATACATTTGCAGCATTGTCTGTGACCAAGCTGCGTACTAGACATTTGAATTTTTTTCCACAGTTTGTTATAGCTTTTACTGCGTGTGCATTTCCTGATGTATCCGTTGTTTCTGTAAGAAAGACATTCCCTTCTTCAGTTGTCTCACAAGCACATACAACAGGATCATTGTGGACATTGCTTCACGCATCAAACTCAGTTAACAATTTTATCCTCTAGACCTTTTACACACTACTCGATTTCTCGTTCATATACTTTATCCAGCAATTTGTCTGCGACATCTGCGCTGTTGGGTGGACTGTATCCTGGTCTTAATGACTGAACCATGTTAATGAAGTGTGGGTTCTCATTCACACAGAAAGGAGAGTTTGTTGCATAAACAAACCGGGCATTTTTTTAATCAATTACCTCTTTTTGTAATCTGATGCTTCTTATCACAAACTTATCTATGGTTGTTTCTGGATGATGGAGATTTTTTTTTTCTTTTTGCTACGGGTGATAGACTGGCTATTTTGACATACATGATGTGACTGAAACACTATCATTGGCAGATAACTCTGAAACTATAGAAAATGATGGTGATCTTGAAGGTGGATAGTCTTCAGAATCCTGATTGTTGAGGATTGATTCTCCTAAACAAAATAAGTCAGTGCAGTTATTTAATTATTATTACCATACTGCTGATTTAGTATTACTCATTGCATTCACTGATACTCAGTACTACTTTTTAAAGGTGAAATTGTAAAAGGAAGATCTGCCTATTTCAGCTATATATTTTTATCACAACTGCATCTAAAATGGTAGTACCATAGAGTAACTACTATATTTTTTGCTCAAACATGAGAATTCAAGAATAGTCCCGAAGGAAGACAGGCAGTCCTTAGGAAAGAAGTATGTAATGAAAAAGTTTACCAACCTGAAGATCCTGCATGTTCAGACAAGTTCTTTTCATCATCTTCAACGCAGCTTCCTCCTGAGAAGGAACACTTCTCATGATGTTGTTTCATTTAGGCAAACAGGCCTTGCATTTCTTTGTTGCACTGTTTGCATTTTGCATGCATGCATGTCTTACCCACAGGTAGAGGAACTTCATTTAGAATATTCCCACACTGGGTCTCTTTTACGGCCTGCTGCCATTGTAGGTTTTCCCTTCTGGTGAGAGAATGGTATGGTAGATCTCAAATCAATGAAGGCTACACTCAGAAAGACCTCAAGACTTCTGGAATATGCTGCTCAAACAGTTTCACATTTGTTTCTACTGCCTGTCCCTCCCTTCTCACATTTATCTCGACTTCTTCTCCTTGTCCAGATCTATTCCGCCCCCAACAATCTTGTATTCATTGAACTTTTTGAAACTTTGCACATTTAGAAAGAGGTAAGGGATTGACTCTGTGTACACAAATTTGCAGGGAAACAATAGGATTGAGGTCTGTTATTTCTCACCTCTATGTATTATTTATTGATTTAAAAACATTTTTGCTGTTAACAAGCATGTTATCTCTGGAGACGCAAATCCACAGTTTGAGAACTGCAAAACTAAGCATCTCTGATGGTATCATCTAGACCAGGGGTCTCAGACACGTGGCCCGCGGGCCGAGTTATTTCCTGCAGCCCGCCATAGGTGCCGACTCCACCGGCAGCCTGCTTCCCTCCCCCCGCGAGCGCGCCGCGTCCTCGCTCCTCCACCTGCCTTCCAGCGCTTCCCGCTGCCAAACAGCTGTTTGGTGGCGCTTAGGACTTTTCAGGAGGGAGGGGGAAGGAGTGGGGATGCGCTGCACGCAGGGGAGGAGAGGCAGAGCCAGGGCGGGGATTTGGGGAAGGGGTTGAGGCAGAGACTTTGGGGAAGGTTTGGAATGGGGGCAGGGGCGGGGTGGGAAGAGGCAGGGCAGGGGCGGGGCCTCATGGACTAGACGAGCAGTCTGAGGTATAAAGTTCAGCATGTATGATTCTTTGCGGTGAGTAGTTGGGAATAATGTTTGTTAAAAGTGGCAACGTATTTTGTATGAATAGTTACTTTAAAAAGTTCCTGCCATTACAGCTGTGTTGATCGACTGTTAGTGTAGATCATGATCATCAGTGTTACTGACCATATAAGGAATAGTTACAGGTGTTTATATTTTATTAAAACCCCTCTTCGCGTTACGGTTTTTAAAAAGTTAATACATTGACTTTTAATAGCTTACTATATTACTCTTCATTTTTTTCATTTGTGACTATACTTTTGTATCGTTGTATGAAATGTGATGCGGCCCTCGGGCCAATGTACTAGTCCTCATGTGGCCCTCGTGGTGATTTTAGTTTGAGATCCCTGTTCTAGACTGAGCACGGAGTCCCATTGGGTAGATAGAAAGATTAACCTAAATAATCTATACAGAAGCCCTGGGAACCCAATAAAATTGTGTCCCTAATCCATGAACTATTGGAACTCATTTAAAAAACTTTTCTTAAACATTACATGAATATATTGTCTCATACTGTAGAATTAGAATTTATAATCCCTATTCCATGATGAGATATCTTTGAGCTATAATGTATCTCAATTAAAACTAGCTTTAGATAGGATTTTTTTGATGAAATGCTTTTTGAGGAAAAAACCTATTTAAATAAAGAAAATCTGATTTTTTTTTATTTTTATTAAAAAATCATTGATTTTTATCCACCCTGATATAATCACAGGAGGTATTTCTCAGTGGTTCCCCAGGCACTTGTGGATCACCGTGGGCGTTTCACAGACATTAACGCAGGCTGGTCAGGAAAGGTGCACGACGCATGCGTCTTTCAGAACGCTGGCCTGTTCAGGAAGTTGCAAGCAGGGCTTTCTTCCCGGACTAGAAGATCATCGTAGGGGAAGTCGAAATGCCCATTGTGATCCTGGAAGACCCTGCCTACCCCTTAATGCCGTGGCTTATGAAGCCATACACGGGGCAACTTGACAGCAGCAAGGAGCAGTTCAACAATAGGCTGAGCAAGTGCAGAATGACTGTTGAGGGAGTCAATCAACATCCTGTTCCACCGCTCACACTAGGCATATCATGGGAGGCATGCCTGCTTTCTGCAACTCTTCTTCCCCCAACAACTCGCTTCAAGAATTCCCAAAATCAGATCCACTTACCGGGGCCTCCTCTCCTGTTTGCACTTCACCAACGTCCGACAGCTGTGACTGGCTAGCCTCCTACGGGGTAGAAAAGAGCTCCTGACTGTATGCATCTCTGACTTCCAAGTCATCCTTTGTCTCTGGATCCCCCTCCTTGTCCAAGATTTCCTCCTACTGGCTCGGTCCACTCTCGACTGGCATGCAAGCCACCAAAGTATCCACAGTGGTCTTTGCAGTGGAGCTGGGGTCGCCACCAAGTATCACATCCAGCTCTTTGTAGAACCAGCAGCTCGTGGGCGCAGCACCGGAGCAGCAGTTTTCCTCCCACACCTTGTGGTAGGCGTTCCGCAGCTCCTTTACTTTGACTCTGCACTGCAGTGTGTCCCGGTCATGGCCCCTTTCTGTCACGCATTGTGAAATCTGTCCTTAGGTATCATAATTCCTATGGCTGGAGCGCAGCTGGGACTGGACAGCCTCCTCTCTCCAAATGCTGATGAGGTCCAGCAGCTCGGCATTGCCTGGTGCATGGAGCAGGCATGGCCACCTGGAAAGATGCGCTGAGACCACTGCACGCATCACCGAGCAAACAGGAAGGGGACTTTCAAAATTCCAAAGGAATTTATGGGGTGGGGATGATGGTTGGTCACCTGAGGTCAGGGCAGAAGAGTTCAAACCGATGACCAGAGAGGGAAGAACAGGCATTGTGGGATACCTCCCAGAGGCCAATCACAGCACTGTAATAGACCACGGTGTCTACACTGTCACGGCAGCGCTGTACCCATGGCGCAGAAAGCTGTATGTCTCTCGTTGGGGTGGTTTTTTTACAGCGCTGCAACTGCACAGTTTCTGCGCACTAAGTGGCTTGGCAGTGTGTACACCTCAGGAGTTACAATTCAGAAACCTGCTTTACTGCACAGAAACTTGCCAGTGTAGACAGGGCCTATGAAGGCATCCTTTCTTTAAAAGGACTTAATCAGTTTAAAGTCACCTGAAAATATTTACCTAAAACTACCCTAACTAAAAAATTAGAGAAAGTTACTGTTTTTGCTGTTTATCTTTTCCTATTTTTAAAAAGTTTCAAATGAAAAATGAGCAAGGCACTCTTATTGTGTCCACACGATAGGACCTCAGAGTTATATTTCATATTTCTAGTTTCAGATACAAGAGTAATACACTTTTACAAATAGGATGACCACACTCAGTAGATTATAAACTTTGTAATGATACCTTACAAGAGACCTTTTGCATGAAGCATATGTTAGTTACATGATATTCACACTCATCAGCATACTTTCATAAAATCATATAGAATGCATCACACACACACAGAATTATTCAGGAATAGCAGTTAATTCCACATGTAGACATGTGGAGATGTAAAGTTCCAGGTTCAGTTCCCAGACAGAACCTTCTGGCAGGGCTGAATGTTATGGCACCTTTGTATTTCTTTTTTTAAAAAAGTAACTTCATGCCTAAATTTACTAATTCCTTTCAACAAGAAACAAAGAGCAGTGCAGTAGTTTGCTTGTCCATGTGGGTGTATCTGACGTCTGGGAGTTTCAAGTCTTGGATAAGTATTTACATTGGTGGTGAAGGTGAGTGTCTTTAAATACTGTGATATCTCCTCAGATTGTTTGTAACAAACTCCAACCACAGTCAATTCAATCTGCCTTAGACAGCATCCAGAACAGGTATTACAAGTCATAGCTATGCATTTTGTGCACTTATTAGAAAGCTTAGGTTCTTTCCCTACTTGTAAGACTGCTATTTTGTAGACTTTAAATTGTTCTGATCTTTCAGAACAATGAACCTGTATCGATATGCATCGATATACACACACAAAATAAAATGACATGTATATAGAAAAAGCAGCAAGGAGTTTATATCTCCTCATGGGATGGTAAATGATCACTTAGAGATAACTGCAGATTTGTTTAAAAAACAAACAACCAAAGTATAGAAACCAGGAATAAGAAAGGAATAGGAAGGGACAAACACATGGTGAAAATTTACTTTCTATACAATATAGTCCTCTTTGTTACTTGATAACTGATTTCACCTAGTGCAGGAAAAGTTAAGATTCTCATTTATCTGTTTTTCTGTAGCTTGAAAGTTAATCTTTAATGAACTACATATTCACCAAGGCTAGAGTCCAATCCTTTAATGGTGGCAGAGATTATTATTTCTAGTGATGGAGTTTTTTTTTTTTTTTTTGGAAACATACAAGTGAATTTTAATGACTTGACCTCACAACCTTAAAACCCTACAACAACATGAGTCCATAACGCCAGATGTCCATGGCCATATTGTATGGCTTTATTTCATTCTAAAAGTCCCACATGGTTATTACTGGTCTGGTGCAACCAGGTTTATCACAGATGACCACATGGCCACCACTAGTCAGTTCTTTTTGTATTATGTGTAGACAAGGAAAGAGCCAGGGGCCCTTTCTCAATAACTCAGATTAATTTATTTGATGGCTATTTTCCTCTCCTTTCCTCTCAGAGCCCTTCCCCGATCCACCCTCTTGTTGTACCATCCCAGAGCACATGCACATTCCATTTCTACAGACTCATATGAGACCTCATGAATTTTTAAAGTGTGCACAAAACCTTTTGAGTTTTCACAAAAATAGACCTATTACATTAGAGTAGTGGAAGGGTGGGTTTTAAGACACAAAATTAAGCCACAGTTAGGGTTTCTAGGTCTGAATAACATGGGATATGTTATTTGTTAGGAATATGATGTGTATCCCTATTTGATTATTGTAATGCTGTTTGCTACAAGGGTGCAGTTAACTCAGTCCAAGTTGGCTTTGCACATCTGTAGGAAGGCAGACAATGCTTTAGATAACCCAATCACTGATGTACTTAATACAGGGATCAATTCCTTTGAAAGTTTATCCCCACCACACTTTGACCACCAATCTGGATGATAACTTGGGATGGGGTGGAGAATCCAAGCAGGGAGACCTTAAGTTACTAAATTCTTTGTTTTAAACTCAGACACAGAATCTGCAAAAAAGCAGACAGAACTCCAGTCCCATGAAGCAGCAGGATACATGGGACCTACCTAAACCTTGACGGATATGCCTAAACTTTCAATGAAGACAATAGACTTTTTGTTATTTTAATCCTCTTTCTCTGATGGCTGTGTTCACATGGATAAACAGAGAACACTTTGTTTTGAAGCTGTTCAGTGTCACTGTGTTTACCTCCGGTTTACAGTCCCTGAAGGGAAGTCTATAGCAGGGACCAAGCCCAGCTGGATGTGCTGAGGGAAAAGAGTTGGTAAAGAGGGGTGCTGTAACTCAGGTCCAGTCTAAAAGTGGAGTGGAATGGCAGAATTCCATTCAGAAAAATGCAGGTGCTGGGTGTGGCACTTGGAAGGGTGCCCACAGGGAGAGAGCATGAGGGGGTCAAAAGATACATTTACCTTGGGATAATGACACTAGGCCAAGCTATTTTTTGAGATAGTGTTAAAAAAATGTTAATTTTCAAAGTGTGAAATACTTCTGATATTTCAAACTCCTCTCTTTACCACCAAACTATCTCTAAAACTTTCCCCTTCTGAAAAGGAGCACAGAATTCAACTGGACTGGTTCAATGTTAAAGAAAAAAAGAGTCAGGTAAGTCAAATGTAACTTTTAAACTAGTTACAACTCTAACTATGGAGATACTGCAAAAACAACGAGGAGTCCTTGTGGCACCTTAGAGACTAAAATTTATTTGGGCATAAGTTTTCGTGGGCTAAAACCCACTTCATCAGATGCATGGAGTGAAAAATACAATAAGCAGTATATATATCACAGCACATGAAAAGATGGGAGTTGCCTTACCAAGTTTGGGGGCGGGGGGAGGTCAGGGCTAACGAGACCAATTAAATTAAGGTGGCCTATTCTCAACAGTTGACAAGAAGGTGTGATTATCAAAAGAGGGAAAATTACTCTTTGTAGTGACCCATCACTCCCAGTCTTTATTCAGGCCTAATTTGATGGTGTACAGTTTGCAAATTAATTCCAGTTCTGCAGTTTCTCGTTGAAGTCTTAATTTTTTTTGTCGAAGAATTGCCACTTTTAAGTCTGTTATTGAGTGTCCAGGGAGACTGAAGTGCTCTCCTACTGGTTTTTGAATGTTACAATTCTTGATGTCTGATTTGTGTCCATTTATTCTTTTGCGTAGAGACTGTCCGGTTTGGCCAATGTACATGGCAGAGGAGCATTGCTGGCACACGATGGCATATATCACATTGGTAGATGTGCAGGTGAACGAGCCCCTCATGCTGTGCCTGATGTGGTTAGGCCCTATGATGGTGACCCTTGAATAGGTATGAGGACAGAGTTGGCAACGGGGTTTGTTGCAGGGATTGGTTCCTGGGTTAGTGTTTTTGTTGTGTGGTGTTTAGTTGCTGGTGAGTATTTGCCAGTCCTCGCTTACAGACAGCCTCCCAACCTGAAGCAAATACTCACCAGCAACGTTACTGATTACATTTGACCTTGAACAATGTACAAATGCAAGTTTAGTTACAAATATCCATAAACATGCGACTCAAAAGTCAAGACCACACTTGCATAGCTCACCACTGGGAAATCCAAAGGACTTTGCTCCCTAATCCCAAATGTCTGCCAAGCTTCTTGACTGTTTTCAAAGTGTTCCCAACTAGTATTGTGTGCAACTAAGCTTTGCAATATGGTCATGTAATGTCATGTGCCCTTTATAGCAATAAGATAATACAGACCAGCAACTTAGGATATGTTAGGTTTAAGCAAGAACAAGCAAGCAACTTACATTTTGGCAATAACAAGACATGGGGAAACTTCAAAAAAGTTGATTTTTGTATGACTTTTATTAAGTTAATATTTACAAAATATTGTAAATGCATAACATTCATCTAGATTACACATAATATCAATGTTAAAAAACCCTGTCACGTCAGTGTTGAATTACAAAAACTTAATTACATAAAAGCATACCCTTTTGTCCAGTATACTTTCATTCAAGTAAATACACATATTACCTTTACAAAAAAAAAAATCTAGGTATTTGGTCCCTGTACTGTTCATGGATAAAAGGGACCACAATATATTTATCTCCATTTAGTTGCAGGGCAGAACTCCTATAGTGAGCTGTTTGATATGACAGCTACAGAGCGTTTTATGTTTCCAAATTAAGTGTTTTTGGAGTGTTAAGAAACTATATTTTAAGACACAGAGAAACATAGCCCCTCTCTACAGAACAGGATGGAAGGGGAGTGGGAACATGAAAATGATCACAATTCAGGAAGTCGTGTCATTGCTGAAAAATAAATATTCCTCCTTGAGGATGTTCTATATATTAAGAACTGCACGCATCCTACTTATCTAATGTCATTCTATAACACACAATTTGTTTTTTCTCCTATTGAGATTCTTATTGACCACTATATTTAAAAAAAAAATGAAGGCAATATTTAGTGTGGTGTTGACAACATGATACATTAGCTAGGCAAATTTTACAAATGTGCATGGTATTATACAGCTATCCTCACAGAAAAGAGGACAAAATTGAGGTTTCTGCCATTTGACAAAAACTTTATAAAAATGTTACACAATTAAAACAAAAAATAAAAATAAAAAATGAAATATTGTACACATTAATTACTAGTGGCATTTGCAGGTTCAGGAGATTGAAGAAATTCATAGGGGTCATGTACCATGTCTTGTTGTTCTCCTACACTCAGATGAGAAGGACTTCCTGTAGTAGAAGAAAAAAAAAAATTAGTAAGAGAGAAAAATCTAGCAGGCAGGCCTTAAAGACGTAAAACTGCACTGGTATTTAATATGTTCTTTCCACCCTTCCTCCATGTCCTAGGGCAGGGGTGGGCAAACTTTTTGACCTGAGGGCCACATCTGGGTGGAGAAATTGTGGATTGTATGCAGGGCCATGAATGGAATTGGGGTGCAAGAAGGGATGTGGGGTGTGGGAGGGGCTGCGGTGTGCAGAGTGTGGGAGGGGGCTCAGGGCAAGGGTTTGAGGTGCAGGAGGGGTTCAGGGTGCGGGCTCCAGCCTGGCACCACTTACCTCAAGTGGCTCCAGGATGGCAGCAGCATGCAGCGGGGCTAAGGCAAGCTCCCTGCCAGCCCTGGCCCTGCACTGTTCCTGGAAATGGCCAGCACGTCCAGCAGTCGCTCCCGGGGGTGGCGAGGGGCAGGCGGCTCCGCCACGCACTGCCTTCGCCTGCGGGTACCATCCCCGAAGCTCCCATTGGCCGTGGCTCCCCGTTCCCAACCAATGGGAGCTGCGGAGTGGTGGTGCCTGCAGGCAAGGGCAGCGCACGGAGCCCCCTGACTCCCCCTTGCCCAGGGGCCACAGAGTCATGGTGCCGTCCACTGGTGCGGGGCTGGCAATCCCATGGGCCAGATCCGGCCCGCGGGCCGGAGTTTGCCCTCCCCTGTCCTAGGGTAATATTTTCAAAAGTACCTAAGTCCTATTTTTAAAAGTGATTTAGTCTCTTAAAAGCATAAGTCACATCAAAAGTCAATGGGACTAGAGGCTCCTTAATAACTTATGAAATCAGAACTTAGGTGCTTTTGAAAAATTTGCCTCTGTTCTATTACTCTAAATTGCTAAAATGATGTAATAAAATTATCCATGGACGGTACTTATCCTCTTTTAAATAAAACTGCAGAAAAGTATTAAAATGGTGTATCAGCATATAGCTCTGTCTTACCCCCGAACTTTAAAACGAACAATGGGGAGGTTATTACAGGGTCCCAGCAGAAGTGGATTTCCTATGGACTAATGCTTTAACTCAGTGGAGGGACATGTAGTTGAAAGGAATGCTTCTCTGGCTTATGCTTATTTTGTTGCTAGCAGAGGCAATAAGAGATGATGTTTTGAACGTTTGATAAAACATCACAAAAAGGAAGAGAGGGGTAGCCGTGTTAGTCTGGATCTGTAAAAAGCAACAGAGAGTCCTGTGGCACCTTTAGGACTAACAGACGTATTGGAGCATAAGCTTTCGTGGGTGAATGCCCACTTCGTCAGACGCACAAAGGAAGAAAATTAAAAAGATACATAATATGCTGATGATGTGCAGTGGAGATGCAATACATTTAAGATTATCCTTGCTTAATTGAGGAAGTAAACAACTGCAGCACTGATTATTTAGCACTTGATGTAACCAAGTTATTTAAATAGGTTAGTGCCCACCAGTTTTATATGATTATGTTAGTGCCTTGTCAAGTCTGATTTTTTTTTGTTTTGTTTTTACTCTTCGAGGATTTTACAAACTGATGTGTATTTAATTAGGTTTGATTATTTCACTTCATTACATACAATCAGATTCTCTGTTTTACGCACAAAACATTTTGCTTTATCTGAGGGTGATTTGGTTAATGTATCTCATTCATTCATAATAATTCCCTTCCATTTCAATTCTAAAATGTTCATTTCTTATATGCATTTAATTGAAAACCTTACACACACACACACACACACAATGCACGCTATCATAAAAAGTTAAGTTTGTGTGTGTGAGTCAAAATGCTGTTTGTGTGAACAACACAGGTCTACACAATAAAAAAAAGTTCTATTTGGATTCGGGTAGTATATTTTCTTAATTGTAATCTTATAGAACACTTTGCTTCATTTCAGCACAGTCCGTTAGCTATGTAAAGAATCTATGCCATACCATTTTTAAAGACATAAAATTGAGGGGTGTGCTGCAAATGTTATTCAAACATCAGTTTGATTTATAGGTTATTCCATTCATGCTTAATCTGAAACTTGAGTAAGCAGAATTGATAAACTGTTTTTAACCCTCAAGAATCCATAGGCTAAAAGGAAGTCTTTTAATATTCAGATAAATACACACATTTTAGGGTTAAACACAGTTATTGCAGTCTGCACACTGTGTTTTATCCAAGTAATCTTTAAATAGCAATTTACATAACTAGAACATACATTTCCTGTACGGGATTCTCTTTTGTCCTAAAATTAGGAAATTTAAATTAGAATAGTGATGTTGCAACTGTTGAGGTACAGTTAACGTTACCTAGATGATGCTGATCTCTTTCAGAGGCGTTGGAGAGGGAGCTGAGGTTGGATGAAGGCCTGGATCCCACTCTGTCAGTTTGAGCCTCATGAAGGTCCTGCAATAGTTTAGTTGTCTCATCCAAATGAGAATGATTATCATCATGATCAAGCTCCTTCTTCACTTTCCCTAGGAACACCAAATAACCAAAATGAATAACAGGTACAGATTAAGCATTTTCCCAAATGAATGGTCAAAAAAAGGTTAATTTTTAAGAAAAGAACCATTTCCCAATTAAACTCATTTTACAATAAAGCTAAAAGAAAGTCACACTTTGAACCTGTTGAAAGTATAAGGCAATGGGTGTTCTATTTTTATCTGAGGATTTCAAAGAGAGATTCCTGTTACACATTAAATAGAAAAAAAATGAACTCACTCACTTCTAGTAAAACTGTGCACTGATACATTAGACACTGACAACTTCCCCTATAAATGAGAAACGTGACATACCAAAATCTCTGTATAGTCGGTAGATACTCTAGGACTACTGCACTTGACAGCAAGATAAACATCCAGAGGCCTTAAGAGACCCAAAAAAACCAACAACAAAAAACGTCACTTGTTTAAGTTATGCAAGAAATACAGTTGTGTCAGAATAGGAGTGTATGTTGTTAAACTGCTAGAAAAACATTTACATCTGTGGAGCAGTTATAATCGGAACTGGTCATTGCTTTCCCAAAGGCTGCATCTTCTATAGAAAAAACGGCAAAAGTCTGTAGGAAAACATTCAGTCTACTTTTCTGGCCTTCTGCAGCCTTGCTCCCATTTTTAACGCAGGGACTCTTCTCAGATATTTAATTAACCAAAACTTAAAATTATAAGCAGGACTTGTTTCAATGACAATGATATGTTGGAAGAGATTCTACAGTCATTCTTTCAAAATATTTCATTTGTGGTCAACAGTAATGTTCATTTGTATATTTCTGTGGCATTTAAAAAATAATGGCTGTGAGCCATTCTTACAAGGAACTACATCCCTACACCCTATGCAATTTCCCTACAAGGCACTAAAGTATACTACGTGGAAGTTCTTTAGATTCATTCCTGAACTCAAATCAGCATGAATGTCATAACCAAAACTTTCTAACGTACGTACATATATTTTGTTTGATAAGGTGCAATAAAAAAAGAAGCTGGGCCAGCGTGGGGCAAAGAAATGTCCAAACAAAAGAAAGATCAAGACTGGATGAATCTCCTGTGCTTGACTAAGACCTTGTCTATGTAGACCACATTTTTAAAACTTCTCAAACACTTCAGCAAACCATGGCGTTACCCCAGCTAAATGGTTAGCTAAATCACCACAGAACACTTAAATGACAACATTATTAGATCACTTACCCAGTGAACTTAACATGGAAATATCAAGAGACACATCTGAATATGGTTTCACAGACAAAAAATCCAAAACGGAAGTGTTACTGTCTCCAATTGATTCTCCAACCTGATTAAAAATACAATAAAGAGGAGAAAAAGACTCAAATGAACTGTAGATGATGATAATGACTAATTATCACAGCAAGTGTGATTCTTCAAAGTGAGTGCTTGCATGGATCCTCACTCTAGAAGTGTGCACTAATGTATGAGCGTAGCACTTTCTGGACTGTCAGTCCCGTCTGGCCACACACCCTTTGTGTTGCCATGACTCCTTCACCTGAGGATATCCCCAGGTGCAGCCTCAACTACCACCTTGTCCCTCCCATTACAAAATAATGGGGGAAGAAGGGCAGGGAATGTGGTTTCCAGGCAATCAATCATCCCAGACAACTTAAGTTACTATTGAAGGTGATCGTTTTTTCACCTTGTATTATCCCTGTGTGCTATGAACAACCTAAGAGTCCTACAGAATGGCTTAGTCCAGTTCAAATAGTAATTAAAAGCTATTTTTTAACATTCACAAAAGGCAGATCAGACTCCCCTGGTAACAAATGAACCCTAGTAAAAAATACAAGTAGGCAGATGGACTGACAGAAACCACTTTTGATAAGAACTTGGGCTTCTAAGCACGTTATCACCTTATCTTTATGGCATTGTATACAGTGGATCAGCCATGAATGTTCCTTCTGCATCCTCACAAGGGAGATGAAAGGAAAAGGAGTGGAGCCCCAATGAACATTTCTATCCAGAAAGCTCTCAGGGTGCATGTTTCACCTACTATGGGAATCACGGCATACAGCGTTTCAAGACAGCCATTTCAACATTAATTTTGTAAATCTAACGAACAGGCAGCACTTGTATGAATTCTATTGAGTGATCACAAGTACATTCTAAAATTGATTACAGAAACTATTACCCTCAAATGAAATCCTTAGCAATGTCTTTCAGTGCTGACTGCCAAGGAATATAGCAATATTATTTGCTGTCACCATGGGTATGTCTACACTGCAGCTGGGTATGTATGTGTAGACAGACGTGCTAGCTCGGCTCAAGCTAACATGCTAAAAAGAGCTGTGTGGTCGTGGGCATACAGGCAGCAGCTTGAGCTAGGCCCCCGAGTACGTACCCAGGGGGCTGGGCTGCTGCTGCAGCCACACTGCTATTCTTTAAGCATGCTAGCTCAGGCAGAGCTAGCGTGTGTCTGGTCATGAGTGTTGGGCTGCAAATGTTGATTTTTTAAAAAGGAAAATACACTTAGGCATGTGTTTGGAAAACACAAAGAATTACATGGACCCATTAGAAACTAAGGAATACATTAGTGCAATTTCTGTTCCATTGATCCTTTTGACTGTTCTAAGTTTTCAAAAGCTAAAACAATTCAGTTCCCACTTTACTGCAGCCCATGCACAACCCACATGGTCAGAACAGGTTAAGTACAGTGTCGCAAGGCTTGATTCTAAAACTGCTCTCTGGGAAGAACTTCCACTGACTTCAGGCCAATGGGAGTACTGAGCCCAAAGCAGCTTCAGCATCTGGACCTCACAGAAGGTATGGGAATGATATGAGAGGGAGTCAAGTCCACATCTGATTCTCCCATGTATAGTGCAATCAATCAAAAAGTGCCAAAAGATATTACAGGGTTTTGTGCACATTTTTGGAGATATCCTATATAACCTCCTATGTAGTTTAGAAAACCTACAATGCAAATTAATGTATTAAAAGTTCAGCACACTTTTCAGCGGATGATAGTGTATCAAATTCAAGATTTGGAGTTGATGTTCATATTGCATTTATCTGGTAAAGACTATGTTCTCTAATCCACCAACCATATTCAATATTTCCACAAGGATTTAAAAAAAAAAAAATCATGATCCACAGTGTGAAAACTAAAATATGTACATGTTTTCATTGCTATAATGGGATGGAAACTCAAACAACGTTGATCAGTGGCTGACCACCAAGATTTAAGTGTGCAGACCAACAATCTTTCACTTAAAAAGATTCTTATCTTTATTTAATGTAGTATTTGTGCTTATGGAATGTAAATTACATAAGCATGATGTAAGTTTGGATGTTATTTATTGCATTCTTTTTATAGCAATTTCAGATGCCATAAAACTGAATTAAAAAGTAAAGACAGAATTGTAAGATATGACTGAAGTAAAGCCAATCAAAATTCTCCCCCATTGAAGGGGTTTGGATTTTCTTATTTGCAAATACCTAGAATATAAATACATTTAAATCCCCTAAACAAACATTCATGCACACATAAAAGTGAGGCATGGAGTAGACAGAGTACTCAGCCCCACTCTCTTCTGCCCATATAAAATCTATAAAAGAAAAATGTAATCTTACCATAATCTGTTTGGAGGAGTCTGGGCAGGTATTGCGCAATCTGTGTTCTTCCTTTATGAGAACTGGCAGAACCTAAATCACCAAATCAGAGTCGAGTTGTTAACACTTTACAATTTAGCATTTTACTTCTCGAGGATTCCATCAAATAGTCAATAACTTCACATGGGTCTGGACTTGTGCCCCCATATAAAATTCTAGCATTTTGTGATTTCTTTGGTAGGTGCAATTTTTTAAAATCGACAGGCTTCAACATAGCTCTAATAAGCCACCACACCCACTTAGAGGGCAAATGTAAGCCACTTTATAGCAGAAGTGGTGTATAATAGCCCCTCCTCACAAAACACACTTTACCTTTCTATCTTGCTGTATAATTAATATATATATATATATATACACACACACACACACACACACACACACACAGCTGAACAAAGCATAAACAATGAATTTTGGAAGACAGGGGAATATTCCACTAAGTACTTTTCTAAATTACAGGTTGGAAATAACTGTTCTAAGGACCCTACTATATATTCTTCCAATAAAAACATTTTTTAGCTAAGTTCCCTGTAAGCTGCGCAGCAGCCTATTTAGCGCCGCGCAGGCGCTCAGGGGACCTGCCCACCTGGGACCTGCTGAAGCCAGGGGAGGGGCGTCCCTCCCCAAGCCGGACCTGTCGCAGCCGGGGCACCCTTCCCCCGGCCGCAACTGAGCCTTGGACCTGCTGCAGCCGGTGGAGGGGCGGCCTGAACCCAGCCCCGGCCCAGACCTGCAGCAGTGCCCCATCCCCGGCCTGCCACGGCCAGGAGAAGGATGCCTATCCTGCGGCCCCAGCCGTGGAGCTGACATGGCAGGCCGAGGCGCCTCTCCCCCACAGCACAGGTGCTGCTGTGGGAACAGAGAGCTGGGAGGCGTCCTCTCTCCCCGTCATAGCCCCAGAGCACCCTCCTGCACCCCAAACGCCTCATCCCCAGCCCCACCCCAGAGCCTGCACCCCCCAACCCTCTGCCCCTCATCCCTGGCCCCACCCCAGAGCCCTCACCCCCCAATCCTCTGCCCCAGCCCTAAGCCCCTCATCCCCGGCCCCACTCCAGAGCCTACATCCCCACCAGAGACCTCACACCTCTGCACCTCAATCCTGTGCCCCAGCCTTGAGCCCCCTCCCACACTCCAAACCCCTCGGCCCCACCCCCACCACATTAATTTTGTTATGTGCACCAATATGAAGGACATGTGTCTCACATTACCTCCATATTGGTGCACATAAAATTCATTCCGCACATGTGTGGGAAAAATTAGAGGAAACTTACTTTAACTTCATCTGGTGGTTTCATGGGAATGTTTCTCCTCTGCAAACAAAGTTAAAAATTATGTTCAGCACAGGCAGAGATTTTGGTGTACAATACACCTCTACCCCAATATAACGCGACCTGATATAACATGGATTTGGATATAACGCGGTAAAGCAGCGCTCGGGGGGGGGGGGGGGGGGGGGGAGAAGGAAGGGGCGGGACTGCGCACTCCAGCGGATCAAAGCAAGCTCGATATAACGCGGTTTCACCTATAATGCGGTAAGGTTTTTTGGCTCCCGAGGACAGCGTTATATCGGGGTAGAGGTGTATTAAGTATTTCTAAACGCTTTACACAAAATGCAGATTAAGTAGTTTTAACAAACATTTTTCACATACCTGCCATAGCATCTGGGTGCTTAACAGTTTGTCGTTTAGTTTAATTATGATTGAATTCTTTTTATACCATTTCTCCTCCCCATATACCACTTCCATATGTATTTACATTTTATCCAATAATAAATCAGCGTCTGACTTCTCTAGTGCTAAACTTGGAAGAACTTCCTTCTTTTGTAATGCACAATAGCTACAACAGACTGTTATATTACAATTTTTAAAGATATTTAGTAGTATTGAAGCTGAATCCACTGGCACCAACATAGTTGAACTGTGTTTATAATGTAAACTGACCATTAAGAATAAGGGTTTAGCAATTCTAATTTGCAACAAGATTTCAACTTGATGTACAAGTTAATAGCTCAAAAGGACTTTTGAAGGCTTATATTGAACAGTTTCTTTTTATATGTAGAGAAAACATTTCTGGTCGGCTTTGCTTTAAAAAGATTGTTTCAGAAGCTAATTTTTAAAAATATTTGTATTTTCTCCCTCCTGAAGATCACGGTGTGTGTGTATATACACATATACATATATATACACACACATACACACACACTAACTTATCATAATAGCATTCTAGAATAGATAACACAAAGATATACAAAAAGATTCCTATGTCATACGTTGGCAGAAAGCCCAAGAAAAAAAATTCTATTTACCATTGTAATTATGGTTCTTTGAGAGGATTACCCATGTGGGTCCACAGTCTTTGGAAGCACGCACCCACAATGTGCAACCTGGGAAGCTTCGAACAAGTAGTGCCCAGTATTGCCACTTGACCCAATCCCCTCCCAGTTGGGTTCCAAGACAATGAATGGCGACATGGCTCTAACCACCCTTCAATCATGTACAGTAATTCAGAAATCCTTAACTTGGGATTCAAAAGTAGGAAAGTTGGGCATGGAGTATGGATCCAGATGGTCAAGTCAGCTGAGAGAACAACAGATACTATGATGTCTAACTGCTTTTCTCGTTCAAGAATTGTCTAAATAAATCCCCACTCTTGCAGGTTTTTATTATCTGTTGAACACACCTGCAGTGGTGTAGGCATCAAAACTGGGTGCTGTTTGTTTTTGCTTGTTAGTTAAAAAACCTACACACATTATTACTCTTAGGAGAATTCTGTGCCACTGCGCAATGCAGAATTTGCACAGAATTAATGCTGCAGAGCTACTATCAGCCAGTAGGGGCCACGGGACCCAGCAGAGCCAGGCTCTCCAGCTTGCAAATGAAGGACAGTGCCAGGGAGGAGTGGGAGCAGGCGCTCGAGGGTTCCGGGCAACTGCCGTTTCCAGCATGTCCTGAAGGAAGGAGGTGGTGTGTAGGCATCTGCGTTCAAGCCCAGGTCCAACATCTGGCTGTATCTCTCTCTGTATCCTTGGGGGGGGTGTGTGGGTGTGGGTGTGGGTGTGGGTGTGGGTGTGTGAGAGAGACTCTGACTAGAGGGGCAGAGTCGCCCCCCCCCTCCCCAGATGTGCTCAGCTGGCACGTATGATACACCCAGACTGAGTAATACTAAATGAGCAGTATGGTAATAATAATTAAAATAACTGCATTGACTTATTTTGTTTAGAAGAATCCATCCTCAACATATAGGATTCTGAAGACTATCCACCTTCAAGATCACCATCATTGTCTATAGTTAGAGTTATCTGCCAATGATAGTGTTTCAGTCACATCATGTATGTAACACATCCACAGTCTATCACCTGTAGCAAAAAGAAAAAAAAATCTCCATCATCCAGAAACAACCATAGATAAATTTGTGATAAGAAGCAGCAGATTACAAAGAGAGGTAATTGATGAAAAAATTGCCCAGTTTGTTTATGCAACAAACTCTCCTTTCCGTATGATTGAGAACCCCGACTTGGTTAACATGGTTCAGTCAGTAAGACCAGGATACAGTCCACCCAACAGAGCAGATGTCGCAGGCAAATTGCTGGATAAAGTATATGAAAGAGAAATTGAGCAGTGTGTAAAAGGTCTAGAGGGTAAAATTGTTAACCTGCGTCTTGATGGGTGAAGCATTGTCCAAAATGATTCTGCTGTATGTGCTTGTGTGACAACTGAAGAAGGGAATGTCTTTCTTACAGAAACAATTGATACATCAGGAAATGCACACACAGCAGAATACTTACGAGAAGTAGCAGTAAAAGCTATAACAAACTATGAAAAAAAATTCAAATGTCTAGTACGCAGCTTGGTCACAGATAATGCGGCAAATGTAACCAAGATGAGAAGAAATTATTTAGAAGATAATCCCAAGCTAATAACATATGGTTGCAGTGCTCATTTGATGCACCTCCTAGCCAAAGACTTCAGTGTTCCAGAAATAAAGGCTAATGTTGTTGAAACTGCAAAATACTTCCATAACAACCACTTTGCAGCAGCTGCTCTGAAAAAAGTGGGAGGAACCAAGCTAACTCTCCCACAAGACGTGCGATGGAACGAAGTAGTGGACTGTTTTGAGCACTATAGCAAGAGCTGACCTAATCTGATGACAGTTTGTGAACAAAATTGTGAAAAAATAGATGGCACTGTCACAGCCAAAGTTCTCAACATTGGGCTTAAGAGAAATGTTGAACACATGCTGAGTACTCTGAAGCCTATTTCTATAGTCTTGAACAAAATGTAGGGAAATAGCTGTTTTATTGGAAGGAACTGAGTGAGATCTTAAAAAGAGAAATATGCAATGACAGAGTTAAATTATAAGCATTAAAAAAAACGAACGGGACAGTCACCATCTCCAGCTCATTTTCTTTTAAATATTCTCAATACTCGGTACCAGGGTCAAACCGTAACTGTTGAAGAAGAGGAGTTGGCTATGACATGGACATCCAGCAATCATCCCTCCATAATGCCAACTATAATAAACTTCAGAGCTAAGGGTGAACCATTCAAGAAATATATGTTTGCGGATGATGTTTTAAAGGAAGTCAGACCAGTGAAATTGTTTGGGGCCTGAAAAAGCAGGAAAGCTTGTTTTTCTTTTCCAGATTACGAAGAAACAGGAAAATGAAGGGGAAGACTACTGAGTTAGCTGCAGAAGCCAATATTTTAAATTTCTCATGTTGACCTGGCCCACACAGTCAATTTTTTTTAATATTTCATTTAACTATTTTAGTTAAAAACAATTTAACAAAAACAAACCTGATTTAAAAAAACTTGAATGTTTAAATTCAAAAATTCATATCCTTGCTTTGTTAAAACATTATGTTTGCTGTTGAAGAAAAAAAATCTAGAATACATAATCTTGTTGTTTTAGTTAAATAAAACAATTTAAATGTCTGTTTGGTGATGTTCTCCTCCTAATACCGCATGGCAAAAAAATCCTCCAAATATTAATGATTAACTTGCTGAATTGGAGATAGCTCACCTCTCAGTGACTTCATAAATATCTGCTTCAACTACCTTTGGTAAATGAAATAACCAAAAAAATCATTCATTTTCTGATATAGCTGTAAAACTAATCTGAAAAGTTTTCAAAATAAATCACTTTAAAAATGTATAGTGTGTACTTTCTAAAAATGAAACCTACATCTATCTCTGAATTGTGAAGAATATGTAGGTTTCAGAGTAGCAGCCGTGTTAGTCTGTATCCGCAAAAAGTACAGGAGTACTTGCGGCACCTTAGAGACTAACAAATTTATTAGAGCATAAGCTTTCGTGGGCTACAACCCACTTCGTCGGATGCATATAGAGTGAAAGTGTAAGTATTTTCACACTTGCTTCTTATCAAACTGTCTGTACTGAGCTATCTTGATTATCACTTCAAAAGTTTTTTTTCTCTTACTTAATTGGCCTCTCAGAGTTGGTAAGACAACTCCCACCTGTTCATGCTCTCTGTATGTGTGTATATATCTCCTCAATATATGTTTCACTCTATATGCATCTGACGAAGTGGGTTGTAGCCCACGAAAGCTTATGCTCTAATAAATTTGTTAGTCTCTAAGGTGCCACAAGTACTCCTGTTCTTTTTGAAGAATATGTATTAAGGTTATAACCGGGGCCGGCTCCAGCTTTTTTGCCGCCCCAAGCGGCGAAGAGGGGGG
>NW_020664580.1:973434-1010847 GCF_002925995.2 Terrapene triunguis
TTTGCCGCCCCAAGCGGCGAAGGGGGGGAAAAAAAAAAAAGGCCGCGATTGGCGGCTGCTCCACCACGCCGCTTCATTCTTCGGCGGCAATTTGGCGGCCGGTCCTTCCCTCCGAGAGGGACTGAGGGACCCGCCGCTGAATTGCCGCTGAAGACCCGGACGTGCCACCCCTTTCCATTGGCCGCCCCAAGCACTTGCTTCCTGCGCTGGTGCCTGGAGCTGGCCCTGGCCCTGGTTATAACAACCAACAAGAATGCACTTTTACGTAGAAATCCATGATTAAATCGAGTCTTCCTGACTAGTGATTTAAATCAAATCCACCCTGATTGAAACTGATGGGATTATTTAGTGTTATTTTGACAAATAAAATATGCAGAATTTTAAAATACTGTGTACATAATTTTTATTTTTTGGCACAGAATTCCCCCAGGAGTACAATATAGTAACTATAGAGAAAAACAATGCCTAAATGAGCACAAAAGGGGGTGGAGGTGGGGTGGGAAGAGAGAGAGAGAGAGAGAGAGAGAGAGAGAGAGAGACAGAGAGAAAAAAGAAGAAATGTCCAGGGAAGCACTGAAAACACGGCACTGTTTTTTCTGTGGCCAGGCAGGAACTGAAGGGTATTTGAAGCCACACCCCCTTTTTAGTAGAGGGTCTCACACTTTATTACTTCTGTAGGCCAAACTCATTGCACATACTAGGGGCTCCTTACATTCCTCCATTCCCCCCGCCCCACCCTGCAAAAAAGCTCCCTGTATGCTACCTTTCCACCTCCCTCTATTTCAGGGACTCTGTCTCCCTGCCCCCCCCCCCCCCCATGCCAGGATGCTCTGTGCGCCCCCCATGCCAGGGTCCCCCATTTTTCTATCCCCTTCCCAGGGGCTCTGTATGATCCCCCATTTCCCTGTTCTGGTTTTCACCAAAATCAACAGGGTTCTGCCCACTGACACCCAGAATGTTGTGTGAAATTTTGGAATTGATTAGATGCTGTGTTCAAAAGTTAGCACTTTACAGACTAATAAAAAAGTGCTCACTTCGTTTGGTCAATAACCTCAGATCCTGTGCTAGGAGTAGGAGAGAGGAGGATTTCAATAAATGCTGCTTGCTGGAAACATCTATGCTTACACACTAAAGGTGTGTCTCTCTTAGAACACTGCATCCATATGGGCAATTCTTGGAAGCAGAGTGGTATTTAGAGTGTAGATAACAGGAAACCATTTTGCAATTCCTTGTTAGACTGTTTTCTCATGGCTGTGTGACTGTTACTTCCTATTAATGCTATATGCACACAAAGGAAGAAGTGATCTCCAAATATGGTGCATTTGGAAGACAGCTGAAATTTCTTTAGACATTTCATGTTGCTTAAAAACGGACATTGTTAGTAACCCTGGTAATACAGAGTCCAGCATTAACATGGTAATTTGTTTTCCAAATAGTTCCTTATACTGTTTTAATATTATGAATAACTAATTTTCCCACAAAATATGTGTTTAAAACAGCTAAAACATTTCCTGATAAATTAGAAACCTTTTAATGATACTTAGAAGTGAATGCTTAGGGATGAGAATAGGACCATCCTTATATGCTGCTTAAACTGTTTGATTAACTTCACTTCTGCATAACTGGGACCCACCTGCTTTAGCTGATAAATGGTTTTGGAATGATCACCACCAGTAATCTGATCCAAAAGATCATCCACTATTTTCTTACTGTAACTTCCAGAATCTTTCACAAATTCCTGTAAGCTAGAGGAAATGAAGATAAGGAATATTTAATCAGAAACTCAGAACGGTTGCATTTACTAAGCTGAAGCTTGTGGCTTTTAAAAGGATTGACAATTTAATGGAAAGTAGCAGTTTCCCTCTCCAGAAAGTAATGGCTTTGCCACTGCTTCCCACGCAGACCATACAAACTTGAAATAAGAGTTTATCAAAGATAAAAAAAAATTATAGTTTACTGTAACAGCATCAGAAACCTGAACAGGTCTGAAAGTAACATGCATGATCTAAATATTTTACATTTGGCTTCATTAAAGAAATATGCAAAACTGACTCGGAACATATTTTCTATATTTTTTTCTATGTACTTTTCTAAGAATAGAAGAAAGAAAGAACAGTGATATTTATTTAATGAATTATACCATTACTTTGCAAGATCACATGTACTACCACAGAATAGATATGCCAGGCATTATTCACACCCTGGGCTCAGAAATTTTGCCCTGATCTCTGGATGTTAGACGCTTCTCCCCAGCTACACAGGATTTACCAACCTTTAGTACAAACTGTTGTTAGAACTTGAAATATTTGTTCACTGAAAAATAATTTCTAGACCCCATCATTTCTGTCACAGAAAAACCTGCCAGTTTGACCCTGTAAAGCCTTTTATTTCAGCACCCAAACTAGCAAACTTTAACAATCTTTATCACTTTACAACTTCAAAGTGTGGTCAACCCTTAAGTAAGCAGGCCTTGTAACAGCCTTGTAATGTAGGTTAATAAATAATATCACCACTTTAAACTTGGGAAAATTTAGACAGAGAGGTTTGCTCAAAGTTGCAGAGTAAGCCAGTTTTAGAGCAGTTATTAGAAATCCAGGAGTTCTGGGCTCCTACTTCTTCTATGCTTGGCCCATTAGTCTGCATTGCCGCTCTGTAATTTGCTGTGAAAAAGCAATATGGAATATTATCTCTGTTAATCTAAGGAAAAATCTCTTTTCACAAAGGAAATAAGGCAGGCTTAGATTTCCCTGTTAAACAAATGCTTACCTTAAGGCACATTGTATCCCAGTTTCATCACCATATGCTGAATATAGCAGTTCCATTTCATCTGATTTCAGATCATGAAAGATAGAGTTGTTTTGCATTGAAAGTGCTGTACTAGCACTTGTAAGAAATGTGACTAGAATGAAAAAAAGGAGAAAAAGATAAAAAGTTATCTTGAGTGTAAAAAGCTCATCTGGAAAGAAAATAAGTCCTGTTTCCTTCCTGAAGAAGGTATAGAACGCTACACTGGTCCAAGGTCCAGTTCTTTTATATCAAGTCCTGACCTAGACCAATGCCAAAAGGGCATTGCAAGACCACAGAACCAGTGAGGCTATTTTAAAGTTTGATTTTTATGAACCACTGGGAAAAATCACGATTATGCCACTAGAAAGCAAGACATTTATTGCTATCCACAGGGCTAAAACATTTATATTTAGGACTGGCCAGTCATAAAATATACCACCTAAAAATCACATTCTGTTGACCACCTTGCTTTCTTTTGCTAATTTAATTCCAATATGATTTAGCTGAAACCAGCATTTTTATTTGACAACCACAACTTCAATTCCAGACTTCAGCAAGAAAACAAAATATTATGAGGTGTTAGTTGCCAAATCATGGCAGACTGAAAACTATTGACAAGTTTTACAAAATTAACTTAAACAACAAACAATGAACCACCCCCACTTCATTACAGATTTAATAAAGTGACGCTTACATGTTAAATCCAATCTCCTATGACCTGCTGGGGCTAAACATTTTGGCAGACCAGTACACATTTTTTCAGCATCAGTACATTTTATCCAAGCAATGCTAATTGCCAAATCATCAGAAAGAAGAAGTCATTCACTTGGTGCAGTAATGATGGTTCTTCGAGATTTGTGTCCCTATGGATGCTCCGCTGTAGGTGTGTCTGCGTCCCTGCACTGCTGATTGGAGAACTTTGGTAGCAGTGTTTGTTGGGCTCATGCATGCACTGTCTCTCCTTGTGCCTTGCCACGAAACTAGCCGGCATGCGGGCTAACCATCCTCAGTTCTTTCTCTACTGCCGAGTCATAAATGAGAACTCAGAAACAGAGGGGAGGAAAGCAGATTGTGGAGCACCCATAGGGACACGTCTCAAAGCATCATCATTACTGCACAAAGTGAGTAACAACTTCTTCTTCGAGTAGGGTCCCTATGGATGCTCCACCATAGGTGACTCCCGAGCAGTAGTTCTGGAGGGCTGGGACTTCAGAGTTGGGTCGGTTACAGATGACAGCACTGTGGAGCTGAAGATGGCATCAGAGGCAGAGTCCGCAGTGATCACATAGCGTTCTGCGAAGGTGTGGACTGACATTCATTTTGCCGCTCTGCAGATCTCTCAGATAGGGACATCCTTAAGGAATGATGAGGAGATCAATCTTGTGGAACATGTACGTATCAAGTCTGGAGGGGTCATGTTATGAATTTGGTAGCACTAATTGAATTTGAGACCCACTTGGAGAGTCTTTGGGCTGATATTGCTGAGACCTTAGATCTTTCTGCCATAGAGAGGAACAGTCTAGAGGACTCCCTGAAGGCTCTTGTCCTATCGAGTGGAATGCTAGATGTTAGGAGATCCCTAAGGTATGCAGCATGGCCTCCCTCTTGTCTTGGTGAGGCTTGGAGTAGAAGATAGGAAAGTAGATTGACTGATTCATATGAAAAGAGGAGATTACCTTAAGAATGAACTTCGGATGCAGTCTGAATGTAATCTTGTCTGGGAAGAATGCTGTGTAATAGAACTTCTTGTACTTCCCTTGAGCATGAGCTTTCTAGGTGCCGGAACCACGTGGGAGCCATGTTTTGATGCAGAGAACCCCCAAGTTGGGATGTATGGTTTGCCCTTTGTCCTGTGAGAGGAGGTGAGGAGTGGTCAGAAGGGAGATCAATGGGCACATCGCGAGCAGCATCAGGTAAGGGTACCAGGTCTGTCTTGGCCAAGTAAGAGCAATCAGGATTATGTGAGCTCTGTCCCTCTTTACCTTTAGCAGGACCTTCAGCAGAAGAGGAAACAGAGGAAAGGTGTAAAAAAAAAAAAAAAAAAAAAAAAAAAAGGGGCCTGGTCCCAGGGGAAAAGGAGTGCATGGCCCAGAGAGTGCTGTCCCATCTTGTTCTGCATACCTAGGAGGTAAGCTGTGGACAAGGTGACGTTATGAGAGATGCACCAGTTCCATAGCTTCATTGCTTCTGTGCATAGAGAGGGCGACCTGGTCCCTCCCTGGCAGTTGATGTAATACATATAGGCTATGTTGTCTGTTAGGATTTTCATATGTGATCCTGCTATCCGTGGAAGGAAATGGGCACTGGCATTCCAGACCGCTCTCAACTCGAGGTGGTGGATGTGTAGGGATCTCTCTCTGCAGGTGACCATCTGCCTTGCATCGTGAGGCTGTTTAAATGCGTGCCCCATTCTATGATCGATGCATCAGTGGTAAGGAGCAATGATGGGGATGCCTGCGAGAAGGGAATCCCCTTTGTAAGCATTGGCTGGGTTCTTCCACTGGTCCAGGAAGTTTTTGATCCTGGTAGATAGTGACAGGGGGTTGTCCAGACTGTCTCTTTTCGGTCTGTAAAACAAACTGAACTATAGTTCTGTGCACCGCATATGGAGTCTGGTGTGTGGTATCACAGCTATGCTTGCCGCCATATGCCAAAGGAGTTGGAGACAAGAGTCTGGATGGTATTTGAGGACTGCATTGAGCTATGAGGGAGACCAGGATAGGAACCTGTCTTGAAGTAGGAAGGTTTTGGCCTGTAGTGTGTCTAGGTTGGCCTTGAGGGTTGACTTTTGGGTGTTGATTTGAAGGCCCAGTTTTGTGAACCAGTTTATTGTGGCATCAGTGGCTCGATGAGCCTCCTGGAGCGACGGGGCTCGGAGGAGACAATTGTCCAGGTCAGAGTAGATCATTATCCCTTGTGAGTGTTGATGAGTAGCTACCACACAGAGAACTTTGGAAAATACTCTGGGGTTGATGAAAGTCCAAAGGGGAGGACTCTGTAATGGTCATGTCCCAGAGTAAATCTGAGAAATCATCTGAGAGCCGGTAGCATTGAAATATGAAAGTAGGTGTCCTGTAGGTCAAGGGCCAAAAACCAGTCTCTCTGTTCCAATGATGGAATGATCGGCAATAAAGTGACAATCTTGAATTTCTGAGTCTTGACAAACTTGTTTAGAGCTCTGAGGTCCAGAATAGGTCTCCAACCTCCCTTCCTTTTGGGTATTAGTAAGTAACAAGAGAAGAACCCCGTGCCTCGTAGATATTGAGGTATTGGTTATATAACTCCTAACTGCAGGAGTCAATCTATTTCCTGACATAGTAGACTCTCGTGAGAAGGGTCCCTGAAGAGGGACAGGGAAGGGTATTGTGGAGGGGGTAGAAAGGTGAAGTGGATGGAGTATCTGGATAGGATAATCTCTAGGATCCATCTGTCTAATGTGTGCTCACAGGCACTGCGGAACGCTGCCAAATGGGTGCATGGTCACAGACAGTGTGGAGTGGTGTTGCAGCACCACAATCTGCCTGTCAAAAGTGGTGTTTAGGGGCAGAAGGTTGGGATGAAGATTGAGAACGAGCAGGTTTACACATTTAGTAAATTTTCCCTTTTTCCTTTGGGGCTCATTGTGGCGCTGTGATGGGAATTGAGACAAATAGGGCCTGTGCTGGGATTGGGGGCTAAAACATCTCTTTCCCCCCCGGTATGTAGTTTCCCAGTGACCTGAGGGTGGCTCTGGAATCCTTCAAGATGTGAAGAAAGGAGTCAGTCTTCTCAGCGAAGAGTTTCACACCCTCAAAGGGGATGTCCTCCACTATAGTCCACACCTCCTTTGGGAATCCCGACAGGTGGAACCATGACACCAGTCTCATCACCACAGCTATGGAGATGGATCTGGCAGCCGTGCTGGTGGCGTCAAGAGCCGACTGCAACTATGTTTTTGTCACCAGCTGTCCCTCCTGAATGATGGCCTTAAAAGGATTCCTGAGAACTCTCCAACAACTTGTCAATAAAGTCATGTAACTTATTGTAATCCGTGTAGTCGTATTTTGTCCTGAGTGTCTGGTAACTGGCAATACGAAATTGTAAGGCGGACGAGGAATATGGCTTCCTATCAAAGAGATCGAGGCACTTCCAGTCTCTGTCATAGGGTGTTGCCCTGGAATGATGTTGTCGGCCACGAGAGTTTAGAGCATCCACCACGATGCAATTGGATGGTGGGTAGGAGAAAAAGAACTCTGATTCCTTTGTGGGGACATAATATTTCTTGTCTACCCTCTTGCACATTGGGGCTACCGATGCTGGTGTTTGCCACATCGTTTTAGCCGGGTCTAAGATCGCTTCGTTGATTGGGAGGGCAATTTTCAAGTACGACTAAGAGTGGAGGATGTCGATGAGCTGGTGGTGCATGTCTTTGACCTGACTTCCTCCAATGGCATGTGGAGGGTATCCACTACTCTTTTCACCAGCTCCTTAAACAGGCAGAAATCATCTGCCATGGATGGTGGTGAAAGCATGACCTCTTCATCTGGGGAAGAGGAAGAGGAAGATACGGCTTCAAGTGTTATCTCATCCTCTGTGTCCTCTTCTTGCTCCTCAGTTTCTCGAGGCACTCGATGCTGCGGATGAGGGAGTGTGCCTGGAGGGTTGTCAGGCGATGCTTGACGCTTGCGAGGCAGGCTGTTTTTGTGCCACCCAGGGGTCCCAGTATGGCGGCATATGGCCTGGTGGAGGTGCACATGGGTGGCCATACCAAGATAGTGGTGGTGCTACCTGCTGGTACATTTCCGGACACTGTTGATCGTGGGTCCCATATGGAGCTCGGGAGGAGTACTGCTAAACCCCGTCTAGCTCATTATCTGATCTTCAATAACTCAGACATAGGTTAGGGGTTTGTTACAGGAGTGGGTGGGTGAGATTCTGTGGCCTGCGTTGTGCAGGAGGTCAGACTAGATGATCATAATGGTCCCCTCTGACCTTAAAGTCTCTGAGTGATTCCCTCACTTGATAGTGAAGGGGTATGACATGATTGCGGGGATATACTCTGTGCTACTGAAGTTCTCCGATCAGCAGCGCAGGGATGCAGACACACTTACAGTGGAGCACCCATAGGGACACCACTTGAAGAAAACATTTTTTATCCCCAAGAAAGCATCCAAATGTATGCAGCTTCAGAAAAAAAATGTCTATTGCAGAGGTTATATTCAACTGAACAATAATGAAATCAACATAGAATTTTAATACTGTTATTTTCATAAAGTTTGCTTTTTGTTTTGATAATTAACATTTGCATTAAGTTGCAAATGCAAATACTATAATTTATAAAAATAGCTAACTGTACCAGAAATTTGGAGACCAAAGTAATCTGGAATTATTTGCTTTCTATAGTTTGATCAAGCACATACACTAAAGTTAAGCTATTTTCTTTCTACAGATTTACCTTTGTTTCTTCGTTCGTCTTTAAAGCCCAGTGTAGTGAAGCCAGGTAATAATTTGCTTGACAAAGAACTCAGATCCACTGGGTGAGTTTCTTCCTCTATAATAATTTGATTAAATAAAAAATTAATATTATACATTTAATCGGTTTTTCAAAATACCTTAGTATAAATTTCATATTTCCTACTTATGGAATTAAGATTAAATAATCTTAATGAGTATTTGGATACTTGTCACAATGATGGAAGATGCCACAAAGCTAAATAAAAGTAAAACAAATAAATGATATGCATGAAGCACAGCCACAACTATCCAAGTTCTTGTTCTAATTTTCAAACACATTCAATTCAATATAGCTAAATTTCAATCTTTCAACCAGAAGTTTGGTTTGTTTTATTGTTTTTATTTTAAGTGCACAGTATCACCTTGACACTTCCCCTTCCCACAAGAGCTGTAACAGTAAGGTATTACATCATGCTTCAAGTTTGGATGCTTCCAAAAAAAACCTGTAGAATGAATCATGTAAACAGTAATATGTTTATAGAGAACAAGGCTAAAACGAAAAAATAAGAATGCTAAATTAATGTACAAATTGTAACTGATTATGGGGACTTTATGCTAAAGTTGCATAAAAACTGTTTAATTAAAATAGTCAGCACAAGAGATGCTGAATGTGCACTGTTTCCATACTTAATGAAAAACACATTATTATACTTACAATGACTTCACTTCACATTAAGAGATTGGGCCATTTGTCTGACTCATCAGAGATGTGCTGCCCCTTTAAGGACTAGAGAGTTACCAGAGTTACCAGCTACAGCAGCTCCATAGCACATCAGAATGGGTACCCTAACCCATCCTCCCCATCTCTTCCAGTTACTTGGGGGGTGGATATTCATACCCACATCTGTGCAGTAAAAGCCCTCTCTTTTACTTGGACCAGGCTGAGCAGCACTCATCCTCCTGCCCTCAGCAGTTAAAATACCAGGTTTCATCATAATCCACTGTGGGCATTATGCTAGTTGGTGATGATGTCACAACATATCATGTAAGCTTGGGGCAGATGTCCAATGCAGGTACTACATAGGGTATGGATATGGTGATCAGATAACATGGAGTGGGAAAGGATTTAAAGGAGGTATTCTTTAAAAGAGTAGAAAAAGCAGTGGGGGGCGGTCAGGACTCCTATGACTGGTATGGCAGGGACACCCCCTACTTTATAGCCCTCACTTAACCCTCATTTGGGGAGTGGGGCAAGGTGGGTTGGCTGGGGAACAGGATCAATAAGGGGGTCCGGTCGCCTGCCAGTAGCCCCCTCGGTATATGTAAATGATTATGGAATTATCTGCACCATAGAATTCTATCTGCTGGGTACTCCCAGACACTTAGGGTATATCTTCACTACCCGCCATATCGGCGGGTAGCAATCGATTTATCCGGGATTGATATATTGCGTCTCGTTAAGACGCGATATATCGATCCCCGAACGCGCTCACCATCGACTCCAGAACTCCACCAGAGCAAGCGGCAGTAGCGCAGTCGACGGGGGAGCCGCGGCCGTCGATCCCGCGCCGTGTGGACCCCAGGTAATTCGATCCAAGATACTTCGACTTCAGCTACGCTATTCGCGTAACTGAAGTTGCGTATCTTGGATCGATTCCCCCCCCCAGTGTAGACCAGCCCTTAGGAATAAAGCTGCAGCCTAATTGAACCACATTCAGTGTCTTCTTTCCTTCCAGCACTGCCGGACAATGGCATTCTCCTTTATAGTGTCACAAAGATGTACAATAACGTATTGTCAATATTAGATTTTGTAACGCGCCAAACTACTATAAGCAACTGTTAAATCTCCCTCTGTTGGTCTCAGCCTTCAGCCCTTTCTGGCCACAGCACTCTTTCTAGCGAAAGTTAGCAGACGACCCCCCCGAATGCCTTCCTGCCTCCTGCTTTCACCAGCAGCCTGATCTGGCTCCACTGCTCACTAGTGAACTCTCACAGCTCCCTCCTTCTGGAGCTTCCCCTTCCTGAAGCTCTCAACCCAGCTCTGCTCTTCTTCTGAGCTCTCTCACTGTTTCTGGACCCTGGATTCTGAACTCTGCCCGGCCTTTGGGCTGTATCTCATTTATAACTCTCAGAGGCAGCCCCGCCCTTCTCATTGCACCAAATGGACTGAAACAGGAGAGCTGGACCCTGTTTCATTTGAGGGGTCAGCTACCCTGTTACACCACAGTTACCATTAGAAATACATCGTTAAAAGAACTAAACACTTACCTTCTGCTTCTGGATCTGATGAATTAACCACACTGAATAATAAAGATCCATCTCCATTCTTTTTCAGATAACCCATCTGTAAACAGAAGTATATGGATAAAAGAGTGGCCCTTATACCAGGGGTCTCAAACTCAAATGACCATGAGGGCCACATGAGGACTAGTACATTGGCCCGAGGGCCGCATTTACTCACACCTCCCCCACGCCGCCCTCGGCCCCACCCCCATTCCACCCCTTCCATGAGGCCCTGCCCCTGCTCCGCCTCTTCCCATCCCTTCCCTGCCCCCATTCCAACCCCCTCCCTGAAATCCCCACCCCAACTCTGCCCCCTCCCTGCCCCCAGGGGTGTGGCAGGGGCTCAGGGCAGGGAGTTGGGGTGTAGGGTGCAGGAGGGGTGAGGGGTGCGGCAGGGGGTCAGGGTGCAGCAGGGGGCTTAGGGCAGGGGGTTGGGTGCAGGAGGGGTGCGGGGTGCAGCGGGGGGTTCAGGGCAGTGGGTCGGGGTGCAGAAGGGGTACGGGGTGCGGCAGGGGGTCGGGGTGCAGCAGGGGGCTCAGGGCAGGGGGTTCAGCTGCAGGAGGGGTTCAGGGGGTGGGCTCTGGCCCGATGCGCACTGGGGGCAGGGCAGGTTCCCTGCCTGCCTGCTCTGCCCCCACGCCGCTCCAGGAAGCCAACGGAACCTGGGGAAGGAGGGGCGCTGGGGTGTGTGTGGCTGTTGCTTCAGGCACCGCCTCCAGCAGCTCCCATTGGCCGTGAATGGGGAACCGCGGCCAATGGGAGCTGCTGGGGGCGGTGTCTGAAGCAACAGCCACACACACCCCTGCGCCCCTCCTTCCCCAGGTTCCGTCGGCTTCCTGGAGTGGGGGCAGGGCGGGCAGGCAGGCAGCCTGCCCTGCCACCAGTGCGCGTCGGGCCAGAGCTGCTCTAGGTAAACGCTGAGGGACAGCGGGGGGGCCGCGAGGAGCTCGCGAGCCGCAGAAAATAACCCCGCGGGCCGCATGCGGCCCCTGGGCCGCGTGTTTAAGACCCCTGCCTTATACTCACCGTTATAGCTCAAAACAATCCAAATTTGAAACACTGAGATTTTAGTTTACACAGGATTCTTTGAAAACATTTCCTAGCTGAACTTGGCCTCTCTTATACTGCACTTGTATAGTCCTTTTTCAATAAAATGGAATGTAGAGTCCTGGCTGTACGGTAACTTCCTTCTAATGAATGCTTCAAACAGTGAAGGCGTCCTTTGGAACAAATGATACTTTGTCCCTTATCTGACTTCTTATCATTCTAAACTCAGACCTAAAACTTGCTCCCCAGGCAGGAAATCCCATATTAATTCTGGAACAAATGAAACTGAGGTCCATTTTCTAACAATAAGGATTTTTAACTGTCAGCAAGAGAACGTAACTCCCTCCTTCATGAGCTTTCTAAATCCCTGCTCTTAAAAGTGTAAGAGTGAAATCCTGGCCCCACTGAAGTCAATGGGCATTTCACTAATGACTCCACGGGAGCCAAGATTTCACTACAGGTGTCCACGCTGCCAAGGCTAGACTGCTCTTTGTTCCAGTAAATGCGACCATCGTGCCCATCCTCCATCACATCCATTTCGAAATCCAGTGTGAACTGCTTGTTTTCACATCTCCCCAACACTTGCTCCATCCTGCGTCTGGGACATAATATCTTCCTGCTCCCTTGCCACTCACTTCACCCAACTGCTACAGAATCACAGGAATCACATGAACTAATTCATCTTTCTGTCTCTAAGTCTACCCCCCCACCCCCCGTAAATTTACGACTTCAGTTCTCCTTTGGTTAAAGGAAACAGCAAACTTTCAATTACTTCAATTGGTGCTGAATCAAGCCCTTAGGGGAAAAGACTATAATCAGAGGACCAGGACTACTTGAGCACACATGTCTGACTGTCTAAAGACAAGCTATGATCAGGAAGAGAACTGATAAATAGGATTTGCAGAGACACCACCACATGCTGATGACAGAGTAAAGCAGAAATATTACTACTCTTGATCCAAAAAGCCAAATACCTGCCTCTTCCCCATATCTGAGGGATGGGTGCTCTTTCATTCTTCTACTTGGAACTTACCTGCTGCTATTACTTTAAATCTCACATTAAATATCCCTCTCTTTCTAGCTCATGATTTTCTTTCTTAAAGCACTTGAAACTTCTCTTACGAAGTGCCACAAAGAAAATTATTTCTAAATAGTTTATTAAACTCCATATTACACATAATGAAATGGGTGATGCACACTTGGAAGGGGGAATGCACAAGAATGATACCTCCATGTCACAAAAGAGCAGCAATTTACACCAAGAAAGGGTTTGAGGGCGGGCCAGCATTGGCTGCAGCCACTGGGTCTGTACTAGCCTGTATTAAAGCCTGGGCCTTAAAAGCTGCACATATGGAGCAACTTACTCCTTCTCCACATGCTCATCCCCTCTTCTTGTGAGCTGGTTACATTCTGCATCAACTAGCCCTCTTCAAAGAGTTTACCAACTGGCTGTTTCACACAGGACTGCTGCTGTATGTGGCTTTCAAAGGTCTGTTTGGAGGCTTCCAAAAGAGCCTCAATTCCCAGCATGCCCTTCTAATGACACAATGAAGCAGAAGGTCCAGTAGGGAACTATAGCTTCTCTCCTCTTTCCCCCTTGCTGAATCAACTGTGCTTACTGCAATTCCTCCTAACAGTCAGGGAGATAAGATGCAGGAAAGTAAGTAAAGTTAAAGTTACCAACTATGCCCTTTGCCCATCATCCAAGCTCTCCAGCAAACCTTTCCCTCGCAATGACCACCAAATGCAGAGGAGCAAGCTGGACTGGGACAGTGGATGGGGGATGCACATGCATCCCGGGCCTTTTCAACTAAAGCAGTCTCTAGGAACTCCTGTCATCCTATGACATATGAGAGTTGGGGGTGTGGAATGGAAAATGAAATTGAAGGTTCACTACAATGTTAAGTCTGCACATGATAAAATTATACAGTTGCTGTAAACCTCAATGTCTGCCTCAATGGAGGACTAGAGCTACTCAGGACTCCGATATAAGCAGAGAGTCCTGCAGTCTTCAAAATTTCCCAAGTTGCTATTTCCTACAGCACCCACACAACTCTCAGTACAACCTAGAGGAGCACCCCCTGCCCCACCCACCCCACAAAAACAGCTTGTCACACCTACCCCATCATCGATGGCTGGGCAAACTTGTCGAAGTCACAAAGCTAGGCTCAGCATTTATGTTGGCCTTAGTGGCAGCTAATGAAGGAGACCCCCTAAATGATGTAGTTGACAACTAGGCAGCCTGTAAGCATACCCACATATCCACATCTATGTTATAACTGAACCCTCCTGCCCTAGGAGCAGCACTGGTGGATGTAATCTCTGGAGCCAGGTTCAAGACAGTTTAGCTTGCTGTTAGTGCCCCAGGTTCATCAACACAGCCAGGTGCAGATGGTAGGGTATGTTCTTCATGTAGTGTCACTCAAGAATGTGTTGTGTGTTGTGAGCAGCAGTCAGCAACTGGAGAACCAAAAAGAGTTTGGGGAGGAGGGGCACTGGGATCTATACCTGAAGTAGGAAGTTAGGAAAATGTAAAGATGAACTCCAAAAGGGGAAAGAATTCCTAATAACCCTCAAATACATACTAACGCTAATTTACCTCCAGCTACCTGTTAACGTGGTAGACAAGAGAATCCTGCCACTATGTTACAGTCATCTCTAAGGGTAAGGACTCCAAAGCAGCTAACCTAACTACCTGACTATTTTCTCCTGGTGAAGTTCCGCAGAGAACTGACATGAGACCTACATGCCACTTAAGAGCCACTGAAACCCTAATTAAATGGCTTAAATGGGACTTAAGTGACAGTCCTTTTGCTGGTCTTCCATAAAAGGTGAATTTCACCTGCCATAGACTTCACGGCACTCCGGAAATGTAAGCAGAATCCATAGAACTTATTTCTTGTGATGTGACAAATATTTACAAGTCAGACACTATATAAAATGGTAGACTTGACCATGTTGTAGACCTTGCTGTTTGGTAGATATCTGTTGATCCTGTCTCGAGCTTCATCTGCTGCATGCTCCACCAAGGCTAGGACATGTTCTTCAGCAGTGCTGTCTGTTAGACTGCATGCATTTCCTTCAGGTTCAAATATGCAACTAAAACAGAGTACAAATTGTTCAAATAAAAATGGAACCAAACCCATTTTCAAAACAATCTAATGTTTCATATTAACCAACATCCAACACATTCTTGTTTCTGATGACAAGTGTGAATTTTAAAGTTTACTTTTCAGTTGAACCCTTTTAACGAAAATAGCTACAAGCAGCTAAATACAAATGGAAGAACCACGAACCATACATTAATGGAACAGGACAGACAGTTTGAGCTACTTCATATATAAATGTAAAAAAAGTGTAGAAAGGGAATGTTGTGGAAGAACAGAGAGAATGCATCATCTCTGTATTATATACATTTTAAAAGAATAATTTTGAGTCTAAGAGGCTTATGAATTATGAGGTCACTAGGGTACCATGAGCCATTTCTCAGGTGGTATGTAAGGCGCTGTGTAAATTAGATTTCAGGATGGATAAAAGTCAGTAATTAAAAAAAAAAAAAAAGAAAAGAAAAAATCAGATTTTTTTGATAAAATGCTTTGAGGGAAAAAATCTATCTAAAGATAAAGATACATCATAGCTCAAAGATATCTCATCATGGAATAGGGATTATAAATTTTAATTCTATAGTATGAGACAATATATTCATGTAATGTTTAAGAAAAGTTTTGTAAATGAGTTCCAATAGTTCATGTATTAGGGACCCAATTTTATGGAGTTCTAGGGGCTTCTGTATAGATTATTTAGGTAATCTTTCTGTCTACCCAATGGGACTCAGTGCTCAGTCTAGAATATACCATCAGAGATGCTTAGTTTTGCAGCTCTCAAACTGTGGATTTGTGTCTCCAGAGATAATATGCTTGTTAACAGTAAAAATGTTTTAAAATAAATAAATAATATACAGAGGTGAGAAATAACTGACCTCAACCCTATTGTCCCTCTGCAAATTTGTGTACACAGAGTCAATCCCTTACCTCTTTCTAAATGTGCAAAGTTTCAAAAAGTTCAATGAATAGAAGATTGTTGGGGGCGGAATAGATCTGGACAAAGAGAAGAAGTCGAGATAAATGTGAGACGGGAGGGACAGGCAGTATAAACAAATGTGAAACTGTTTGAGCAGCATATTCCAGAAGTCTTGAGGTCTTTTTGAGTATAGCCTTCATTGATTTGAGATCTACCATACCATTCTCTCACCAGAAGGGAAAACCTATAATGGCAGCAGGCCATAAAAGAGACCCATTTGGGGAATATTTTAATGAAGTTCCTCTACCTGTGGGTAAGAAGGGCATGTGTGCAAAGTGAAAATAGTGCAACAAAGAAATGCAAGCTCTGTTTGCCTAAATGAAACAACATAATGAGAAGTGTTCCTTCTCAGGAGGAAGCTACGTTGAAGATGATGAAAAGAACATGTCTGAACATGCAGGATCTTTAGGTTGGTAAACTTTTATTTCATACTTCTTTCTTAAAGACTGCCTGTCTTCCTTCTGGACTATTCTTGAATTCTCATGTTTGAGCAAAAAATATAGTAGTTACTCTATGGTACTATCATTTTAGATGCAGTTGTGAGAAAAAATAAATAGCTGAAATAGGCAGATCTTCCTTTAACAATTTCACCTTTAAAGTAGTACTGAGTGTCAGTGAATGCAATGAGTAATACTAAATGAGCAGTATGGTAATTAAATAACTGCACTGACTTATTTTGTTTAGGAGAATCAATCCTCAACAATCAGGATTCTGAAGACTATCCACCTTCAAGATCACCATCATTTTCTATAGTTTCAGAGTTATCTGCCAATGATAGTGTTTCAGTCACATCATGTATGTCACATAGCCACAGTCTATCACCTGTAGCAAAAAGAAAAAAAAAATCTCCATCATCCAGAAACAACAATAGATAAGTTTATCATAAGAATCAGCAGATTACAAAAAGTAGTAATTGATGTAAAAATTGCCCTGTTTGTGTATGCAACAAACTCTCCTTTCCATATGATTGAGAGCCCACACTTCATTAACATGGTTCAGTCATTAAGACCAGGATACTGTCCACCCAACAGAGCAGATGTTGCAGGCAAATTGCTGGATAAAGAGCATGAAAAAGAAATTGAGCAGTGTGCAAAAGGTCTAGAGGGTGAAATTGTTAACGTGAGTCTTGATGGGTGGAGCAATGTCCACAATGATCCTGTTGTATGTGCTTGTGTGACAACAGAAGAAGGGAATGTCTTCCTTACAGAAAACTGATACATCAGGAAATGCACATGCAGCAGAATACTTACCAGAAGTAGCAGTAAAAGCTGTAACAAACTGAAAAAAAATTCAAATGTCTAGTACGCAGCTTGGTCATAGACAACGCTGCAAATGTATCCAAGATAAGAAGAAAAATTTAGAAGAGAGTGAAGAGAGTCCCAAGCTAATAACATACGGTTGCAGTGCTCATTTGATGCGTCTCCTAGCCAAAGACTTCAGTATTCCAGAAATAAAGGCTAATGTTGTTGAAACTGCAAAATACTTCCGTAACAACCACTTTGCAGCAGCTGCTCTGAAAAAGGTGGGAGCTAACTCTCCCACAAAACGTGCAATGGAACTCAGTAGTGGACTGTTTTGAGCACTACAGCAAGAGCTGACCTAATCTGATGACAGTTTGTGAACAAAATCATGAAAAAATAGATGGCACTGTCACAGCCAAAGTTCTCAACATTGGGCTTAAGAGAAATGTTGAACACATGCTGAGTACCCTGAAGCCTATTTCTGTAGCCTTGAACAAAATGCAGGGAAATAGCTGTTTTATTGCTGTGCTGTTGAAATTTGGAAGGAACTGAGTGAGATCTTAAAAAGAGAAATATGCAATGACAGAGTTAAATTACAAGCATTAAAAAAAACGAATGGGACAATCACCATCTCCAGCTCATTTTCTTGCAAATATTCTCAATACTCGGTACCAAGGTCAAACCATAACTGTTGAAGAAGAGGAGTTGGCTATGACATGGACATCCAGCAATCATCCCTCCATAATGCCAACTATAATAAACTTCAGAGCTAAGAGTGAACCATTCAAGAAATATATGTTTGCGGATGATGTTTTAAAGAAAGTCAGACCAGTGAACTGGTGGAAGTCCCATAAGCACTTGGATTCAGAGACTGTTGAAGTGATAATCTCACTTTTAACAGCAGTAGCTTCTCCTGCCGGTGTAGAAAGAATATTTTCTTCCTTTGGACTAATTCATTACAAATTGAGAAATGGTTTGGGACTTGAAAAAGCAGGAAAGCTTGTTTTTCTTTTCCAGATTATGAACAAACAGGAAAATGAAGGTGAAGACAACTGAGTTATTTGCAGAAGCCAATATTTTAAATTTCTCATGTTGACCTGGCTGACTTAGCAGATTTATTTTAAAAAAAATAATTTCATTTAACTATTTTAAACAATTTTAACAAAAACAAGTCTGAATTTAAAAAACTTGAATGTTTAACTATATTCAAAAAAATCTCATGCTTGTATTGTTAAACTATTATATGTTTGCTTTTGAAGAAAAAAAATCCAGAATACATAACGTTGTTGTTTTAGTTAAATAAAACAATTTAAATGTCTGTCTGATGATGTTCTCCTCTTAATACAGCAGGGCAAAAAAATCCTCCAAATATTAATGATTAACCTGTTGAATTGGAGATATTTATGAAGTCATTGGGAGGTGAACTATCTGCTTCAATTACCTTTGGTAAATGAAATAACCAAACAATCATTCATTTTCTGATATAGCTGTAAAACTAATCTGAAAAGTTTTCAAAATAAATCACTTTAAATATGTATGTGTACCTTCTAAAAATGAAGCCTACATCTATCTCTGAGTTGTGAAGAATATGTATTAAGGTTATAACAACCAACAAGAATGCACTTTTATGTAGAAATCCATGATTAAATCAAGTCTGACTAGTGATTTAAATCATGATTTAAAAATCCACCCTGTTCGATTTCCTTACATCAATCTTTTTTCCCTTCTGTGATCCTTCCAATCACTCAGCATGCAAGTTACATCAGTATAGAATCCTTTAAACCCAGTGGCCCAAATTCAGATGGAATGTATAAACAGCAAATATTGCAAAAGTCACATTTACAGAAAAATGCAAAAGGTCACAGGTACATTTTGAGCAAAATATCCTTGACTGTCTGATAATTAGGGCTGTCAATCGCAGTTAACGCATGCAATTAACTCAAAAAAATTAATCACAATTAATTGCAGTTTTAATCGCATTGTTAAACAATAAAATACCAATTGAAATTCATTAAATATTTCAGATGTTTTTCTACGTTTTCAAATATATTGATTTCAATTACAACACAGAATACAAAGTGTACAGTGCTCACTATTATTTTTATTACAAATATTTGCACTGTAAAAATGATTTTTCAATTCACCTCAAACAAGTACCGTAGTGCAATCTCTTTATCGTGAAAGTGCAACTTACAAATGTAGATTTTTTTGTGTTACATAACTGCACTCAAAAACAAAGCAATGTAAAACTTTAGAGCCTACAAGTCCACTCAGTCCTACTTCTTGTTCAGCCAATTGCTAAGAGAAACACGTTTGTTTACATTTATAGGAGATAATTCTGCCCAATTATTTACAATGTCACCTGAAAGTGAGAAAAATAACAATAATGCATTAATTAAATCTGTGACTGAACTCCTTGGGGAGAACTGTATGTCTACTGTTCTGTGTTTTACCCACATTCTACCATATATTTCATGTTATAGCTGTCTCGGATGATGACCCAGGATGTTGTTCGTTTTAAGAACACTTTCACTGCAGATTTGACAAAATGTAAAGAAGGTACCAATGTGAGATTTCTAAAGATAGAGATAGTATGTTTAAGAATCTGAAGTGCCTTCCAAAATCTGATTGGGACAGGGTGTGGAGCATGCTTTCAGAAGTCTTAAAAGAGCAACACTCCAATATGGAAACTACATAAACCAAATCAACCTTCTGCCGGTGGCATCTAACTCAGATGATGAAAATGAACATGTGTTGATCTGCACTGCTTTGGATCGCTATCGAGCAGAACCCATCATCCGCCTGGACGCATGTTCTCTGGAATGGTGGTTGAAGCATGAAGGGACATATGAATCTTTAGCGCATCTGGCACGTAAATATCTTGCAATGCTGGCTACAACCGTGCCATGCAAATGCCTGTTCTCACTTTCAGGTGACACTGTAAACAAGAAGCGGGCAGCATTATCCCCTGCAAATGTAAACAAACTTGTTTGTCTGAGCGGTTGGCTGAATGAGAAGTAGGACTGAGTGGAGTTGAAGGCTCTATAGTTTTACATTGTTTTATTTTTTTTGTACATAATTCTACATTTGTAGATTCAAATTTCATGATAAAGAGATTGCGCTACAGTACTTGTATTGAGTGAATTGAAAAATACTATCTATTTTTATAGTGCAATTAACAAAAAATAAATATAAAGTGAGCACAGTACACTTTGTATTCTGTGTTGTAATTGAAATCAATATATTTGAAAAAATGGAAAACCATCCAAAAATATTTATATAAATAGTATTCTATTATTTTTTAATCGCGTTATTGATCTTTTTAATCACTTGATAGCCCTAATGATAATATTATATCCCATTAACTAATAGTTTAAAAACATTAAAAGCTTAGGTCTCCGAGACACACTCAACATTGGAAGGAGTCAAATTTCTACACTTCTGTTCAGGAAACTTGATCAATAAGTTATAAAGACCATGGGTGACATTTTCAAAAGTGACTTAGGCACTTAGGATTCTAAATGCTTAAATTACTTTTGAAAAATGGAACTTAAATTTTTTTTTGAAAATTTTACTTCACAACATTCTACTGGAAAAAACCCTAAAGGGTTCCCTTTCCCCCTTTTTATCATGAATGACTCATGTACAAACATGTACCTTTAGGTTCTGTTTGTGCTCCCATTGCAAAAGAACTCCTGCTATAATGGTACACAATTAAGCCCTTCAGGTTGTGCAAGATGTAAGTTGGTAAATGGGTGTGAATCTAAGGGCAGGACTTCTCTATCCGCCGGATCGGCGGGTAGAGATAGATCTATCGGGGATCGATTTATCGTGTCTTGGCTAGACGTGGCTAAATCGATCCCCGAATGCGCTCCCCGTCGACTCCGGAACTCCAGTTTAGATCGACCCCACCACTAGTGTAGACCAGGGCTAAGTAATGAAGCCCAAGGGACTTATATAAACATTGAGCGGGCCAGGAGAAGGTGCAAACCACACCGAGATCACTTCAGAATTTGATCTCCTGGATGGAATTAGAGACCAGTAATTCAGTTATTTGAGTTTACACTTTGGTAGAGCACCAAGAGAAAAGATGGTTCAGTAGACAAGGTATTAGCCTGGGACCCGGGAGACTCAATGCCCTGCTCTGCCACAGACCGCCTGTGTTTTGAGAATAAGTACATTAAAGACTGCGAGGTCCTCAGATACTATGGTAATGGGGGCTGTAAGGATTAATCAGAATTGGGGCCCTACTGTGCTGGGCATTGTACAAGCCTAAATGAAGGTGTTCCTCCTTATTTTGTATGTAAATGACGTTGAGTCTGTATTCCCATTAACAGAATCCTACTTCCAGTTTACTCTCCTCAATTCCATCAAGTAACCCATGAAAAATAAACCAGTTTTATTAATGAAAGCACTAGCACTTATACTGTTGAACAACTCTCTCCCACTACAGTAGAACCTCAGAGATACAAACACCTCTGGAATGGAGGTTGTTCGTAACTATGAAATTTTCGTAACTCTGAACAAAATGTTATGGCAGTTCTTTTAGAAGCTTACAACTGAACAGTGACTTAACTTTACTTTACTATACAGAAGAAAAATGCTGCTTTTAGCCACCTTAATTTAAATGAAACAAGCACAGAACTGTTTCCTTACCGTGTCAAATCTTTTTTTAAAACTTTCCCTTAATTTTTTAGTAATTTACATTGAACACAGTACTGTACAGCACTGAATTTGCCTTTTTTTTGGTCTTGGCTGCTGCCTGATAGCGTACTTCTGGTTCCAAAAGAGGTGTGTGGTTGACTGGTCAGTTCGTAACTCAGGTGCTCATAACTCTAAGGTTCTACTGTATAATAATTCCAGTCAATGCAAACACTCAAAAACATTTGAAGAGTTCTATTTTTAACCCCACACCTCTGTCTCTCTCTCGCACACACACGGAACTGCTAAACTAATCTCCTGTTTCTTCCATTAGCCACTAAAGATGATTAGCAGAGCTGTCAATCACCAGGGCTGTTCCAAAAATCTCAGTGGCAGATTATATTCTACATTTTTTTATATTTAAAAAGGACACCATAAGCTTGGAAAAAAGCAATAATTGACTGGAAATTTTGGACCAAATATAGTTACTAATTACAGTAAGTAAGATTACCTTAACTGAAAAATGTTTGCAAAAAAGTTTACTATTTTTTCCAAGTGTGTTTACTCTGTTCATTTGACAAAATTGCTAGTTTTACTGTTTCCTTTGATAAAAAGACCCTTATAAACAACAAGAGGGGAAACATAAAACATGTTTAAAGGATTTGCATCCTGATACACAAACCTTCAGTTTAAAAAAAAAAAAAACCTGTACTATTTACTAATTTTGGACTTTTTTTTTGCAACATCTATTTCATAACTTTGGTGTCAAAATAGTCAGTCTTTACAACTTGAAGTTCATAATTTCTCAGCAGGCTTGACATTACTCACAGGAACTATTTCTGCAACTTCAAGAACTTTTGGGAAATGTGATGAGAAAAGGTGACAGACACTTGGAGGTGAAAGAGGCTTTAAGCCATCATTAAAATAAAGTCAGATCTTAATTTTAGACCACGTAAAAGAGGAGGAGAAAATATTTATCTATTCATCAACAGTCAAGACAGGTTAGTTTGTAGAGGGAGGTATATTCAGCCTTAGAAGCAATGTGGTTATAGATTTGGAATCATCAACATGTGAAACTACTGCATGAGCAAATTTCATGTTAACATTGTATTACTTAAAGTATCAAACACAAAACTGCAAAGAGTTGCTCCCTACTCCTTACCCAAGCCTGGCCTGCTGCATTGATCGAGAGTACAATAGCTGCCACAAAGCAGTATGCATTTCCATTAAGACCTTTACCTAATAACTTCTTTACTTGGCTTTTTGGATTTCTTGGCAGTCTCTACTTGTACAGGAACGACTTCAGGAACAGGTTCCTCAACAGCTGTGTCTTCATCACCCAAAAGAGCTGCCTGCTGAGAAAAATCCATGTCCTGCATAAACGACATGCTGCGCTTCAAAGCTAACAGCCGTTCCTAGAATCAGAAAGGACAGAGCGGCAGGGACTTTACCTTTCCCTCATAGCCAAGATGCTATGATAATGGGATGGGATGGGAATGGCCATGGCCTTATTTTGCTCCTATTGTCTAACTTCCAATGGTGATGCAACATGATTTGGTCATGGTAGCATGGCACCAGAATTTCTGCAGCCCGACTTTCAAGAAAAAGTAAGAACTACACAAGTAGATACAGCTGCCTATTTTACATATAGACTTACCATAACTGAACTGCAACACACATGCAAGGTAGCCTATAAACACTAGTCCACATTAACAACTATTCTACAGTAACAGACAAGGGGAAAATCCCTCAAATCTTTTTACAGTCATAAAACTTTTTAAAAGAGCTCAGCTCATTTAAAATCGATAGGGTAAATGAAATTTGTTTCTGGAGTGAAACCTTGTGTCCAAAGTTTCAGTCTGAAACAAATTTTTATAGTTGGGTTATATAGATTTAGGCCCTGTTTCTGCTCCCATTAAAGTTAGTGGCAAAGCTCCCGCTGATTTCAATGGTGCATAATCAGGACTTAAGAGAAAGGGGGTTTATAATGGAAATGCCGACAAGTCCTTAAATATAGCAGCACGGGTGGGCACTGCTATAATTAATGACAGATGGATGAAATAATGTTTATCACTATGACTGATTATAGTACTTGTCAGTTTAACAAATCTTTTCTGCTTTTTGTTTTTAATAGATCTCTTACTTTGCTCATCATCTTAAAGCCTGTGTGGAGTATCTTCTTGGCTAGCTTGTAGTAAACAGTATCTGGTCTGTTGTACGTCATTGCATTATCACACATCAGTTTAAAATCTGCCTGAAAAATACAAAACACAAGAGTTGCTAAAACTTCATATCTCCTTCAATAACTGAACATAAAAAAGAGCTCCAGATAACATCCTGTGAAGACAGCCACATTAAGACGCATTCAATGCAAAGACATTTTGAGAACACCAAGAAGTGTCCAAAGACATTAAGTGAATATGAGTCAAAAGTGTAAAAGTGACTTGCAAAGGGTTGCGCCTTTTTTGCTTCCTTATGATGTTCAGTGAAGTCCTGAAAGGTTAAATTTTATTTATTTATTTTATGCACACACAACTTTTTCCTTGTTCGTTTTTTAAACTCAGAAGTAGCTGGAATATAAAGTCAGGTTTTTCTTGATTTTCCAGGAGGGCTCACTGGGGGGATGAAGTAGTCACAGATCTGTATTGTGAGCTCCCTCGCTCCTTAACTGAAGGTTTTTGGGTCACAATCTTCAAGACATTTTCCCCCTCCCAATCATTTATTCCAATTTAAATTAAAATGATGTAAACAAAAGCATAGGACAAGGAATTTTAAAACAGCCTGAATAAAAATCAGTTCTCTTAATCTGGTTTAATTGCATGACATCTCTGATGTTACTATTACAGTTCTATAGTGTCTTTCAAGAGAAACAGGGTACAAAAGAACAGAATTTCTAAAGTAAAAACATTTTTGAAACTACCTTTCAGACATCCTTTAAACATAAAAATAAAAAAGTAGAAAAGGCATAAACACATTTTTTCTTCTTTTGCTTTCCATGTCACCTTTAAAATCTGCTACTTCTCACGTCTGGACTTCTCTAAAGGGATCAGTAACAGAGGTATAATTCTGATGTAAACTGGATAAGCCTTTTAAGTGTGCAATTCCTTTCCATGCACATTAAAAAAGAACAATATTCATTATTATTGTCTCACAATAACCCAATGGAAAGTAATATTAGCAGTTTTACATGAGATCCATGAATAGTTAAAAAAATTCTTCTGTAGACTTGAAATGGTTATGGAAGTTTCAGAAAATTGCAAAGCAAGAATCAAAGCGAACACTCAAGTCCCTTGGCCCTCATTAAATTAGATTAGGGCATGTTAAATTAGAGCTAGCTTGACAGCACTAGTTCCCAAAGGTGGCTGTAACTCCCACTAACACTTTAAATATTGAAAGGGTGGCTGTTCAAACAACTAGATCTGAATGATTCTCTGCACACAAATCAGGTAGCTACTCATGCAAATCATAATTTCTTGGTCATTTGTGCATGAACATACCCTATCTGTGGTTGCACTTTTGTGCAGGGAATTATGTGCCTTTTTGAAAAACAAGCCTTTGGAGTTTATAGACTCAGGGCCAGATTTTCAAAGGTGTTTAGGCATTTTAAAATGCAGATTGGAGCCTAATGGGATTTTAAAAAGCTCCTAGGTGCCTATCATTGGAGTTAGGCACTTAGGTGCTTTTGAAAATCCCATTAAGTGCCTAACTACATCTTTAAGTGCCTAAAGACCTTTGAAAATCTGGACCTAAACTTCTAACCAGATTCTGATCTCAGAAGAAACTATTTAAATTAGAATAAATCTTTTTTTTCTTAAATTTCCTGGTTCAAAGCAGGGATTGGGAAAGTGCTGCTTTGATACCTAGGGCAGAAGCCATCAATACAATGCTAAAGAAGCAGAGGGGCACAGTCACAGCTGCTGTGACTACTTGAGGTTAAGTGATTTGCCTCTAGCCTCTTTGATTAAAGAGACAACTTGAGGGACAGAAATGGGGGATTGTGAACAAGGGCACATGAGTGAAGGAGCAAACAAGGTAGGGACTCTGGGCTCTATGCCACATGACTCCTGAAGAGCTGTTTGGGGAGGACAAAAGTCTTTTCCTAAGCTACTGGCCTTGGAATAAGCTTCACTCCTTGGCAGCAAAGCTATCGCAGGCTCCCCTCACCCAATCTCTTTCCTTAGTTGAAGTGTATGTTTCTGAATGACTCTTCTCTTACACGGAAATATTTATTCAGGTCAAGTACCTCAGATAATCATAACTGCTGTAGCAGCAGTTAAGAGTTCACTCCTGTAAACAGAACTAGAATGAACATTTATGGCTTTATAGGTAAAACCCAACAGCTCAAACTTCATCTCAAAATCAAAATACCAGTCAGGGCTTATAATGGAATACTGGTGTAATGTGCTTCCTGTACACTTAATAAGGGAACCATCACATTTTGCACCAGCTACAATTTCAATGTGGGACTATGCCCATAAGAAATATAGAATGTCCTGCAACCAGTAACCTGAGATGACAAAGTATGAACCACAATGATGAAACCCACATCTGAAAGAAAAGGATGCAAACTCTTTGTTGAGTACAGGAGATGAGACACTTGGCAACCTCTACTCCCAGAGTATTCAGTAGAAACTGGAGCTACAAAAAGAAACCCAGGTGAAGACTTTGGAAACAAATGACAGACAATCCTGCTAATAGGGGGTGATGATATAATTGTCATAATTTCTGGGGTGGCTTCTCCTCTGCTTACAATCACTATCTCAGTCTTGCCTGTGTTGAAACTCAGCCTTCCAACTCTCACCCACTCCTTGCTGTTAAGATGCTGAATAGCTCACTCCAATGAACCAGTAGAGTTGAAGAGACAGAAACAAAAGGTGAGTGTTAGTACACTGAAAAGACTGCAACCCAGACCTTTCTTACCAACTCCCGTAATGGCCTCATACTTCACTGAGCAAGAGAGAATAATTGCACAATCCCGAATGAGAGCACCTTTGGGAAAGACAAGTAATTGTTTGCCCAATACCACCCTGTGGGACCTCTCAAAGAAAGGAACAGAACCACTCAACAGCAACACCGCCAACCTCTATTAAGTTCTAAAGATGCATCAATACCACCTTATGAACAATGATATTCAAGGCAGCTGATGGATCTAAAAGAATCACTATGAACATCTTGTTTTCATCCATCACCAGTGGAGCAAGCAATACCACCAATGTAGTTCCTGGTAACTAGAACCAAAATACACCCAATGGGAATGAAACAGGCCATTTCTTCAAATCCCCTAAAACAAGTCATCAATAACCAAGAAACTGGTCCAATGCTAGCCAGCAATTTCAAACTGTAAATCACTTGGAAAAGGCAATAATCAAAGAATGAAACACTAACTGTACAAAAAGATAATACAAACTAAAATTAGAATTATTCTTTATCAGAGGGCAGGTCTACACTACTGCTTAAATCGATCTAACTTAAAAAAAATAAATAAATAAAAGCCAGCCCCCTGAGCAATGCAAGTTACAGCACCCTAAGCACTGTCCACACTGGCGCTGTGTTGGCAGGAGATGCTCTCCCCCAACATAGCTTCTGCCTCTTGCAGAGGTGGAGTAATTATGCCAACAGGAGAGCGCTCTCCCGTCGGCATAGAGCGTCTTCACCAGACACGCTATAGTGGCACAGCTACACCGATGTAGCGCTTCTAGTGTAGACCTGCCCTTATACAAAGTATCTGCCAAAGAATTATGGAGATGCTAATAGCAGCTCTCTAGTTAAAGCGGAGCTGAAATTTCCACATACAGCACGTATTTCATTTATGTCATAGAACATCACAATCATTTAACATAAGTCAAAGTGTCTCCAAAGGGCACCATCACCTTTTGGTCATTAATGAACTAATCTAGATTTAAACAAATCATCTAGAGTTCTCTAAAACAAAGTTCTTCTCAACCTGTTTTTCTGAATGTTATCTCCTTGTAGCACTGAATTGCATACCACAGTAAACTTATCAGTAGTACACATTCTTCCTCTGCAATAATCTTAGCAGTTGCCCTAGGACAGCGTGACAGATATATACAGAGTATAGAGTATAATCCCACTCCTACTAACAGAATGTAAAAGTGTGATTAATTATTTATAAGTAAATTACATGTTAGAAGCCTGACTGACGAACTAATTTCACTTAAAAATCTGACTCAAATTAAAGTTTTTTATTGAAAATGTTTTGAAATAACCATATCCTTATCACTTCACCTTGAATTCGGTGACTGATTTGTACTCATTTGCTGCTATTTTGTCCTTCATAGTGCCAAAATCCATGGGATGTTTTATTATCATGGAATATCCAGGAGCAATGGCATCCGTGACTGGAAAAGCAAAAAACCCATGAGGATCTTTCCTAAAAATGGAATAAAAATATGTATAATTATGCTAGGAAACAAAATGATCATTACTCCTTATAACATACCATTTTATGTCATCAACACCAGTTGTCGCTTTAAAAAAAAAAAAAAAAAAAAACTATCTGCTGATATGGGAGAGAGAGTTTTGACTTGATTTAAGAATATTTAGTCTGTGTGGGAATATTTTTATTAAGGCTGTCGATTAATTGCAGTTAACTCAAGCGATAAAAAAATTAATCACAATTAAAAAAAATGTATAGCAATTAATCACAGTTTTAATCGCACTGTTAAACAATAGAGTACCAATTGAAATGTATTAAATATTTTTGGATGTTTTTCTACATTTTTAAATATATTATTTCAATTACAACAGAGTATACAAAGTTGACAGTGCTCACTTTATATTATTTTTGATTACACATATTTGCACTGTAAAAATGGCAAACAAAATAAATAGTATTTTGCAATTCACCTCATAAAAGTACTGTGGTGCAATCTCTTTATCGTGTAAGTGCAACTTACAAATGTAGATTTTTATTTGTTACATAACTGCACTCAAAACCAACGTCTTGTAAAACTTTAAAGCCTACAAGTCCACTTAGTCCAACTTCTTGTTCAGCCAATCACTAAGAGAAACGAGCTTATTTACATTTACAGGAGATAATGCTGCCCGCTTCTAATTTAGAAGGTCACCTGAAAGTGAGAACAGGCGTTCGCATGGCACTTTTGTAGCCGGCATTGCAAGGTATTTATGTGCCAGTTATGCTAAACATTCGTACTCTCCTTCATTCTTCGGCCACCATTCCAGAGGACATGCTTCCATGCTGATGATGCTTGTTAAAAAAATAATGCATTAATTAAATTTGTGACTGAACTCCTTGGAGGAGAATTGTATGTCTCCTATTCTGTTTTACCCACATTCTGCCATATATTTCATGTTATAGCAGTCTCAGATGATGACCCAGCACATGTTCGTTTTAAGAACACTTTCACTGCAGATTTGACAAAACGCAAAGAAGGTACCAAAGTGAGATTTCTAAAGATAGCTACAGCACTCGACCCAAGGTTTTAGAATCTGAAATGCCTTCCAAAATCTGATCGGGGCGTGGAGCATGCTTTCAGAAGTCTTAAAAGAGCAACACTCCAATGCGGAAACTACAGAACCCGAACCACCAAAAGAGAAAATCAACCTTTCTGCTGGCGGCATCAGACTGAGATGATGAAAATGAACATGCGTCGGTCCACACTGCTCTGGATGGTTATCCAGTAGAACACGTTATCAGCATGGACGCATGTCCTCTGGAATGGTGGTTGAAGCATGAAGGGACATATGAATCTTTAGTGCATCTGGCACATAAATATCTTGCAACGACGGCTACAATAGTCCCATGCGAATGCCTGTTCTCACTTTCAGGTGACATTGTAAATAAGAAGCGGGCATTATCTCCCGTAAATGTAAACAAACTCGTTTCTCTTAGCAGTTGGCTGAACAAGAAGTAGGACTAAGTGAATTTGTAGGCTCTAAAGTTTTACATGGTTTTGTTTCTGAATGCAGTCTTTTTGTACATAATTCTACATTTGTAAGTTCAACTATCATGATAAAGAGATTGCACTACAGTACTTGTATGAGGTGAATTGAAAAATATGATTTTTTTTTACAGTGCAAATATTTGTATTCAAAAATAAATATAAAGTGAGCACAGTACACTTTGTATTCAGTGTTGTAATTGAAATCAATGTATTTGAAAATGTAGAAATTATCCAAAACTATTTAAATAAATGATATTCTATTATTAACAGTGTGATTAATCGTAATTAATTTTTTTAATCGCTTGACAGCCCTAATTTTTATTTATAAGTCAGTGCTTGAAATTAATTGTTTATTTATTTACTGGTATACATTTTGCATTTAAATCTGTATTAGTTTCCCTTAAACAACAAAAGATCAGTAGAAATTGTGGTCACTCAATACCTTGCAGTATTAACTCTTGTTTTCATCTTTTTGATTAGTATTTTTCTTCTTTTTTACTAAAGCAGTTAATTAAGAGTGGTGTTCCTGATTAACTAGTTTTAGAATAGCTGATTAATAGTCTCAAATTAAGTTTATAGTTTTTTTGTTTTTTGTTTTTTTACAAAGGGAGAAAAAATAGGTTCTACTAGTGATTTTTCAAAGACTTGGACTATACGCAGCTGATATCTTACAAAAAATTATAAAATGAAAAAACCTCTCCCAACCAGTGAGTTACCAGCTAATTAATTATGAACTTTTATTTGAATCAGACAGAGAATAAATCATAAGATTTTACCAGAGATTATTCCATTTTATGGATCAAAAGTTTGCAGTTGGTTTCCAATCCCTAAAATAAGTAATTAATGTACTAAAGTGCCCTAGAGCAAAAATCAAATTACTAATGATAGCGGAAACTTTTAGTTCCTACTTTTCTAAATGCAATTAATCTTGAATAGTTTCTCTTACTGGGTCCAATAAGGTAGCAATGGTGGTAAACCAAATTATAAATCAGTCTGAAATGATTCATCCCAAAATGAAGACCAAATTAGAAGGTTCTAAAGCAGCATGTTAATAAGCATCAGTTACCATCTACACAGCTGTCTATATAATATGCAGACCTACCTTTGCAACTGGCGAAGGAAATGCTCTAATAATTGTTGGATGGGTGTGCTCTCATTTTCAGCTGCAATTTGAGAGAGTGAAAAATATTTATAAAGTTCAGTCAAATGACAGTATTTACTTCAGACCAAAGTTCACGTTTTATACACCTCTACCCCAATATAACGCTGTCCTCGGGAGCCAAAAATATCTTACTGCGTTATAGGTGAAACCGCGTTATATCAAACTTGCTTTGATCCGCCGGAGTGCGCAGCGCCGCCCCCCCCCAAGCAGTGTTTTACCGCGTTATATCCGAATTTGTGTTATATCGGGGTAGAGGTGTACCTAACAGTCTTTATTGCATAGCCTGCGGCTCGAACTCGCTCCAGAAGCCAATAAGCCTTGCATTTCAAAGGCAGCAAAAGCACATACAATAAATCTATTCCTGATATGCAATAAAGCTTTATTTCCTTATATGTTAGTTATTTAATTATATTAAATGAGAAATGTTCATGCAGCATAGAAGTAAAAGAAATATATACACTATGGTGCTTACAGCAACATAATCGTCCATGACACACAACCTGCCTATTTTATGGCCAGTATTTAACAAGGAGTAATATATTCAGGCATCTGTTTAACAAGAAAATGATCTCCTATGTGACCGCTGACTGTGCAGATATTGCTGCAGAAGTGCTGATTTCTCCATTTCCTGACTTCATTTTATCAGTGCAACCTTAGTGTTCCATTTACAAAAAATTTTGCATTAGTTTTGGGTTAATTTTTAAAAAATAAAGACAAAGAACAAAGAATTAATTACTGTACAGACGAATCTATGAAGTGCACACTGATCCCTTAACGGTTGTGCACTTCAAGGAGAGTGCACAGATTTAGCAGTTGCAAGAATTAAACAGGCAATATTCTGACATCTCCTGGAAAGCAGATTAAGGCCCACTTCTCACCTGATAACAGAGACCCTCTTCCCCTTTCCTCAACCAGAACAGGAAGGACAAGTGAAATGTTTGGGGAAGCCACATCTCTAGATAGGTGAAAAAGAGCAGCCCACAGGACACATTTCACAGTCATCGGTTTCAAATTTGCCAGGCTTTCAATGCCCCAGTGTGTTCAGAGGCAGTAAATGTGAATGACCTGTAGGATTATGGCTCATTCTGACAGTGGGCTCACACCCTCCATTTAGGGAGCACCCATAACCTGCAAATTCCTCAAGATTGATTTGCTCAGTTGATAAGTATAGTTCCCATCTTTGGTTTGCCCTGTCAACAAGCAGCATTCTAATCTTATGAAGATTGAAATGAAGCCTGCTAATTTTCATACAAGTCCAGATTTCTGCTAGACATTTACTGAGGTATCTTTCAAGGAAGCAGCCTAAGCAAAGTTAACATGGCACTCAGGAGTGAGATTCCTTTGTCCTGAACATTTTTGTTAGTAAAGGATTTCAAAGAATTTAGAAGTCTGAAGGAATTAAAAAAAGAATGGCTTATAAAAATTATCTAAATTTAATATTGAGCATTGGCTCCAGGATCTGATTAAATTTGTATAGTGAGACGGGATAAACACACGCATTACAGGTACATGCACTAGCTGCCTGTTGGCACCTGAAAAGGTTTTAAGGTTTTATAAGCCAAAATTAACAACATAATGACTTAGGACCTGTGTATTTGAGAGCCTGCCATAAGTAATATCAGGTAGGTGCTTGAGCTGAAGTTTGACAATTTAGAAAAGAAAGCTTGCTGCTGGCGAGGCATTCTCCCTTGCCTGTGGATTTGCTCCTGTACTGGTCCAAAATAGTGTGAATTTTCTGACACTTAGGGCATACTGCAAAGACCAATTTTTGTACAAGACATTGAGGGAAGGGTATGGTGTAGAGGTGGAAGAGAAACTTGGGGAAAGCTTATGGACTGGCATTTTGTTATGTTTTCTGCTGAATCACTGCTTTGGTGTGGAATCTCTGGCTCTTTTGCTCGTTTTTGCATTTTATTATTGTAGGTTATATTTTAATGTCATGTCAGGAAGTTAGAGAAATGCACAGGTGTCCTTTATATGTTCAATCAAAATAATTACATGTAGCTGCAGATCACCTTATTCTGGTGCACATACTGCAAACAGAAATACTGGAATGACACTTAAATATCCTTTTTATATTTCAAACAGGCAAATGCACTCTGATGTGAACTTGTGAAGAACTAACTGAAAATTTACTTCTAACTGGCACCTGGGAATGTACCCATCAAGCCCCAAAGGTGGTAAGAGGAATAACTGCTTTTCATGCAGTATCTTTCCAACCTGGAAAGGTCCGCTGAAATCCAGGGATTTCACCAGAAATCGCTATATTCTGCTTGAAAGCTTAATACCCTGGTATATTATCAGAAGTATTATTTTAACACTCAGTTATGAACAATTTTAAAGAACGTATTAGGAAATTTAAATTTTCCAGGTTTCCCATCTAGTCTTGGTCACTTACCTGGCTGAGTTCTGCAAGCTCTGACTGGGCGATCTGGAGGTGGCTCAACTTCCACTTTTTTCCCAGGATCAAAGTCATCCGTTTCTCCCTCAGTGTCACACTGCTCTTTCTCCCTCTTTCTCTTCTTTTCTTCCTAATATAGCAAGGATAGGAGATAGTTAAAAGAAGATATTCACAAAGGGCAGTTCAAGTTCAAATAAAATATTCTCATACAAAAACCTTTTATTAAAATAATACTAAGTATCCAAGTGACACCAATGAAAGTCAAGAAATTTAAAGACAAATATACACTTTCTTCAAATCCCTGGGGGGGGGGGGGGAAGAAAACAGACTCCTAGTGCTGAACTGTAAGATGGACAATTATGGTTTAAAGCACAACCTTATACATACTTTCTTTAAAATGATTTCTGTTACTTACAATAACTGTTTGTAAATCATTTCCATTTCTGTATCTATTCAGCTACTTTTTTTGGTTGATAGTTGCTATGCTTCTGCTGAAAAAATGGCATTAAAATGTATACAAATAATTGCACAATGAAAGAGCCCAGTTAACTGTAAAGTTCTGTAAGTCCTAACTGGTCAGCTGTGATGCTTCATCTTATAGTTACTATGAATGAAGTAAGAAGCACGTAGCTTTGGCTTGTTCACTGCACATTTACAGTATGGTGCAGTAAGTACACTGAAACTCAAACTCCACAGTAGAGCAACTACAAATGCTTTGCAAGATTGGCGATATTTGACAGATCTTCTCCTGTAAGCCTCCATAGCACGTGAACAATCTTGTATTGAATTAGGCGGCCTCACTCCATTTTTTACTACAGTGCTTACTGATGCACACTCAGAGCAGCCCTCTGTCATTTACAACATTTGGATACATCACTGTTAAAAGGTTCTATAATTTTAGACTACTGCACATCTGCTAGTTATGAAGGTTTGAAAATCGTGACTTAGAAAAGTAAAATAAAAATCATCATAGGACACAGCAACACACTTTTCTTCCCTAATGTCTGTTATTCTGTCCAATTTCAGTTTTTTAGTCCCAGGTAATTAGTAGTAATAGAGATGTTCAAAAATACATTGCAAAAATGTTTCCACAACAGAAACCATTTTTTCCAGTGCCTCGTTCTCAAGAATTTCTGACCCATTTTTGATCAGATCAAACTTTCCAGAAAAATTCACTCTTAGGCAGAAAACAAACGTTGAAGATAATTCAAGTCACCCTTGCCTAATGCACTACTGGAAGGTGTAGATACTACAGGGATGAAGGCCCTATAAGAATCTAAGGAGAATAGAACTGAAAGGTGAAAGATTCAAAAAGATTTTAGCAAATAAAAGAAGAATGCTTAGACAATACTTAACTACAGATGTCACTAACTTCACACCTGTTTATGGAATACAGGTCAGTCTCATCTTGTATAACATAATACAGCTTTCAGTAGCACAAGTCTGGGAAAGCCACATTATTTACAACTAGCAAAGAAACAAGTGGGAAATGCAGGTTATTGCAAATGAGGGCCAATAAAATCTTTATATCACACCAAACCATGGACTTTATGTATATTATAAAAGAGCTATTTTAGGAATGCTTTAAGGCATTTTACAAAATGTTATACTTTTTTTTTTAAATCCCTCTCCTTTTGGTAAAGCCAAGCGGCTAAGTTATCAAGGGTATCTGTGCAGGTCTCAAAGGGAGCCACAGAAGCCTTTAATTACTATCTAAAATAGATTTTCTATATCTAAGGGTGTTAGTTTTGAAGTCTGACATGTCAGGAACTTCCAAGACAAGAATCACATGCTGGGTTCAGTTCAGAAGCTGGGACTCTCCCCTTCTCAATGTAATAAAGCACCTGTTTTTAACTCCAATGAGATGTAACATATCAGATTTTAAAAATGCAACATTTTCAATTGTAGACAAGCCGTCATGAAGACTGATTAGTGGATAATACAGTAAAAGATTTATAATAAAATCATTTATTACATTGTTCTGCAAATTATCCTATGAATACCTTCCATATATGTGAGGAGCACACAGACGTTTCACAAGTTATAAGAACACACCCTTCCTGTTGTCTCAGGGAACATTAAGATACTGGGAGCCTCTGGAAGGGTAATTAAATCTAAGGACTGTTAGCTGACCACATCACATATTTTGGCTAAGAACAGGGAGAACAGCAGTCACTAGGAGCCAAACCACACAGGTAGGCTTGGAAGGATGAGATTTTTAATCGGTAAATATTTGTAAATGTTGATTTCATCATAGACAAACAAACCAACAAAAAAAGTCCATAAAAATAATTGAAATTTGCACACAAAGAAAAAAATATGCAGCTTGAGGACTTAAACTCTAATAATATTTACTTTGTATATTTTGACATGTGATGTTGACAATTTATGTTTTAGCAGGTTTCAGAGTGGTAGCCGTGTTAGTCTGTATCAGCAAAAAGAATGAGGAGTACTTGTGGCACCTTAGAGACTAACAAATTTATTTGGGCATAAGCTTTTGTGGGCTAAAATCCACTTCATCTTGGGTTTTAGCCCACGAAAATTTATGCCCAAATAAATCTGTTAGTCTCTAAGGTGCCACAAATACTCCTTGCTCTTCATGTTTTAACAGTTTATAAAGTTTTAACTTTCTGAATCTCAATGTCTACTGTCATTAAATAGTTATTGTGTGACTCCTCCCATAATTTCCTATAAGTATGAAAATTTAAATGGATAAAAATTGAAAAAATGGTGAAAAAATAAACATTGATATCTGTCAAAACTATACAACATATTGAATTCTGCCAAGCCCACGTATAGGGCTTTGTAGATCAATAAACATCTTGAACTGCCCTCAAATGTTAACAGGGAGACCATGCAGTATCTGAAACAGTGGTGTAACACATATCCTGCACAACATTGTGCTAAACAAGAGGGTAGTCTTATTCTGCACCAACTGAAGTGGTCTTTAGAGATAGTCCCACATACAACATGTTAACTCATCCGACATGGAGGTGACAAAGGCATAGATGACTATGGCAAGTGAAGAAACTGAAAAATAGTTACACCAGTTGTAGAGGACTTCAATGGGGCTACTCATAGGAGTAAATTTAAAAACGTATGCATAAGCATTTGCATAATTAGAGATTGAGGGATTATAAAATTTAGTTCTACTCCAACTTCTAAATGCAATTAATTTGGTGAAATACAGCCCTCACTTTTGTTTAAGAAATTTGGACAACACACAAAAAAAGGGTTTTTTGTTTGTTTGTTTGTTTTTAAGAGCGAGATGAAAATATACAAAAAGGACCCTCATTGGATTAGAAGTGGTGGAAAGGAAGAAATAATACTGTTATGTTTTAGTTATTCCTCTCAGTCAACTGTATCTTAAACTGAAATGTGCATTTTCATGTAAGAGACACTTTTCAGATATGACAAGCAAACGTGAAAAGAATTTGTACCCCTGCATTCTCGAGTCATTGTTTACCTTTCTCTTCCTTCTCTCTTCGTCATCAAGATGTTTTTCTTTTTCTTTCTCAGACTTCTTTTTCTTTTTCTTCTTCTTTTCTTTGTGTCGCTCTCGCTCATGGTCTGACCTGTCATCGTAATAACTTGAATCGTGCCCTGATCCTGAGAGTTCAGTGACCTCACTTCCTCCAACTTTAAGCACTAGTTTCAAGGGCTTTTCCAGGGGCTTATCCACATAATCTAAATTAAAACATAGTAAAAAAATTCATAAATACACAAAAAAGTTACACAGTAAACAATAATAGTTTTCAGACAGTATCATTCTACTGAAAATTCCATTTACAAACTAGCGTATAGTGTAATTACTGTGAAACGTATATGTATATGAAGGAGTATACAAAAGAAAAAATCCTAAATTGACAGATGAGGTAGGAAACAGCTGTCCTAAACAGTCAAAAATATTGGTTTCCTTAAATTTAACTTTATACAAGAAAATAATAAGGATTCACAAAAAATCATAATCTCCTACGTTCTAGAAAACATCAGAAAAATTGTGTAATTGGGTACCAATCCTGAAAACACATTCACACATGCTTAGCTTTACTCACTTGAGTAAGGTAAAGTACAGGTATAAATGTTTGCAGGATCCAGGAACAACAGTTTCTAAAGTAAGAATCTCCACAATTCATTGTCTGACAAGAAATTAAATTTCTTTTATATTAAAAACAAATATTATGGCAACTATTTACAGACTGTTTTTTTTAAATCAGCATTTCAACTATTTGCTTAAGTAATTTCCTCTTGAACCACTAAGGAGCCAACATTTCATTATTCCTTTTTCTGCTATTGATGCCTGTCCCATAGATTATAACTTTCTAACAAATAAACTATGTTCATGTGAGGCCAAAAGAATTGAAAACATTTTTAAAGAACCGAGACTGTAAACTGCAGTTATTTGATTCTTTA
>NW_020664580.1:1010857-1112041 GCF_002925995.2 Terrapene triunguis
AAACAACAAGGAGTCTGGTGGCACCTTAAAGACTAACAGATTTATTTGGGCATAAGCTTTCGTGGGTAAAAACCTCACTTCTTCAGATGCATAGAGTGAAAGTTACAGATGCAGGCATTATATACTGACACATGGAGAGCAGGGAGTTTCTTCGCAAGCTTTTCCTCTCCTGGAATTGACACCTCCTCATCCATTATTGGGAGTGGACTACATCCACCCTGATTGAATTGGCCCTGTCAACAGTGGTTCTCCACTTGCGAAGTAACTCTATGCATCCGAAGAAGTGAGGTTTTTACCCACGAAAGCTTATGCCCAAATAAATCTGTTAGTCTTTAAGGTGCCACCAGACTCCTTGTTGTTTTTGTAGATACAGACTAACACGGCTACCCCCTGATACTTGACACCATCTTATTTAAAGTGATTCAGGACAGCAGAAATGAAAATGGTTCAGTTAATAACACAAGAGAGAACTGGATAAAAAAAGATTGGTGTCAGAATAGTTTATATATCCTTAGCTTGTGCATTCCAGAGTTTTTATGGCTGTGTTCAATAGTCCATCTTCTCTTGAACCGCACGTAATCATAACTCTAACATTTATGAAGTTTTTTTGTTTTGAACTACTTGAAATCGATGACTTAAAAAACTAATATTTTTTTGTTTTTAAAAATAAACGTATTTAAAATTAAATTTGAAACTATGATTATCTATATTAGGGCATAAACTTACTATCTTATATTAATTTAAAATTAAATAAAATTAATATTAGGCAGTACATGTTTGCTACCGGAGTTTTAAAGAAAGTCGAACTACTGAACTGCTGGAAGTGATTGGCTAAGCACCTAGAACCAGAGTTTGCTGAAGTGCTAAACCAGCTTTTGACAGCAAATATCCTTTTCTGCAGGTGCCAAGAGAATATTTTCCTTTCAGTTTATTCAACTAGTTCAGTTAAATGACTGGTTTCTCAAGTTTGAGTGAACTAATTGGGAACTGAAAAAGCAGGAAAGCTTGTGTTCCTCTTCCAATCTATGAAAAAAGCTAAGGCCTTGTCTACACTACCAAGTTTTGTCGCCAAAACAGCAAGAGCGTACACACTACAACAGGACTTTTGTCACGGAAAAAAGCCCAGTTTTGGCAACAAAAAACATCCACCCCAGGAGAGACTTTTGTCTTTTCCCTTCCCTTTATTATGGACAAAGAGCCAGTGTAGACACTGCTGATTGTTTTGTCAACAGAACTGGCTTCCGCCAGTATCCCACAATGCCTGCCCTGATTGCTCAGCTCAGTGTTTTGATCTCTGCTGCCCTGCAGGCATGCACCCCTCCCCTTTCAAAGCTCCGGGAATTATCTGTGTGCTGCTCAGAAAAGGAGAGCAAATCATTGGAATGCTCCTGTTCTGCCCTGAAGTAGGAACACAGTAGCAGGCAGACTGCTGCTGCAGGTGGAGGGGAACAGACTGCTGTGCTGCTTTGCCATTCCTTAACATGGAGAGCTCACAGAGCTATTCATGATGCTGCTCTCGGCAGCTGAGGGGGCTGTGGGAGAACTAGGAGAGAATCCCAAGATGCGCAGAGATCAGCTCTTCCTTCCCACAACGCTGCACTGTGGGATACATACCCATGGTGCATTGCTCACCCTGTTGATTGATGATTGTGTCCCCAATGTGGACATGATCTGTCGACAGATGGAGCAAGTGTGAACACCCTTTGGTGATTTTTGTTTTGTCAACTTTTAGGTGTCGACATAACCTTTGTCAACAAAACTTGGTAGTGTAGACAAGCCCTTAGTGTGAGAAGATGAGAACTACTAGGGCTTGTCTACACTTAAAACTCTGCAGCTGTGCCACTGTAGCATTTAAACATAGACACTACCTACACAGATGGGAAGATTCTACTATCAATGTAGGTAATCCACCGCCCCAAGAGGAGGTAGGTAGGTCGACAGAAGAATTATTCCATTGCCTAGCACTGTCTACATGGGGACTTTCTGTCTATATGTAGATTTTTCATACCCCTGGACTAATGTAGTTAAACCGACCTAATTTTTTACTGTAGACCAGGCCTTACTTATAAAACCTTGAAGAACAGTGACCAGACACAACCAGCTCAATTTACTAATTACTTCCTTTGTTTAATAAATCAGTCTTAAATGCAAAACATGTTTTAATAAAAAAATTATATAATCAGCACATTGAAGACAATTTTAAAAATTAATTTAAAAAATAAGATGTTGCTTTTTTGCGCATTTTAAAATGAATTCCAATATTCATCCCAGTACAGCTTAACACAAATCACAAGTAAAAAATTAATTTAATAAATGCAATTCACCATTTTCTAATAGAAAAATGAAAAAATAAGAATTTGATTAAATGTATGTTAACCTATATAATTGCTTACATATGTACAGATGTAGCATGTTGTCCTAGCTAGCAAAATAAAGTACCAATTTTAGCGCAGAGCTATCTTTAGCTGTAAATCAACGTTTTAATGGTTACCAACCCATGAGAATCAACATTTCTTTAGAAAAATAACTAAAGTTAAAATGCAAAAACACAATTAAGACAGATGATTTAAACCATGATTGAAATTGGTGATTTAAACTGCTCGGATTTAAATCAATCTCTCCTTTTCTTCAGGCTCTATCATCAATTAGTGCACCTTTTCTTTTAAATATAACGGTTCAATTTTTTTATGGGAAACGTTTTCTTTGACAGGTGCATGTAACTCATCAGCTCCCTGAAGAGTTATGTATGTGCATCGAACATAGAGGAAAACTGTGATAAGCACCTGAATACAAAAGACTTTACTTTGCAGTGTTTGTGTTGAACCTAGGATGTTAGAGAGAGAAGGTGGGTGAGGAGAGACTGCAGGGACACTTGCTGATACAGACTAACACGGCTACCACTCTGAAACCTGTCCCCAAGGACTGCGTGAATGTGGTGCTAGGCTCTGCTAGGGTAGAGCGCTGCAGAGCCCCGCTGACTCCACAGGGCCTTGCGGGTCTCTCCCTAGCGCACTTCAGTACATTGCAAGGTACAGTATTAGGGATGAAAGCGACACTCGTCGCTTGACTCCGCAGCCTGACGCGAGAGCTGGGCTCGGGGCTAGCGCTGGGCTCTCCAGCCCCGCACGTCGGTTGCTGCTGTTCATTTGGCCGATTCCTACCCGTCTCTGTACAGACGCAAACCGCCCCGGCGAGCAGGGCCGGCCGCGCGCAGCGAGGGGAGAGCCACAGCCACAGCACAACGCGCCGCTCGAGCGACACCCGCTGTCCCGTGTCCCCCGCAACCCCCTGCCCCCCGCGGCGCCGGCGCCGGCCCGGGTCTCAGCCCCACCCCGCCATAAAACAGCGTCGCGAGTCCCCGCCCCCCGCTGGCAGCGACAACCGGGGCCGAATGCGCCGAGCGAGCGAGCGGCGCCGCCCGCGGGCTGAGGAGGCAGCGCAGGGCCCCGCCGCTCCGTGACTCACCGCTGTAGGTGGGGGGCGCGGCGGCCGATCGCCATTCCGCCTTCTCCGTCTTGTGCTTTTTGTGCTTCTTGCCCATGGCGGCCCCGCCGCGGCCGGAAACAGCCGCCGCCGCCGCCGCTCGGGCCCCACCGGAAGCGAGTCCGGAGATGCCCTTCCGGGTAAGGGGGTCGGCCGGGAGCATGAACTTCCGGGGCAGGGGGCGGGGTTCCCCTCCCCGCGTTTTTCCAAAAGTAGCGACGGCATCTGCTTCTCGTGCGCGAGCCGAGCCCAGCCCCTCCTTGCAGCGGCGCGCGGAGCGGTACGTTGGGGGAGCGGGCGGCGGGGGATGGTCCGGGACGGGGCTCCGGTTCCGGCTGCGGGGCGCTCTCCGCGCTGGGGCCCAAAGGGCTCCTTGGAGCCCAGCGGCCCGGTGCAGCCCGGGCCGGCGCCTCCCTGGCAGCGGGCAGCGTAGCCCGGCCCGTCCCTACAGCGGCCTGTGCGGTGTCCTCGGGATCCGCCTGTGTCCTCTGCAACCGAGCAGCCTCCGCGCATCCCTGGCGTAGACACGGCCTCGTGTGCGCACGTGGTGGTGCCTGGTCGGGTCCGCCCGAGGCTCCCGGCCGGGTGAGGGCGTAACTGAGTTGGCAGGAAGGTCCAATAGAGACGGTAATGCAATTAAATAGTAGAGGACTGTGTCTAAAGGCTATAAAGCAGGGCCAGGCCAGTTCCGGCCCCTCAGGGATTTGGCTCCAGCCTTTGGGCTTGTACCCCGTGCAGAGCCAGTTCAAGGATATTTTGTGCTCTAGGGGTACGCCTACACTTACATCCGGGGCCGGATGTAAGCAATCGATGTTCCGAGTTCGATTTATCGCGTCTGGTTAAGACGCGATAAATCGATCCCGGATCGATCCCGGAAGTGCCCCGGATCGATCCCGGAAGTGCTCGCCGTCGACGCCGGTACTCCAGTTCGGCGAGAGGAGTACGCGGCATCGACGGGGGAGCCTTCCTGCCGCGTCTGGACCGCGGTAAGTTCGGACTAAGGTACTTCGAATTCAGCTACGTTATTAACGTAGCTGAATTTGCGTACCTTAGTCCGAAGTGGGGGGGTTAGTGTAGACCAGGCCTAGGAGAAACTTCCAGCTTGCGTCCCCCGCCCTTCCGCTCCCCTCCCCTGAACATCGTTTATTATAAACTTTCAAAAATGAATACAGTGGAGTCCCATCTTACGCGGGGGTTAGGTTCTAAAGTCAGTGTGTAAGAGGAAAATTGTGTATAGTAAAAATTACCATAAAGTACAGTATACACTAGAACAGGGGTCCTCAACCTACGGCACATGTGCGGATTTTTTTTTTAATGGCAGGCTGCAGGTCCCTACCACCACTGAGCCTGCTGCCGGTCTGGGGTGCAGGGTGCAGTTCAGGGAGCTGCTGGAGGCGGTGCCTCAAGCAACAGAAATGCACAGCCCCTCCGCCCCCCCTTCCCCACGTTCCAGCCTCTTGCGGGGGCAAGGCAGGCAGGGAGCAGCCAAACCCCCTGCACCCCAAGCCCCTGCTGCACCCCTCCCCCTTCCTGCATCCCAACCCACTGCCCTGAGCCCCATGCTGCACCCCTCCTGCACCCTGACCTCCTGCCATACCCTGACCCCTGCCCTGAGCCCCCGCTGCACCCTGCACCCCGACCCCCTGCCCTGAGCCCCCTGCCACACCCCGCACTCCTCTTGCACTCCAACCCATTGCCCTGATCCCCCTGCCGCACCCTGCACTCCTCTTGCATCCCAACCCCCTGCCCTGAGCCCCCTGCCGCACCCTGCACCCTGACCCCTTTCTATATCCCTGCACCCCAACTCCCTGCCCTGAGCCGCCACCACACCCCTCCTGCACCCCCTGGGGGCAGAGTTGGGGTGGGGATTTCGGGGAAGGGGTTGGAATGGGGGCAGGGAAGGGGTGGGAAGAGGCGGGGCAGGGGCGGGGCCTCATGGAAGGAGTGGAGTGGGGGCGGGGCAGAGGGGGAGGTGTCAGTAATGCGGCCCTCGGGCCAATGTACTAGTCCTCATGTGGCCCTCATGGTCATTTGAGTTTGAGACCCCTGGTGTAGACGTACTCTCAGTACCGTTCTCAGGTGTCCTCTTGCCAGATGCCATAGTTGGACTCGGCAGGGGCATGTTGTGGTGCACTGAGTAGAAGCACTGTCATTGTTTGCTTCAGCCACAACTGCTGGGTGAGCTAGGCCTAATTGGTGGATGAAATAATGAGGGGATGGACTGTTTCACCCACCACTCCCTTTTTGGGTCCTTAAAGAAAGAGACTTTGGGGTGGGGGTGGCAGGGGGAGAGACTGGCTACTTTAGCGAGCGTCACCATCTTGGCTGCATCCATAGGCACCGACTCCGTGGGTGCTCCGGGGCTGGAGCACCCATGCGGAAAAATTAGTGGGTGTTCTGCAACCACCGTCAGCCAAGCTCCCCTCACCCCCCGCCCCATCTCCTCCCCCTCCCCTGAGTGTGCCGCGTCCCCGCTCCTCTGCCTACCTCCCGGGGATTTGGGGAAGGAGTTGGAATAGGGGCAGGGAGGGGGTGGAGTTGGGTTGGGGACTTCAGGGAAGGGGTTGGAATGGGGGCGGGGAAGAGCCAGGGCTGGGGCAGGGCCGGGGGAAGGGGGGGTTGAGCACCCACGGCAAAGAGGGGAAGTTGGCGCCTATGGCTGCATCCCCACCATCTCCTGGGACCCCAGACCTTCATCCTAATCCTGAGAGATGTCCTGGCTAGACTGGGCCAACGAGAGAAACCAGATGACATCAACCTCTGCTGATTCCTACTGAATCCCGAACACCACCTGGGATGAAACAGGATCAGACTTTAACAAAAGCTCCAACCCATCTCAACTGATTTTTTTTCTCTTCCCTGATAGGGCAGTTGTTACCATTTTTTTTTTTTATACCAGCTTACAAGACTCTCAAACAATGATAGTTTTCCTTCTAAAATTCCTCTCCAAATAAAGGGAAAGAGAAAAAAAAGTTGTTAAATATGAAACCCTCACTTAATATTTTACATTTCAAATGCTTTAACTGTTTTTTTCTTTATCTTTAATAAAAGGTTAAAAGTGTTTGTGTTTGCCATGGTGCTAAGCAGGATGAGGTGTCTGTTTCCTGACCCCTGTTTAACACTGTTTAATGTTGGACAGTGACTGGGTTATGCTAATATCTTTAACACATATAGTACATCTAAATTAATGCAACAGAATAATGAGTTTATAGAGCAGTTTGTAGATGTAAATTGCTGAAAGCTAATGTAATTCATGTAGAGTTGTGGACTGGGGTATAGAAGTTTGTATATGTTTGCCTGAATTTGAGTATTACTGCTTGAACTGTTTCCCCTCTGAAAACTGCTTGAACTGTTATGTTACAAAACCTGTGTGTTTTTTTTAATCTTTCCATCACTTTTTTCCATTTATGATAAACAGCCCTTTCCTCTAGAAAGCGTAATAGCCACAGATCCACATTCCCACTGGTGTTCCATAAGTATTAACTTGGCCTAATTATTATTAGAATGGGGCAAATGCTTTATCATTCTGATGTTTTAACAACTCTTCAAAGTAAAGGCCATTGGAGGCACTTTTTTAGTAAACACTGTTGTATATTTTCTTTTTAGGAATGAATAAAATGGATGAGGCAGCTGGTGATTTAAAACAGGCACTTCCAAATGTGTGTGATTCTGTGCAGATACATGTAGAAGTTCATCAGAAATCAAACAGGTTTGTTTTATATTGTGACCATTTCAGAGGTATATGAATGAAGTCTAACATACGTCACAAGAACTTAGTAGGTTTTCCGAAAACACAAGTTTCAATTCAAAAACGAGTAAAGGTGGTTAAATAAGTGTGCTTACCTATCACACCACCAACAAAAGCAATTCACTAAAGGGGGGAAAAAAACTTGCACCACCCGTATACTAAACTTCTTATTCTTTTCAAGAAATGTGCATTCCACAAACTTAACTTTGACCTTGGATTTTATTTAATATATTGTTATCTTGATATTACTATCTAAATATTGACATTATTGTGAACAACTGCTAAATATCAACTATTAAGGATGTAACTTTTTTCATGAGAATAATATACATATCTAATAACAAAAATCATGATATTGTCAGGGTGGCAAAATTACATATATGTAAACTTACGTTTGAGGCTCATTGTCTAAAGCAGGGGTCGGCAACGTTTGGCATGTGGCTCGCCAGGGTAAGCACCCTGGCGGGCCGGGCCAGTTTTATTTACCTGCTGACGCGGCAGGTTCGGCCGATCGCGGCCCCCACTGGCCGCGGTTTGCCGTCCCGGGCCAATGGAGGCGGCGAGAAGCCGCGGCCAGCACATCGCACGCCCGCGCCGCTTCCCACTGCCCCCATTGGCCCGGGACGGCGAACCGCGGCCAGTGGGAGCCGCGATCGGCCGAACCTGCCGCGTCAGCAGGTAAATAAAACTGGCCCGCCCGCCAGGGTGCTTACCCTGGCGAGCCGCGTGCCAAACGTTGCCGACCCCTGGTCTAAAGTGCTCATATATAATTTGATGGCTTTTTTCTGGAAGAAGGTTGTTTATTTTTTTAGATTAGATATGATAGTCTATTTATTTTGGGTCAAAGTTAGTTTTATTGTGTTGAAATAGAACTTGGTTGCCAAATAATATATTGTGTGGTTCATACAAGATTTATGCAGTCTATAACTATTCGTTTCCTAGCTTTTAAGTACTTTGGACTTAAAAGTTATGTGACAGAACATTGTTGCTTAATAACTTTGAATGTTTTTTGAAGCCAAGTGTTTTGGCTTTGGTATTCCAATTTTTACAGCTTTCACTTTTTCCTGTATAGGCAAATTAAGGTTATTTTCATTTTAAATAAAATGGGTTGAACAGGTCATCAGATTATTAAATTAAAGGAGTGAGTAGTGTTGGGCAAGATAATTTCCGGAAACAGACATCCGTATTCCCTTAATAGTTCTGAATTTTTAAAAAAAAAAATTTAAATCAGTGAAAATGTACTGTCTACAAGGGAGTAGTACATCACCTTAGTATGTTTATAAAGGACATGAAAGCAGTCATTTGTATGTACAAGCAATACATTATCTTAGTCTCTTTGCACTGGTTTTTGAAGAATTTTTCTATTCAATGTTGAAGAATTAATGTATGACTTATTTTTCAAGCCTGTGGGGTTACCACATAAACCTGTTTGCAACTCGACACAACAGGAATTGTCCTCAATTTTGTTCATGTGCAGGTCATAGTCCAGGGTCTCTGGCGGATGCTTTCCTTTCGTCCTGGGAAGATAATCTCATGTATGCATCCTCTCTGGCTCTGCTCCTACCAGAGTGTAGTTAAAAATCAAACAGGGTCTTGCTTGCATGATCCTCATAGCACTGGCATGGCCTCACCACCATTGATTTTCCACTCTGCTGATTCTCTCAAGCAGGGCTCCAGAACCAGCCTTGATCTCACAAGACCATGGGCCCCTCCTTCATCACAACCCATGTGCTCTTAGCCGTACAGTGTGGGTGCTCCATCATTAATACTTTGGAGGAGGTCTGTTCAAGGGTTATTCTCTTGAATAGCAGAAAACTTACTTCTAGATACACTTACCTGTGAAGTGGAAATTATTTTCTTTGTGGTCTCAACAAAAAAGTATTTGTCTGGTCCAGGCTCCAATATAACATGCGCTGGACTATTTGTTATAGCTGAAACAACAGAGTCTTCCAATTGGTCCATCAGGGTGTACCTAGCCGCTCACTCTGCTTTCCACCTTCCATTTGATAATTGTCCACTTTTCTCCAATCCTACCTAACTCACGTTTTTGAACGGTTTGGGCCAAGTTTATATTCCCAAGTAGAGGAACTTAAACATGGTGTTAACAAAGCTAATGGATCCACCCTTTGAACCTCTGGCTATTTGTTTTTTGCTGCATCTTTCAGTAACGGTAGCCTTTTTGGTGGCAATTACCTTAGCAAGGAGAGTAGGAGAATTGAGACCCCTGGTGTCTGATCTATCATATACAGTCTCTTACAAGGACAGGATATACTTACACCTTCATCCAAAGTCCCTCACCAGAGTGGCTTCTCATTTCCATATCAATCAGGCAATGTATTTATCAACTTTCTTTCCTAACCCTCTTGCTCATAATGGTGAAGAGAGATGCCACACAGATGTTAGGGGAGTATTTGTATTTTACTTGCATAAGACTAAACCATTTAGGTCATCCTCACAACTGTTCGTAGCAACTGTGCACAGGATGTAGGGCCTTCCAGTCTCATCCCAAAGAACTTTGTTGTGCATTTCCTCCTGTATGTGTTTGTGCTACAATATGGCAGTGTAATTCTGACAAACAGGGAGCTAACATATTCAACAAGATCGCATGCAGCCTGTGCTGCTTTTCTAGCTAAAGTACCTATACTGGACATTTGTAGAACTTTAACTTGGTCATCAGTACATATTTTTGCATGTCATGGTGCTATTTTTTTTTTAACAGTCTAGAGAGAGTGCCAGATTTGGATGTGTGTGTAGTCCTTCTGTCATTATTTGGGTAAACTGTGATCCCACCTTTTGGACTGAACTGCTTATGAGTCACCTGAAGTGGAATGGATGTGTGGAATCACTGGAAGAAGAAAACACGGTTACTAACCTGTAACTGATGTTCTTTGAGATGTGTTGTGTTGTGTATGACCATTCCATGACCCACCCTCCTTCCCCTCTATATTGGAGTCTGTCTGGTAAGAAGGAACTCGGGGGAGGAGGGCACGCACTCTGGCCTTTATACCATTGTGTAGCAGCACGAGGCAGCAGAGAGCTCATGAGGTGCCCCGCTGGGTACTGCTAAGGGAAAAATCTCAGGTGCTAACTGGGTGTGAATATACCTTACGTGGAATATACATGAAACATAACTCAAAGAACAACAGTTACAGAACAGGTTAGTAGCAGTTTTTCCTCTGGTATATGACTATTAAGTTTCACACACACAAGTAAACACACATACTTTAAACCTGACTCGTTACTTCTGGGGGAATCCTGTGCCACTGCACATGCAGAATTTGTGCAGAAATGAATGCGTTTGTGCAGAATTTCCTTTTCCTCCACAGAAATGGGCTGGAAAGCTGCTGGCCGCCACTAGGGTCACTGGACCTGGCAGAGCCCAGCTTGCAGATAGAAGACACTGACAGGGGGTGGGGGAGGGAGCTGGAGGGTTCCTGGCAGCTGCAGTTTTTTAGTACACCCTGAAGGAAGTAGGCGGCATGCAGGAATCTCCATACAAGCCCAGGATCCAGCTTCAGGCTGTTGCTCCCTCTGGATTACAGGGCTGGGTGGGGGACGAGGACGGCGAGTGTCTGGGCTGGGGGGGGGGGGCTGGGGGGGATGGTGGGGGTCTGGGCTGGGGGGCACAGCTGGGGTCTGGGTATCCTGTGGCTGGGCTCTGAGGGGTAGGGATTACGTGCGAGTATCTGGGCTGGGGGTGCCCTGCAGCTGGGCTCTGGAGAGAGGGGGTATGGTTGCCTGGCCCCCTGCTAGGTTCTGGGAGGTGGGGGCAGAGAAACAGGAACTGGGTTGTCATAAGGGTTTCCTTAGCTCTCTACTCCTGGAGGAATTTTTTTTGTGTCCGTACTGTTACAGACACAGTTGCTGAAAGGTATTTTGAAATAAATTACCAAAATAATGTAAACTGGTGTGATTATATAGTGTTGTTTTGACAAAATATGTAGAATTTTAAAATATTGTGTGCAGAATTTTTAATTTTTTGGTGCAGAATTCCCCCAGGAGTAACTCTTATGTCGAGCTGTTACAGTGCAGCTTCTGCTAGTACTTTTTGACAACTTAATTTTTGGCAAATATTAGAACTAGGGCTGTCAAGCAATTAAAAAAATTAATTGCTTGATTAAAAAAATTAATTGCGTGATTAATTGCTCGATTAAATGATAATATAATACTATTTAAATATTTTTGGCTGTTTTCTACATTTTCAAATATATTGATTTCAATTACAGCACAGAATACAAAGTGTACAGTGCTCACTTTATATTTATTTTGGATTACGAATATTTGCCCTGTAAAAAACAAAAGAAATAGTATTTTTCAATTCACCTAATACAAGTACTGGAGTGCAATCCCTTTATCATGAAAATTAAACTTACAAATGTAGAATTATGTACAAAAACACCTGCATTCAAAAATAAAACAATGTAAAATTTTAGAGCCTACAAGTCTGCTCAGACAAACAAATTTGGTTACAATTTGCAGGAGATAATGCTGCCTGCTTCTTGTTTGGTGTCTCCTGAAAGTGAGAACAGGCGTTTTCATGGCACTGTTGTAGCCAGCGTCGCAAGATATTTACGTGCCAGATTCACTAAAAATTCATTTGTCCTTTCATCTTCAACCACCATTCCACAGGACATGCGTCCATGCTGAAGATGGGTTCTGCTCGATAACCATCCAAAGCGGAGCGAACCAACGCATGTTCATTTTCATTATCTGAGTCCGATGCCACCAGCAGAAGGTTGTTTTTCTTTTTTGGTGGTTCGGATTTCATAGTTTCTGCATTGGAGTGTTGCTCTTTTAAGACATCTGAAAGCATGCTCCACACCTCATCCCTCTCAGATTTTGGAAGGCACTTCTGATTCTTAAACCTTAGGTCGAATGCTGTAGCTATTTTTAGAAATCTCACATTGGTATCTTCTTTGCGTTTTGTCCAATCTGCTGTGAAAGTGTTCTTAAAACAAACGTGCTGGGTCATCATCCGAGACTGCTATAACATGAAATATATGGCAGAATGTGGGTAAAACAGAGCCAAAGATATACAGTTCTCCCCCAAGGAGTTCAGTCACAAATTTAATTAATGCATTATTTTTTAATGAGCGTCATCAGCATGGAAGCATGTCCTCTGGAATGGTGGCCGAAGCATGAAGGGGCATATGAATGTTTAGCAATCTGGCATGTAAATACCTTGCAATGCCGGCTACAAAAGTGCCATGTGACCGCCTGTTCTCACTTTCAGGTGACGTTGTAAATAAGAAGCCGGCAACATTATCTCCCGTAAATGTAAACAAACTTGTTTCTCTTAGTGATTGGCTGAACAAGAAGTAGGACTGAGTGGACTTGTAGGCTCTAAAGTTTTACGTTGTTTTGTTTTTGAGAGCAGTCGTAACAAAAAACTACATTTGTAAGTTGCACTTGCACGATAGAGACTGCACTACAGTACTTGTATGAAGTGAACTGAAAAATACCATTTTTTATCATTTTTACAGTGCAAATATTTGTAATAAAAATAATATAAAGTGAGCAGTGTACACTTGGTATTCTGTGTTGTAATAGAAATCAATATATTTGAAAATGTAGAAAAACATCAGACAATATTTAATAAATTTCAATTGGCATTCTATTGTTTAACAGTGCGATTAATTGCGATTTATTTTTTTTTGAGTTAATCGTGTGAGTTAACTGAGATTAATTGACAGCCCTAACTAGAACACTTTTTCTTCTAGAAAAAGTCAGTATTTTCCATGTTCTGTTTCTAAGCCCTTTGGGGGAAAGCCCTTTATTTAAAAAAGAAAAGAAAAAAAAAAGCTTTTTGTAGGTATATTAATCTTGCATGCTGCCAGGCATATCACTGATGTTTAACAAATAATGTTGTTTCTCTCTTATTAGCACCTCAAAGAAAGAAGATATCAGGCTGAGTGTCTTAAAGCTGCTAAACAGACATAACATCGTTTTTGGTGATTACACATGGACTGAGTTTGATGATGGTTTTCTGAACAACAATGTGCAGTCTGTGTCAATTGTGGACACAGAGCTAAAACTGAAAGAAAGACAGGTAATCAAATTTTTGTAAATATAAAAAGGATACGCTTTTTATAGAAAAATGTTATCAACTTGCTATTAAATCACATTAAATTATAGTAATCCGTTTAATTAAGCTTACTCTTAGCTTTACCCTCCTGTATTCTCAGAGTCAATTATTTCTGATATTGTATGTTTTATTTTTATTTCTTTCAAAATGGTCATAGTCTTGCATGTGTAAAACCTAAGTCAGGAACAAGTACAGCAGCAATCACTGCACCACAAAAGATGGATACAGATTTCCCAGAATTATTTCTTTTCTTCTCCCCCAAGAGGCAAACAAGTGTGTATGCAGTTTTTACGAAGGAGGTGTATATCAACAGGCAAAAGATAGGCATTGAGATATACTAGCAGAAAACCACAAATTTTAGTTCATCTCCTGGTGATGCATTATCAAGCTCTCATATTTTCAATTAAACAAATTTATCCCTTTTGCTATGTAACACTGTTTCATTGGAGCAAAAAGATGGAGAAAATATGGTGTAGTAAAAATAATGGTGTAGTAAAAAATGTAGTACAAATCCTGAAAATACCCACACTTACAATCTGTTTTCCAAATTTAATTCTGTGTGTCTGGTTCTTTCATGAATTGACCAGAAAAGTAGTATGATTCTTCAGGTGACAGACAAAATGTGTCTGATTTCAATAGGCAAAACTATATTTACCCTGTCACATAACACTAGAACAATGGAACACTAACAAAATTAAAAGGCTGCCAAATTTAAAACTGGTAAATGGAAATGCAATAGGTATTTAACCTGTATAACTTATTGTCATAGGATGTTGTTTAGGCTAAAATATGATGACGATTCAAAAGAGTAGACATGTATATGAACGAGACTATTCATGGTTACAATAGGTAGTGTAAATGTTCCAAGGAGTCTAACCGTCCTGCTGGAGCGTACGAGACAGCCACTCTGCTTGGGGAGTCTCCTCCATTTAAGACTCTTTAGTCTTTTAAAAATGTCATCTGTATAAAGTTAATATTTAAGTCAGGAGTGGGGAACCTACAGCCCGCGGGCCCGATCCAGTCTGCTGCTTTATTTCATCCAGCCCACGGCAAATCTCTGTGCTGTGAGCCGGAAGCCCCGAGCCTCGTCCCCCTGCAGTGCTGGAGCCGCGAGTGGCAGCTTGTCCCTCTGCGGGGGGGAAGCTGGGGTTGCCTTGCTGTTAAAAGTCCAGTCGGTTCCGCGCAGCTCCTGGAAGCAGCCAGCTTGTCCCTGTGGCCCCTAGGAGCAGGGGCGATCAGGGAAGCTCTACGCGCTGCCCCCGCCCCCAGTGCTGGCTCCGCAGCTCCCATTGGCCAGGAACCGCAGCTAATCAGAGCTGTGGGGGTGGCACCTGCGGGCTCTTCAATCAGCTGCTGTTGAAGAAGGGGTAGCTGGGTGTTACTCCGAGTAATCTTCACTGATATTCTTGATGGCTGTCTTTGGGTGCAAAATTCATTTCACTACTTGAAACTATAGTTCAATCCTTTCAGAATGTGGAAAGTGGTAGTTCTACATTGTCTGATGCCAAGAACGAGTTCCTAAATACTAAGAAACATTGTGAAAAGGCTGAACATAGTCCATTTGCAAAAGCTGAAGAGAAAGATAATAGACAAAATAATACCATGGAAAAAATCAAGTGATCACTCGCACACATCAATGCTGCCTACATTCTTGAGCCCAGACCTTTCTGATAACTAATTTGATTTGGCTTGTGACCTAATAGTGGCTGTTGCATATTTTAAGATATACAAATGAACAAATCTGACAGGCAGCAAATTATAAAGCATGAAGCAGCCTGTTCAGTCATAAAACAATATCGAGTACAATACCAGCTGTTGAATCAAAACCGCTTGCTTTATCATGGTGAAAAGGGTTATCCTTGCTCTGTAGTTACAATGGCAAAATTTACATCACTTCTGTGCACTAAATAAAATTGGTCAGCTTGGGCAATGGTCCATTCAAAAATCAGAAATAGACTGAAGACTTCCATTGCTGGGAAGATAGTGACTGTCACTAAGATTAGAGAAGAAAATTGCAGGTGAAAAATTTAGTCAGTATTAATCAGATTAAGAGGAAGAGGGAGATACTGATGAATTTGATGATGACGACAAAGATATAGATGAAGCAGTTGAAGCTGATAAAGAAAAAGATAATGTAAAGTGAGATGCTGCCTACCTAACAAGTTTATTAAAAATAACTTGAGGTGTTCTGTTTAATTTCATTTTTTCACTAAGTCTTGAATAAAGTTCACATTTAAATGCTAATCTATCATTGCTAAAAAAGTAATTATTTTTTCATTATCGAACTTGATTTAATTTTCACATTTTTCTTAGTTAAAATAACTGAATTAAGTAATTTTTTGTAATTGGGCATAAGTATCTATCTAAGGGTAAGCCTATTGTTGCCCATCTTTTTTTGTTACTATTGTTCTAATAAATTAGTGCTTTGATAAATATTTGACCATTTTTTACTTTGACCATATTTAATCAACATTTGATTGGTCAACTGGCCAGTGATTTTTAGACCAGTAAAATGCCCAATCACATAAATCCCCCAAAAGTAAACTTCAGAATTCAGGTTGAAAGTGATTGTTTTCTTCAGACAGTCCACTTCTTGATGATTTCATTGAAGAGTTGAATTAATGTTTAGAAGAGGTTCATTGGCAATAGACCTCCTAAGATCTTTATTCCAAAGAGTTCTGCAGTTTTTAGTTATTCTGATAAATACTAGAAATGTGGAATGTTCAGTCTCCCATCTACCGCATTCAAAACCACCGAATGAATTGAAATAATGTAAGATGCACAGAAGGTGCATGAATACCATCTCATTCTCAGTATGATTTATTGGGGGGGAGGGAAGGGGGAATAATTGACTAAAATTCAATCACTGGTTCTAAAATATACAGCTCTTTACCCAAAAACCTCAGATTGCTTCTGTTTTTAACCCAATTCTTAACTTTTTCTAAAAAGAAAGCTTATTTATTACAAGCTACCAAAAATGAGTTATTTGACTTATCAACTTACTTTTTATATCAACTTATTAAAGCTGACTTTTTTTCTATCCATTTTAGCCCATTAACTTGAGCAAATGCAATCTCTCGATTCATATTTTTCATCTGAATGACGAAGGACCAAGCACTGAAAATCTAGAGGAAGAGAATGAGAATATTGTTGCAGCCAACCACTGGGTGCTGCCTACAGGTACTCTTCTTTGGTAGCTAGTTGGGGTCCAGAGGAAAATCTGTGAATGGGAGGGGACATGGTTGTTTGGCTGTAGCTATAGGGCTGCTTGTTAAAGGTAATCTGTATATGGGATGAAGCTTGGTTCCCAACAGGTGTGAGGAAGCAATGAATTAACAAATATTTTTTTTAGTCATCTCTTTTTTTGACTGAAGCAATGCAAAAGATTCTGGGATATGGCGCACAATTCTGAAGTACTAGGAGATGGAGGAAGTAAGTGGTTTTTGTGGCCATGAGTGAAAATGCATGGTCTAAATGAATATTTATTTGACAAGAACACTTCACAGATTAAAACCTTCTGCTCTGGTTCTTGTTGTACATTCTAATTAACTTTTGGGCACCTATTCTTGCTCATACACTTAATATCCTATCTATGCACACTCTTGTCTCACTGTATTATCCCATCTTGTCAAGTCATTCATTTAAGAAGGAAAACAAAACAAAACTGGGAGGAGGAGAGGAGTTGTAGGGGCCTTGTTCCCAAGATCGGAATAAGATTTGCCCAGGATGTATTGAAATAGGGCCTGATTCTCTCTGCTACTACCGTGTCTTCAGGGGAACCAGATTGGGCACTCTTAGGTGGAAGGGGGGGAAACAGCAGTTCCATGGCATTCTCTCCCTTTGACCAATCCTGTGGAAAACCTGAGTACACCACATAGTTCAAGCTCCACTCCTTGGGAAGGGTTATGGATGGGAAGGTGGCTGTTCATTTTGACATCATTTTGCCATGTAAGATAATATATTAGGGTGGTTTTTTCCCAGCCACCTTCTCAGCTTTCAGTTCCTACCTATGAAAATCTCCTGCTATGATTAAGAGGAAACCCTGCTTTTAAAACCTTTTAGTTTCCTTTCTGAAAGCTCTGAAACTTACTTATAAGATTTTAATTTTCCTATTTAAAAAAACACATCACATAAATACAAACCAAAATCAAGCAGTTGATTTTTACTCATTTTCTACAACTCCTTGTTTTTTCTGCCTTTCTCACTTACATGCCGACAATAGTCTTGTAAAAAAAATTGAATTATAAAACTGGCCTTTTTAATAAACAAATGTCCTGGCTTTCAATAGATTTTACTCTTCGCAAACTTCGCATCTCACTTTCACATTTTTAACATGGAAAATAAAATGATTGGGAACAAATTCTATTCAATAATTTTTTCTTACCTATAGGTAAATGTTACTGAAAGTTGAAACCAGTAAGTAATTTAACCCATACTTACAGTTGACCAAATAGTACCATGTGCTAGAAGTTGTAAAACTCTCTGATTCACTAATGAGTAAAGAACTTTCCTTTCAGGGCAACAAAATTAACCTAGGTTAATTTTTATCGTTCAAAATTGTCTGCTGTTTGTTCCATATCTTTAATTATGGTTGAGCGTGTTTCTTATTGCAGAAAATCTGTCAGCATTATAATGCACTGTTTAGATAACAGATCACTGGGTTTAACTGAGCGTTCTTAGTTATTAATAAATAGAATAATACATAATGGCTATAATATTGTTTTGCAGTTGAATTCCATGGTCTTTGGGAGAGCCTGGTGTATGACACTGAAGTAAAATCGCATGTAAGTTGAATGAATAACCCCTCTGTGGACAAGGAGGTCTTGACAGGTAACCTGTAGAAAGTGCTACAGCTTGGGGAGAAACAGTCTTCAGAAATGAAACTTCTTTTACATGGAATTTTATAAAGCCTTATTAAACGTTTGTGTTTGAGGAGAAGTATGCTTTTTAATTACCTTGTTAGTATATTTCTAGTCAGCTAAAATAAAGACAGAACTTCGCAAAATGAGATTTTTTTTCCCCCCAGTTTTCTTAATATATTTTACACAACAAAACTTTCTGGTAATCTCTGGATAAAAATAGATCAAAATGGGTATATTAAATGATGCACCTAAATAAGAGTTGTTTTTTAGCAGCCCTGCGCACTTGCATCTTGCATTGACTTCTGCAAAGGTGGTAGGTACTCTCAACTTCTGAAAAATAGGCACCCAGCATAAATTACTTTATTTCCAGGTACCCAAACTCAAATTTTGGCCATAACACTTCATACAAAATAAAACTTTTTGTTTTACATTTTATGTGAATAAAAGGAGATCCTGAGGGATTGTGACTTAGCATATTCTTGCAAGCTGTATTGTGGACTGTAGTAACAGCTCCATTGTTTGGCTTCATTGTTGGAGTTGTATTCAGATCTTGGGTGAAAGCAGACTAAAACTCATTAATTTTACCTTTTGTAGTTTGAATTTATCTGCAAAGTTTAGTGATATTATCATGTAAACGTTACAGAAATTACATAGCCCAGTTGAATTTTCCATAACATTTCATCATGATGATACACTGTCATATTAACTATTTAAAGCTCAGACTTTTAAAAAATGTTTGACAATCATATTTTTTTAACTCCTCTAGCTGAAAAAACACAGCCTCAAGAAACTCTGAATTCTTCCGTTGACCTAATTGTGTCTACAGTAGGGGTTAAGTCAACCTAACTGTTGCAAAAGGTGTGAAATTATTCATAGCCCTTGAGCGATGTAGTTAGTTTGACTTAAGTTTTAGATGTAGGCCAGGATTAAGACATCTACATGCCTATTCTCTAATGCATTTCTTCATTAATGGTCCCCTGACCATGAGTGTCTGTTATAGGAACTGAAGTCAGCTGGAGCAGCAACATTTCCAGTAATTTAAATAAAATATCTTACAAAGGAGAAGCTCTTAGAGCAGAGTTAGTAGCTATTAGGGCTGTCGATTAATCGCTTAACTCATGGGATTAATACAAAAAAATTAATCACAGTTTTAATTGCACTGTTAAACAATAGATACCAATTGAAATGTATTAAATGTTTTGGATGTTTTTCTACGTTTTCATATATATTATATTCTGTGTTGTAATTGAATTCAAAGTGTGTATTAATTTTGATTACAAATATTTACACTGTAAAAAAGATAAACAAAAGAAATAGTATTTTTCAATTCACTTCTTACAAGTACTGTAGTGCAATGTCTTTGTCATGAAAGTGCAGCTTAAAAATTTAGATTTTTTTTTTTTGGTTACATAACGGCAGTCAAAACCAAAACAATGTAAAACTTCAGAGGCCATAAGTCCACTCAGTCCTACTTCTTGTTCAGCCAGTTGCTAAGACAAACAAGTTTGTTTACAATTGCAGGAGATAATGCTGCCCGCTTGTTTACAATGTCACCTGAAAGTGAGAACAGGAATTTGCATGGCACCGTGGCAGCCCGCGTGGCAAGATATTTGTGTGCCAGATGAGCTAAAGATTCATATGTCCCTTTATGCTTCAACCACCACTCCCAGGGACATGTGTCCATGCTCATAACAGGTTCTGCTTGATAACAATCCAAAGCAGTGTGTACCGACGCATGTTCATTTTCATTATCTGAGTTAGATGCCAGCAGCAGAAGGTTGATTTTCTTTTTTGGTGATTTGGGGTCTGTAGTTTCCACATCAGAGTGTTGCTCTTTTAAGACTTCTGAAAGCATGCTCCACACCTCATCCCTCTCAGATTTTGGAAGGCACTTCAGATTCTTAAACCTTGGGTCGAGTGCTGTATCTATCCTTAGAAATCTCACATTGGTACCTTCTTTGCATTTTGTCAAATCTGCTCTGAAAGTGTTCTTAAAAACGAACAACATATGCTGATCATGATCCAAGATTGCTATAACATGAAATATATGGCAGAATGCAGGTAAAACACAGCTGGGGACATACAATTCTCCCCCAACGAGTTCAGTCACAAATTTAATTAACACATTCTTTTTTTAACAAGCGTCATCAATATGGAAGCATGTCCTCTGGAATGGTGGCCGAAGCATGAAGGGGCATACGAATGTTTAGCATATCAGGCACGTAAGTACCTTGCAATGGCAACTACAAAAATGTCTGTTCTCACTTTCTGGTGACATTGTAAATAAAAAGAAAGCAGCATTATCTCCTGTAAATGTAAACAAGCTTGTTTGTCTTAGCAACTGGCTGAACAAGGCTGGCTTAGTAACAAGAGACTTTGAGTGCAGTTTCCAACCTCTTGGCTTCTCATCTCATGAAAAAACAACTTTAGGGAGAAGTTGAAAATTCCAGTAAACGTCCATTATTGAGGCTGGCGCTGTGTGTAACAAATGTCTGGTTTGCTGTGAGGGTTGTCCAGTAAGACACACCATTAGTGTTCACCCAAATAATGCCAAATGTGTCCCATGGTAATACACCCCTACCTTTTGATGGCTTCCCAGTACCTGAAAGAGGTGCTTAGAATAGCAGAGCTCCACACAAGCAGTTGCCCTTTGATGAAGGTCCTGTGCTTCCTCAGAAGCTTGTAAAACAACAAAACCTTGAGCTACGGAGCATGCTCACTGGGACAATGGTAACAATTAGATGTTAAATTAATCACTTTTTTTTAAAAAATGCTTATTATTATTACTTTTCAAAAAGAAAAACTTAAATATTTTCACAATTATGTGAGCCAGTCCACGGGTAACAAAACAGCATGTTGTTAACATTTCAAATTGTCTTAGTTTCTGAGGAAATGTGGAAATGTTCTTTAAGCCCTGATGCAGTTTCATTTAGAAACTATACAGCATCAATAAATGTATTAAAAGTATTATCTGTCTTTTAGAATTGTCTTCTGGTGGCTTGTTCACTTTCAGTATGTCCCTTTTCTCTGCTATTGGGTCATCAATTGATTGTTCCCCTTATCCAGAGTGAAAATAATTCTAAAATCTTATGGTTTCTCCTTGATCCAATTCAGGCTACCCGCCCTGGGTTTTTTCTGCTGCGTGCACTTCCTGTTGGTGACAGGTGTTCACCTCTGAAAGGACAGTACTTTTAATCTATTTTAAAATTAGCCTATTGCGTAGTAGATGAACTGTAAACTGATATACTGAAAATAACAATAGGCACATGGACCAAACACTACATTGAAAAATAAATACTACATCATTATTGGTAAGAAGAGAGAAACTAAATAACCATCAAACTGAACTTAACATCTAGAAAAAGATTACTTTGCACTTACATGCCTATTTAAACTATGGATAGATGAATTGAAACTACTTCTCAGTGTTGCAAAACTAAAACACTTTGAAAAGCTGGAAAATATGAACAGTACTACTGTGTAGTTACAGAAATTCATAAAGATACTCCTGTTCACACACACATTCCAGTTTTAGAAAAGGAGTCCCTAAGAGCACTGTTGCAGAATAACAATATTGAGGATGTAATCAAGAGTGAAGAGACATCTCAAGAATTAATATGTAATTCAAGTTCTCATAGACTTTTTTAAAAACAGTTTTGGTACAAAATAAAAACTTTTTTGTTCTGTGTAACGGCTGTACCTACAGGACTTATGGCATTCAGTATTGCAGGAATGTTACATTGACTTCTCAGTGAAAATTTAACAAACAGAAAATTGAGATATAGCAATAGAAATTAAAATATACTATTGAGTATTCCTATTCTAATTATAGATGAAGTGAGTATAGAGTCAAATCTCTTATGTTTCAGGCAGGAAACTAAAAACTGAGGACAGTATTCCTTTTGGAAGCAAACATTCTTTTGTCTGGAGAATTCCTACTATTTACATTTGTTCTGAGTAAAGCAATTTACCAATTGCTTACAATAGCAAATAAACAGTTCCATAGGAAGTAAAGAAAATTTGACTGGAAATATTTATATATGATGGACTATCAGTATATATCAGAAGATACAGCATATGGTTAAACGTCAAATAGCATCAGGCATTATGACTAACAAAAATATACATCTTCTAGAACACCTGAAAGTAAATATAATATAATATGAATGTGATTGAAGCAGCTCTGTCATTATTCCAGACCAGCAACAAAATCCAGTTTTTCATGTCAAAAATTAAATCCTAAATACAAAAAGAGCAATGACAAGTTTTCATCTAAAACATAGATTGGACAGCAACCCATTTTCAGAGTGTATGATGCAAGTAGTTTTTGTTTTTTAAAAAAAGAGTTCATATCAAATTTGACAGTATAGAACAATGCCACCAATTAAACACAGGTTCAATTGCATATCTTACGAGACCTTTTGGTAATTGGGAATCCATAGATACCATGGGTAGTCTATGCCATTTCCAATAATATTGGTAAAAATATTTTCAGATATGCATTGTATCTAGAGTAAAGGCACTAAAAGTAAATGTCATTTTGAGAAACAAAAGCAGGCCAGAATTTAATTTAAAAATATATTTTCACACCTCATTTAACAATGGTTGGTATAAAAGAAGAAAAAAGGAAAATGAATAGTACGAAGATGAGTAGAGGTGGTCAAAAATGCAGCTTCGATGCGGCCTAGAAATTTACCTTGCTCTATGCACTTCTTTCATAGTAGTGATGGTGGTGGTGGTGTGTTATGTTCTCTCATTAGTAATCCTGTTATAGTATGTGTGTTAACTGTTCTTCTTTCCCTCCTCTTCTTGAATTAGCTACTTGACTATGTGATGACAACTTTACTGTTTTCTGACAAAAATGTTGACAGCAACCTGATATCCTGGAACAGAGTTGTCTTGCTGCATGGTAAAGATTACAACTTCTAAATAAAGAGTAAATGTATTGATAATGAAGCCATTCTCTTGACTAAGCTGTACTGTACTTTTGTGTGGTAGAATGTGGGTTCCTTTTCTCACTGGTTCTCTCCCCAAATGGAAGCAATCCCCCAATGGCAGGAAATGCTTTGTCATTGAATAATGATCCCTTTGGATGATTAGAGAGCAGCATTGACAGGGTTTCTCTAAGAGCTGTATCTAGTCTTCTTTGGAAGAATGCAATGGAACTCAGAGCAGAGAAACCTTTCAAAATAACCAAGTGATAACATATTAAACAGATTAAATTGTTTGTTTAATAAACTAAGGCTAGGTCTACACTACCCGCCTGAATCGGCGGGTAGAAATCGATCTCCCGGGGATCGAATTATCGCGTCTCGTCGGGACGCGACAATCGATCCCCGAATCGACGCTCTTACTCCATCAGCGGAGGTGGGAGTAAGCGCCGTCGACTGGGAGCCGCGGAGGTCGATTTTGCCGCCGTCCTCACAGCGGGGTAAGTCGGCTCCGATACGTCGAATTCAGCTACGCTATTCACGTAGCTGAATTTGCGTATCTTAAATCGACCCCTCCCCTGTAGTGAAGACCTGCCCCTAAGATGTATAATTACCTCCAAATACAATGGTAACCATTATATTTTCAATTGTTAAGTGAATACTTATTGTGGTGTTTCTTGTACAACATGGTTTTTGGACCATCACTTAGTTGCTTTGGTGATGCCTTAAACAGGATTATGACTTCAACTGAACCATTATATACCAAGTGGCAGTCCAGAATGAGCTTCTGTGACCAATAGATGTTCTTAATGGAAATGCTAATTAATGGATATTCACTTAACCCTAGTAGAGCTACCATGAGATTTTGTAATAGAGTAAATTAATAGAGAGCTCTCTTCTCTTGGTTTATTTATAGGTCTAAATATAAAATGTTGTTGAAAGCTGCAAAATGATTTTGAAGGGAGAATTGGATCCTTTATATCGCTGGAATACTTGAGTCATACTGGATTTGTTTAAATATATATGTTAGAATAGGAAAAAAGCTAAGAATATCAGAATCTGAAGGTGTGGTGTTTTTTTTGTTTTGTTTTTGTTTTTTAAATGTAGCCACATTACAACTACAACATTGACTTTGTGACCCATTGGAGCACTGTCATCTTAGCTGGTTACAAATAACACAGTTAAGTTAGTGTCCACATATGAACTTTTTTGACAATGTTTGCATATTCACTCTTCCCAGGCTAGTTAAGCATGTTTGTATTGGTCCATTCTTGGAAAATCTGGGCAGTTATCCTGAAGGGGGTGGAGTGCCCGACGGGCAAACCCACAGTGTCTCATCAGTTGCACACTGGGCAGGGCGCTCTGTGAGGTCTTAATGTACAGATTACAGAAGGAAGGCGGGACTGGCCAAATGCAGGCATGTTTAGCATTTGTCTATACAATAGAAAACAAATATGCTGAATCAGGTGCAGGAAGATAACAATATGCCATCTTAAGCTAGCAATCTACATTATTTAAAAAAAAAAAAAAAAAGCACTGCTTGGGCAGTCTCACTAGTGGGAATGCTTGCGTACGAGGTAGGGTGCAGGCATTTTAACCACCATGCTGTCTGGATGTGCTCCAAGCAGGGTTAGATGGCATAGTAATAAAACACCTACTCCCAGTGTATAATAGTGCAGTTAGCGGAGCTGCATCAGTGGTAATGCAGTTCTGATAGATTTTTAAAATAATGCTAGTGCAGAGGGAGAAATGCTGTTAGCTGCCATGGTTACTGGGAGTTTAACCATCTGTCTGTGCGCAGACCATGTTTAGAGGCAACTGTGCCAGTAGCTGGTTACAATCTCTGTTAAAAGATGCAGTGTAGACAGGGTGCAGTTCTAGCACTAAGGAAGATTTGGACACAGTGAACAATCTGTATAACTGTTCAAATTGGCAGCTATTGTAGTGTAGTGTGTTTATTTTATACTGTAAAATGTAATTAGTGCTGGTTTTGGAATTCAGTAGCTAAGGAAATGTCAGGCCATATTAGCTAGTATGTGTTCCTATGTAAAGTATTATATGGATATGGTTTGAATATAGGTCCTCCAGGAACTGGTAAAACTTCACTCTGCAAAGCATTGGCTCAGAAGCTGACCATTAGACTTTCATACAGGTAATTTTTGTTAATATTTTGGTTTAAAATACAGTTTACTTTGTTAAACATCTGTAACCCATTAAGGGTGGCTAAAATCTGCCACCAGGTATGACTAAAATCTGCCACCAGGTTTTCTTTCAGGCAGAGATTAGGTGCTGAGTGTTGTTCCTTATGTAGCACTCCTGGCTTGTTGAATGGCAAATGCTCACATTTGTCATATCTTATACTGAAGACACTGGGCCCGATTCACCAATGCCTTTCATTGTAGGCAGCTACTTACACCAGTGGATGTAAAACACTACAAATTTAGAATGATAGTGTATTATACCTACTTTGCGCACTCATAAACTACTACAGAAGGTGAAGAGCCAAGCTGAATCAGGCCCATTGTTTTGTTTGCATACAAAATAGCCCACATCTTTAATAATTAAATAAACAGCTTTTAGAGCCAGACATATATTTGTTTTGTGTTGTTTGTCTTATAGATCAACACATCCTCCCTTACTCATCTTGTATATTCAGACAGACAAGTAATAGCATTCAATTTAACATTGCAAATCTTAGTAAACTAGGTAGCTTACTATTTTATAAATATTGTTCAATTATAAATCATTATTACTCCAAGTAATGCAGTTTTTCCTCACATAAGTGTGTAATAGACATGGATTATATACTCTTACACTGAAATATTAACACATTTAATTCTAGGGTCAGCCATACGTAATTTAGCATTCCTGGCAATGTCTTAAGAACTGATGAGAATTAGCTTGATACTTGTATTACTTTGGACTGTAAGTAATTACCAGAAAATAAGAATAAGGTTATTGGCATGGTAGTCTATACCTGAATTGTGCCTAAATAGAAGCCAGTGTCAAATCTTAGATTTCTTTGACAAAAAAAATATTTGTGGAGAAGATTAAGAGCAATCATATGCTGACATAAAACTGAGATTGAAATTTAGTTTGCAATAGTTACATTTTATATTCAGATACTTGTTTTAGTAAGTACAAAGCACTAATGTTGAAAGAATTCTGACTGTTCTGCTATGATGCCACAGTTCACAAAATTCTTTTTTTAAATATTGAGGATGTAAGCTGTAGTTATTGATTCCTTTGCACTCAACAGTAGAATTAATTTTACAATATAATTGTTGATGATTTCTCCCATATTTTAGGTACAGATATGGACAGTTAATTGAGATAAACAGTCATAGCCTCTTCTCTAAGTGGTTTTCTGAGGTACGTGTTATCTAACTCATTACAGAATTTTAGCTTTGTGGTACAGATACACCTATTGAAGATCATAGTAAATTTTGTTTATCAGTTCTGGGAACCAACTTATATGTGGATACAATTAGAGTTGTAAATAATAAACTAAGACTTGGAAAACTATGTAAAAATAGTCTAATATATTTGTATTTTCTTTTCAGAGTGGCAAACTTGTAACCAAGATGTTTCAGAAGATTCAAGAGTTAATTGACGATAAAGATGCTCTTGTATTTGTACTGATTGATGAGGTATGATTTCAATGACATTAAGATGTGCAATTACTTTAATTTATGGGAAAGTAAACTGGAATAAAAGATGATCACTTATATTTTTAGAGAAAATATAGAAGCATATTATGGCCTTGGCTACATTTGCAAGTTAGAGCGCATTAAATCAGCCGTGGGCGCCTTAACACCTGAGGTATTCACGCTGGCAAGGCACTTAGAGTGCCTGGACTCCGCAGCTGGAGCGCTCCTGGTAATCCACCTCCACGAGAAGCATTGAGCTTGCTGCGTCCTGGCTGAAATGCCCAGGTGTCAGTTGGACGACGTGTTGCATTACTGCGCTGTGATTGGGATCCGGAAAAGTCCCATAATCCCTTGAAGTCAAGTGGCCACTGTTGTCATTGTTTTGAACTTGGCTGCAGGCATGCGGATATCTTCTTTCAAAGCTCCGTTTCTGACAGCTAGCATGCTTACCTGCTCCGGGACAAAGCAAACCATTACTGTGGAATGCTGCTGCCGCTGAGGCAGGCGTGTGGGGGGGGTTGGGGGTTGATGTCGGGGTTTCCCCCTGCTTCTGTCTGAACTTACAAGACAGCATGCTGACACACTCTCTGCCTCCCAAAACACACTGCCTCTCCCCCGACATAACACACAACACACTCCCTGTCACACTCCTTCCCCCCCTTCCCCTTCCCCCCATTTGGAAAGCATGCTGCAGCCACTTGCACACTGGGATAGTTACCACTATGCACTGCTCTCTGTGGTGTTGCAAGAGCTGCTAATGTGGCCACGCCACTGCGCTTGCAGCTGACAGTATAAACACACGGCAGCGTTTTCCCTGCTGCAGTCTCCGAAGGGTGGCTTAACTCCCGGCGCTCTACATCTGCAAGTGTAGCCATGCCCTATGTGGCTCTGCTGTGAGTAATCTAATTCTATTTAACTGTGTGTGTAAGAGTGGTGAAAGATATTTGAATTGCATCATTACAGCAAAGTGAGAGAAACGTAGTTTGAATTCTCAGACAAACATTTCCAGCTGCAGATGGAAGGGAAAGGGAAGTTCAGCTTCCTGTATAGGGCTCTGCTTTTGGTGGCTTGCTCCCTGCACACTTTTACATGTACATATTGTAGCATTTTCTAAACTTCGAGCCCTAGTTTTGTCTTACCAGTAAGAGAAGAATTTAGTAATAGAACTCATGGAAATTGTGGATTTAATGTGGTCTCTTAATCTGGTTTCACTATTAGATTTAGCTCACTATCTAGATGATCTTTTGATAGACTTCTTATATGGGCAACTTAAGAGTTTGCGCCTTATTAGAACTTTATACTATTGAAGTCACATTCCTAAAGAATGTTTGCTTATCTGTTCAATGTACTGATTAGTCTAATAGTCAGAATCATCACTTTCTAAAAAGAAATGTTTTCTCTGTGGAACTGATAAAAGACTGTCTTAGGCCTGGTCTACACTACAAAGTTAGGTTGACATAAGCTGCTTTGCATGTGTCCACACTTAAATTTGTTTCATGCTGATATAAGTTCTCTATTATGCTAACACCACCTCTCCAAGCAGAGTTCAGCCATAGTCAATGTACTGAAGTTGATGTAGCACGAGTATAGACACTGTTACCTATGTCGATCCTAACAGTCCTCCAGCAGCTGTTCCACCATGCCCGACACTGACCACTGTGGTCACAATTATGAACTCCACTGCCAAAGGATCATGTATACCAGAAGCCCACCCCCTTAAAACCTCATGAATTCTTGAAATGTCTTTTCCTGATTGTCCAGTTCAGTGAGCACACCTAGCAGATCTCCATTGTTGTGTGCAACTGCCCAGCTGACCATGCCGGCTATACACTTTAAACATACTCCTGCCTGGATTAGACAGGAGATATTGGATCTCCTGGGCCTGTTAGGAGAAGAGGTTATGCAAGCACAGCTATGAACCAGACGTAGAAACGTGGACATCTATGAGCAGATTGCACTGGGGATGCAGGAGATGGGGTACGACAGGTCAGCAGCAGTGCCATGCAAAGGTAAAGGAAGTTGATCAGGCATATCAGAAGGCTAGGAAGGCCAACAGTCAATCCGGTGCCAAGCCACAGACCTGAGGCTTTTACAAAGAGCTGCTCGACATGCTTGGCTGAGACCCTCACTACCATCCTACAGACCACCGGGGATACCTCCTGAGGAGCCTGAGTCATAGGTCCCCGGCACGAACAGAGAGGGGGAGGAGGAGGCACATGAGATATGGGCGGGGAGGGTGTCCAACTCTGCCACCAGACAGGATTTGTTTGAGACTCCACTGTAGTCCAGTAGCCCCAGCAGTTGAGCATGGGCAAGCCTGATGTAGGATTTTCTTGTACTAGGAGAGGTAGCAGTACAACAAAGAGATATAACTTGATCTGCTTTTCATTCTCCTGTGGAGTGAGGTGGGACAGCTATGTGGCGCAATTCGTTAATGTAAATAGGAATGTGAATGTGTCTCAGATCTCGATGAAACTTTTGTGGAGGTACTTGGCTGTCCTCTCACGAAGGTTTCTAGGGATAGCAGACTTATTGCTTCCTCTGCGATAGGGCACTTTCCTGTGCCAGTTGGTGATAACTTCAGCAGACTCCATTCCAGTACACAGGCTAGCAGGCGGCTTTGGTACTCTTGCAGTAGCTGTGGTATTTGAGCCTTTGTCAGCCTCAGGAGTAAGATATCAGCTAAGATCACCACCGCTTGTTGAAAGTGGTGCCAATATTCATTGTTATTGCCCTATACTCAGTTTCATGCAACCAAGCAATTCCCTCCTCATTTCCCTCACCCCTAGTGGGCCACACTCACTGTGAATGGCGCTGTACGTGAGCACTTCCAAGCAGAAGTGTCAATAAGCAGGTCTTGTTTAAACCTTTAGGGGAGCAAGGGATGGGAGTTCTGAATCTTAACTTTGGCTTTCTGTTGTGACTACACTGGCAATGGTATCTGTGGTTTTTGCTGTCTTTGTGGCCTTAAGGAAACCTGAGACAGATAAAGAGCAGAAAGTTGAGGACTAGGGAAGACTTGTTCAATGAGATCCTGCAAGCCATTGCTGCTGCATCAGACCATGAACAGAGGGCTTGGAGGATGACTATTACAGACTGTATGGAGAAGGAAAGAGCAAACGAGAGAGTCCTGACAGGAAAAGGAGGGATACACACAAGGACATAATGGGGCTTCTCCAGCAACGAACACAAATGCTGCAGACTATTGTGGACTTACAGGCTTGTCTCCCTTTGTAGTTCATAGAGAGTGACATTACAGCATCTCACTACACACACCCAACATTCCTTGTTGTATCTGGGGCCGCATCTCTGCTTCTACCACTCCATGCTGAGGGACATTAAGGATAACCACAGTTTCACATACACTGATGTGTGAAAGCCGCAGTTGCTGTATGTTAGGTAAAATGGACGTGAATGTTCTTTCCCCTTAATATATTAATGGAACAGAACTTAAGTTTTAATATATTTGTTTTTAAATTGCACAGCTATTTCTTTGCACTGGTTTTGTTTGAATAAAATTCCATTTGGAAAATAATTCATCTATTAGTTCACAACTTACATTGCAGAGTGCCCAGCAGTTCAGAAAGCACATGCCTACTTGTTACCATACAGTGTGACAAAACTCACAGGATCAGTGACAAACAGTGTAATAATCATAAATGTACAGCAAGCACCTCAAAATTAATAGGTGTATTGACAGTGTCATATTCATAGATGTACATCAAGCACTACACAATTACTAACAGGTCCCAAAACATCAGGCCCAGGCAGAGCACAGTACAGCACAATGCATTACTGTGGCTCTCTGTTCAAATGCTCTTTCAAAGCCTCCCTGAGCTGTATCGCTCTGCACAGAGCTCTTCTAATAGCCCTTGTGTCTGGCTGTCCAAACTCAGCAAACGACTGCTCCATCTCCACCCTCCACTCCAACAGCAACTTCCCCCCTTTAGTTCACAGATATCATGCAGGACACAGAAGGCAGCTATAACCATTGGGATTTTTTTTCCACTGAGATCCAATCTTGTGAGTAAACAATTCCAGCATCCCTTCCGTCTACCAAAAGTGCATTCAACTGTCATCCTGCACCTGCTGAGCCACTAGTTGAATCTTTCCTTGGTGCTGTCGAGGTGGCTGGTATACGGCTTCATGAGCCAGCAGAGCAAAAGGTGAGCTGGGTCACCTGAGATCACTTGGCATTTCAACATCGCTAATGGTAATCCACTGGTCAAGAAAGTACGTTCCTGCTTATAGCTTTCTGAATAGTCCTGAGCTCTTAAAAATGCAAATGTCATGCACCTTCTCTGATCAGCCAACATTGATGTCAATGAATCATTCCCAGTGATCCACCAACACTTGCATAACCGTAGAAAAATAGCCCTTTCTGCTGTGGCAAGGTAGTCTGGTGCCAAAATAGGGATGTGTGTGCCCTCTGTTGCTCCACCACAGTTTGGAAACCCCATTGCTGCAAATCTATCTGCTATGTCCTGTGCATTGTCGAGAGCCACGGACCTGTATAGCAGGAGATGATTAATGTCTCTGCACGCTTGCATGACAGCGGCCTCCACAGTGGACTTTACATCTCAAAAATGATTTCCCATGGACCGATAGTAATCTGGTGTTGCAAGTTTCCACAGAACGATCGCTACTTGCTTCTCCACTGTCAGAGCATCTCTGATTTTAGTGTCCCTGCCCTGGAGGGCTGGGGCAAGCTCGGCCCACAGATTCAGGAATGTGGCCTTGCGTATCCAAACGTTCTGCAGACGCTGCTCATCATCCTAAGCCTACATTATGGTGTGAGCCCACCAGTCAGTGCTCATTTCTCGGGCCCAGAAATGGGTCTCCACCATCTGCAGCTGTTCTTTGGACTCCAACAACAACCTTGACTTGGTTCTCACTATGTCCCAAAGCAGTCTGCCCTCCAGGAAATGGTCATGTTCCCCGCGACTCTTGCTGCTCTGCAAATACTGGAGGATCCTGTGCTTGCAACAATCATGGCAATATGCAGAGCTGTGCAGGCTCTATGATTCTGTCAGAGATGGCAGACGGTGACAAGTCTCTCACTGGTTCGTGGGATTTTAAAAATAGGCGATGGCATTATGTGGTGGAAAAAGTTGCATGATAGGAACTTGACCCCACAGTCCCAATCACCCCTGTATGAGTCATTTTGTCCCACCATGCATTGCTGACACTCCCCAAAAGACAGTGTGCTGGATGGTGGTGAGTTGCATCCTGGGATACCTACCCATAGTACACTGCACTGTGCATTGAAACAAGCACTCCTGGTGAGTACACACAGTGCAAATACAAGGAGTCCAGTATGCCTGCACAGTGGAGATATACTAACTGCAGTGGCTTTATGCTGATGTAACTTGCGGTAATGAAATTTTGTAGTGTAGACATGCCCTAGGCTGTGAGACAAAGGTTGGGGACAGTAATTATCATCTCTGCAGGTATTTTGGACTAATTCTATTTTTGGACAATTATACCCCATTGGCATTCATGCTTGCATTTCCAAGACTAAATAAAGAGTTGCTATAGAATAGAACAGGGTGGCCAAAAATAGATACAGAGGAGAAAATAACTGAGTTTAACTAACTAATGAGTGATCTTCAGGGCAGAAGATTTAACACACAAGGCGTAGTTCAGATTTTCTTCATAAATAAATTTACATTAGTTTAGCCTAAACATGTTTGATAGGATGGTATATTTCAATTGATGTTGAGGCTGTCTAGCCACAAGGTGGTGAACAGAGAGGTGGAAAAGTTTGTGGATGCCCAGTTGTTATTTGCTAGTCCAGGCTAGAGAAGACAATGAGGTATTGTAGAGGGACAGGCAAATTACTTATTTGTATTCTAACAGTGCCCAGGAAACTCAGTCAGAATCAGAGGGAGAGGGGGTGTGCCCATTACTTATGGGGGTGTCAGAGGACAGGTGCTCAGTACCCTTGGGGAGAGAAGTACTGACCACATGGCAGTTGAAGAAGCCTTTTGCTCCCTGCAGCAGTTGCTGGTATCCAGCTCCCTCCCTGTTTCACTCCTCACCTGTGCAGGTGAAGTAAATGGGTCTGTGTTGCAGAGCTTGGATCAGGAGGAGAGTGGAAGGCTGCGCCCCATGAGTACTGGCCCCCTCCCCCACCAGACACAGCCCCCTCCTGGCTCCAGCCCTTCAGCGTGGTCCTGTGTGCTTCCCTGGTGCAGGTTCTGTCTGGCAGGGGAAGCCAGATGGGCTCTGTGCCCTGGGGTTGTGCTGAACAGTCAGCAGGAGGTTCTGGATCAGTTATTGCAGGGTGCAGTTTTCTGCTCCACACTCCCTACTGGCCTCCCCAGCAGAGGAGAGTAACTGCTGGTTGGGCTACATCTGTGGCAGCGGGGGAACGAGAGGGCAAGAAACCTGGTTCCAGCAGCCAAGACTGCCCGCATAGTCCCATCCACTTCCCTTGCTAGACAGCCCCTCTAAATCCCAGTCCTTCATTGTGTCCCAATAACCACATTGAGCCCCACACTTTGAGCATTTCGACAGGACTGCACTGTCAAAACTTAGATTTTCAGGACAGATTGTCTTTTAATGTTACATTCTGAAATGCTAAATTATTGGGCAGCATGATGTCTACATTGATGTTTCTATATTAATGCAAGGTAGAAGAAATTTGAAGGAGTACATTGAACTAATTGTATAGTAGGCTGCCCAGAGTGAGGGGTGAAAGGGACAGTTTGCCCTGGGTGCCCCATTTGAGAGAGACCCCACAGTGCCATTGTGACCTGCACAAAGGGTTACAGCACTACTCTGGTTTGGCCCAGCCACCCATCCATCATGATGGAGGGGCAGCTAAGCCAAACGTTAGTATTACCATGACCCGCTGCACTGGATCACGATACCCGGAGTGTGGGGCCAGGCCCAGCCCAGTAAGACATGGGCAGCTACTGTGGGGTGAGTGTAGGGCAGGCTCACTTTCAAATCACCCTCCTCTCAGAGGTAACTTTTTTTGGAAGGATGGGGGGCCGCCTTATTTTCAGATTTTATCCCAGGTCCCCCAAAACCTCTGTACAGCCCTGATTGTGCACTTTGATGGATTCTAAATTACATTAATAACTCAGTGCAAAGACCTAGGCATTGTTGTAGACAACTCAATGAAAACTTCTGCTCAGTGCACAGTGGTGATAAATTGCAAGCAAAATGTTAAATATATAAGAACTTGGATAGTAAATAATCTTGAAATATCTTGCCGTTATACAAATTGATTGTATGCCTCAAATACTTGTTCAGTTCTGGTCCCCGCATCACAAAAATAACAGAAATAAAGGCATTCAAAACAAACATAAGAGACATGGAGAGACTTTCATGTAATGGGGAACTGAAAATATTAGCATTTAGTTAAGGGAGGAGATGAATAACAGGGTTCATGATAGAGGCATATTAAACAATGAATGCTGTAGAGTCCATCAGGGACTCTTATTTACGTTTTCTCATAGTCCAAACATAAGGGGGACATCCAATGAAACACAGGCAATACATTTAAAAATGTCAAAAAGAAATGCTTCCTCACATAATGCACCTGTTGAATTCACTGCCACAAGGTATCAGTAAAACTAAGGCTACGATTATGTCAGGGAGGTCACGGAAGTCATGGAATCTGTGACTTCCAGAGACCTCCATGACATTTTCTGCTTCAGCCCCGGGGAAGCTCACAGCTGCAGCTGGCAGTGGGCCCCCGCAGCTCCCAGCCGCTGTGCAGCAGGGAGCCCCAGAGTTCCCAGCTGAAATGGAAGGTGGGGGTCCACCGGAGTTCCCAGCTGCTGGGAAACGGGGACCCTGCAGCTCCCAGCCACAGCAGCGGGACCCTGCAGCGCCCAGCTGCTGCAGGTGGCAGGGGATCCCCCACAGTTGCCTAGCTGTGCCCCCCATCCACTGGAGATCCTAACTGCTGCGGGTGGTGCCCTCCCACTCCTTCCTGGAGCTCTGAGCTGTGTGTGTTGGGGAGGAGAGGGGGCTTCAGTACGCAGTGTCGGGGACCCCAGAGCTCCCAGCCACTGCAGGTGCTGGACCCTCCGCCCTCCACATTTTGTCAGGGATATTTGTATTAAAAGTAAGGGACAGGTCACGGGCTTCTGTGAATTTTTGTTATTGCCCATGACCTGTCCATGACTTTTACTAAAAATATCCATGCTAAAATCTTAGCTTTAATTAAGACGAATGGCTTAATAGGGTTAAAAAAAATAGTTGGGAGGTTAAAAATTTAAACCTAAGTGCCTGAGAGCATCAACTAACCCACTAACTGAGCAGGATTAAGAAGAAACATAAAATTCCAAATTACTCCATGATCGTCATTTAATGTGCATCTTGCACCTTCCTTGGAACAGTCTGGTACTCTCCATTCAGACAGGATACTTAACTAGACAGACTTACTGATCTCATTCAGTATGGCAATACCTATGTCTTAAGTACATTTCTCTGATGTCCTTCCTCCTTGATCCAATCTCCCTGAAAGCAGTGATCTCCGCAGCCTCCTTTCCCACATTCTACCCAGACCTTCCTGTCAACAACCATCCTCCCCATGCACAAGTTCCTATCCACAAAGAAAATTTCAGAGAAACTACCGATGTCCGAGTAGATTCCCAGCAATTTGAAAATGTATTGCCTGGATCATTTCACCACCTCCTTATCACCAAAGTGCATTATACTAGCTCTCTAACTCTAACCTTTTTGTTTGTTTTGGGGACAGGTTGAAAGTCTCACAGCAGCTCGTAGTGCTTTCCGAGCAGGCACAGAGCCTTCAGATGCTATCCGTGTGGTGAATGCTGTATTGACACAAATAGATCAAATTAAAAGGTAACATTCATAGTAGCCATATTACCACAGCAAATCGCCACTAGGAATTTCCAAGTTGGGGTCTAATTTCAAAAATATTGAACATATGTAGATAAATGATTACAGATTCCAGTATCTGGCTTTACGCAATTCTCATTTAGAACCTTAATCCAAAAATCTTTGACTAGTTAAATTGTGCTGAATTTGAAACTAGCCAGGCCTACTGAGAAGAGGAGTTGTGATGGACATACCTAAGTGAGTCATGGGAGTTAACTGTCTACCCACGCTTTAAAGTTAAGAGAAATAACTTCTGTTTGATGATGGTGACAACTGCTGCTTTAACTGAGGAAAAGTGCTTTTTTTCTTGCTCTGAGGCTTAGTCATCGGGTCATATTTTTGGATCCATACCCGTTTCTGGTTGTAGATCTAAAGAACAGCCATAGCCAAGAATGCTTTTTCAATATTTCTTTGGCAAGACAAAGAGATGTTGACCTTTCCTGATTGATTTAGATTTTGCCACACTTATCCTTGCCTTTGCCAGCTATACATTGGTTTATTGTAATGTAATCTCTTTGAGATTGCTTTTGAGACCACTCGCAGGTCTGCTAGTGCCTGCTTATTTAGCAGCCTGTCTCATATAGAGCATATTGCACCAGTACGCTTTGATTGCACTGGCTTTCAGTTAGTTCCCAGGGTCGGTTCACATTCCTTTATGGTTTGGGCCCTGCTATGGTAGAGATTGATTCTTATCCACAATCTGATTCAAAACCTGGGATGCTGACAGTCCCTAGATGTATATCTGGGAATAGGGCAACCTTGATTTGCTACTGAATCTTAGTTGGGGGGGCCCTCTACCTAGGTCCGCCACAGTCCAACTTTGAGCTTGAGGTCAAGGAGCAAGCCCTATCAGTACCTGCAGGATTTTTCTCACAGTGGCTTGAGTGGAAGGGAGAGTCTTTCCTTTTGGTAGGGTCATTAATTTAAATAATTCTGACCTTACCCATTTAGATTTGTTTTTGAAATGTCTGTTTCCTTGGGCTTATGAATAAATTTGAAGGAAAAAATGAATGGAAATGCAGAACATCTTGAGTGTTTGTATTGTGTGCTAGCCAAGTGAAGTATTTCAATATTATGTTTTACTTGGGTTTAATAAAAACAGACATGCAAAATTTTAAAACACAAATTCTACATTTGTGTGCATCCATGAGAAGTTGAGTAATTTTAATTATTATAATATAGTGCCTATTATAATCCATTTTTTGTTACTGCCTTACACTGTCTTACATGTGCAAGGCATCTTAAAAACATACTCAGGAGTGCTTAATTACTTTAAATTCTTAAAAAATTCAAAGTGTTTTGGGGGGTATCTGCACTAATTCATGAGAAAGAAGGACAAAATATGCAGTAGCTAATTTTCTTATTTCACTATTAACTAAATAATTTAGTCAATGGGTTTTGGATTAATAGGCTGAGAATTGTGTAAAGGTAGATATCTCTGTTCCATATTTCCTCAGCTTACCTGTGCTTTCGAAGTTCTGGCTGGGCTGTGGAAGGAGAGTGGTACATGGAAGCAGCTGTCTTCCTTACCCAACAAATTAAAAACTAAATAAAAAAAATTTAAATACATTTTTATTAAGAAATTCACTGAAAGTGGGAATTCTTTGGTAAAAATTTTAACTGAAATATTACATAATTCTAAATTTTTTAAAAGTTCATTCTTCAATGTGGAGGCAAATTAGGGTAATTACCGTTGGACTAAAACAGAATATATGCTAGACAAAAAGTGCAAATTAAAAAGATTTGATTTTTTTTTTCAAGTGAAATTAGTATTTATAAAAATAGGCTTGATTCGATAGTACTGGAAACTAAAGTCCTGTACCTCAAGCACAAGACAATATGGGCAGCAGCAGTGCAAACTTTATCCCACCTGACTATACCTCAGTGCTATTTTGGAAGAGGTTCCTTTCCAGGCTAACATACAGTTCAGTTTTCAGGGGATCTCTAGAAAAATTGCTGACAAAAGTGCTTTTGTGTGGAATATGTTCACTATAAATTGAGACCTCCAAATCATTTCACTTAACATCTCTCCAACAGTAACAAGTTGGCCACTTCTGATCTGGACCAAATTTACAGTCATGACATAGAAGAGAAACAGTCACTTTGCCATGCCCCGGAGGGATGATTCTTACGTGTAAGTGATAGAAATGATGTCTCTTTTTTTCTGTGTTTTAAAGGTATCCCAATGTTGTAATCTTGACTACTTCAAATATTACAGAGAAAATTGACACAGCCTTTGTAGACAGGGCTGATATAAAGCAATATATTGGACCTCCATCTGCTGCAGCAGTATTCAGAATATATTTTTCTTGCTTGGAAGAACTGATGAAGGTAAAATTTTGCAAGTAAGATTCTTAACTTAGGTGTCCTATTTTAATAACTGCATAAATGCTAACAATAATAGTATACAAATGTTATCTTATTTCTCCTTCTTGAGATCGCCTCTACTGAGCCACTCTGTAGTCCACACAGCCACACAACTTTTTAAAGCCGTATCTATAGACCAAGGGGCACATACAGACCCATTGCACTGACCACGGGTATAAATGCCACCCTTAGCCCCCATAATAGTTCCTCAATCTGTCTCTGCCAGCCAGTGTGGTAAATGAACCGTAACACACTCTGCTTTTCTGGTTCTATGTTACTGCTGAAATCTGTAAGCAGTTATAAATCGTTTAAAATTAAGGGTTGATCTAGGATTAGTTAGGGAAAGTTGTTTGAAGTGTCCTTCTCGTAGCAGTGTAAAACATACAGTATTTGTCACTGGAGTCAGTAGTTATTCTGAAAACATACAAAGAGCAAAACTGTTGAGTAAGAAGTTGCCATTTTCATAGTCTCATTTCAGAATAGAACTGCGGTTGCGCCTTTCAAATATCATTTTTCTTTTTATTAGCGTCAGATAATATATCCTCGACAGCAGCTGCTGACACTCAGAGAGTTAGAGATGATTGGTTATGTAGAAAATAATGTGTCACGGCTGAGTCTTGTATTAAAAGAAATTGCAAGGTAAGATTTTAAGATTTATTGATTCATCCATGTTATGTACAAAGTGAGCAACTCTGCTCAAGTGTGTGTGTGTGTGTGTGTGTGTGTGTGTGTGTGTGTGTGTGTAAAAGTAATTTGTGGAACTATTTCTAAAGTAGTTGGATATATTAGCAACAGCTAGAGTTCTGAAACCTCCCAGTTTCTTAATTGTTGTTGCAAATTCTCAAATGTGGTCAATTGTAAAATTTTTCAGTGTTCACCAGTGAACATGGGAATTTTTTTTGCAAGCACCATTTGTTTCTATCCTCCTGGATCTCAAAATTTATAAAAAGAATTTGCATGATCTTATGCCATCCCTGCCTCCTGCTTTGCTCTTTTAAATTCCCATCAAATCCCTCCTTGGGCTAGTGAGGTGTGCCTACGGCTGTAGTGGCCACAATTCAGCATGAACAGCTCTGGCTTTCATCGCATCTGAGGATGCTGAGAGATCGCAGTAGTTCACCAGGAGGTCACCTTTTGGAAACACAAATTAAGAAATGGGCAGAGGTGTGGGAGAGGATGATGATGAATAGTTTTTTGCATTTACTTTGGTTTGATTTTTATTTGTTTTTTTGCTAAGAGGACTAATGGGACAGATTTTACCACAATGTGAAAATCTGTGGAATAATAAAAAGCAGATTATTGGTGTTTTCACACTGAGCAATTTTTTTCTGATTTTTGTGGGGGTCTTAACAGAGTTCAAACAAAATATCAGAGCAGTAAAAGAATTTGAAAGTGTACCCTTGCAGAAGGGTCAGAAAAGTCTTCCTTAAAGCGACAGTATATCCAGTATATAGTGAATATTGCCCTTTCAAACAGTGAACTATGGTGTTCAGAACACAGTAGACTTGTCTGGGTTATTCCATAAAATGATAGGGACAGTAACAGAAATTAGCATTAACAAATGACAGCCTCTTGGTGTATGTCAATTGGGCATTTTTGAATAGCTCCCTGTGTGTGTGTGTATATATATATATATCTGTGTATATATTTATTTATTTGTAAAAGTAATACCCATGAAAGTAAAATATTTTGTAGGATTATTACAGACATAACAGGTAAAGAATGGATGAAAGATTTGTATTTTCTCTCCCAGTGCTACATAGTGCTAACTAGCAATAATTTGAGTTTCTCTGTAGAGAGATTCCTGGCAGAACCACCAAAAGCAAACCTCTTAATTTCTGGAAGGGAGATCTAGCATTTAGCAAAATAATAGTATGCACATCTCTGCTTCATTGTAGGAAAAGTGAAGGACTTAGTGGCCGTGTCCTGAGGAAACTTCCTTTTCTAGCACATGCACTTTATATTCAAGTAAGTTTATTTTATTTTGCTTTTTATTTAGGTGTGTTGGGAAGCCACTTTGGCGGAAGCTCCTGAGTGGGCCTATTTAAAAAAAACAACAAAAAAACTCTTAATTTGAATTACATTGGGTCTGCTCCTGGCTGGACTGCAACCATTTTGTGCTACCTCATTATTTAAAAAGAGGTTAAGAGAAACTACATATTTGCATATTTTGCAATTACGAAGGCAGGATTGATGTGGCCAGTAACTCCTATATCATGACACAACATCAATATTGCTTCTTTGTAATTTAATTTCCTTTAGTAGTTCTGTACGTTTTGATGCGGTCTGTCACATTTTCATACAGTAATATAGCTTGTTGGATTTTGGTGAGGTGAATTTACAGTCATGATATTGATTAAACCCAAGAATTTGCTCAGATTGGCCTAGGTTCCCCTGTGCTAACTGGTGCAGAATCCCATAGCTGTTGTACAGCATTTGGAAAATGCTAATAAACGTGGAGCTAATTTTTTCTCTCCTCTCAGGTATTTTTGTCTGTAGAGCATTATGCCACCTACTGTTCTTTGAGACATTTGACAAAGATTTTTTCTTTTTCGCTTCCAGTGTCCTAACGTTACAATGGCAGTGTTTCTTCAGGCTCTTTCACTTGTAGTGGACAAACAATTTGAAGAAAGAAAGAAACTTGCAGACTGCTTTTGACATTCTTGTTACTGTTCCACAACTGTCTAGTCTCTATGATGTGTTCCTTGTTACCACTGAAAACCACATTCTTCACCACCACCCACATACCTTTTGTTCCATGTATAGAGATTGACTAAATTTGGATTAAGAAACTCAGGTGATCTAGTATTTTTTCAAAAACTTGATTTGTAAATATCAAGAATGTTTACAGTGCACCTGTTCAAAAGCTTTATTTCAAACTCCAGTCTTGGATACACTTCAAAACTGTTTAATTTCTAGAATGACCTTTTACTCCTTGTAATTATTAAAAATGTTTATCACAATTCTGTTTTGTTTCTTAACCATAAAAACTTTTATATATGTGTATTCAGCATTTGTTCTCTTTCAGTTTTAATTCTTTTTTTAAAACATAAAGAATGTAAATTGTCAGGTCTCTGGTTCTAATATGTAATGCAAAATTTTTTACTACTTACATCTCTAAAAAAAATGAACAGGAAAAATTTATGGGTAAGATTTTTGAAAGCACTCAGTGGCAGCCTAGCAGCTCACATTGAAACAGCCATTGAGTTTTACCATTGACTTCATGAGAACAGAGACAAAACTTTTGAAAATCCTACTCTATCTTAACATTTTTTTAAGATCAAATATGGCAAGTTTTCATAGTTGTCTTTTAGAATTTTAGCCTTTATCAGTGCAAAGAAGTACACTGTATTTGCCGAAGACCACCTTGTGTAGAACTTATGCAGATAGTTGTTTATAAACATGTAAAGAATTTGTTTTATGTACCTAAATTACAAAATTTATGGGAAAGACATTTTGTTGGGCAAAAGCTAAGAAAAACATTGACTCTCTTTAGAAAGTGAAACAATGTAAGAATTCTATTTGTTTACCTAGTCGCTACATGTAATCTCTAATATTACTTTAATAGAGAAAAAAATTCTCTTTTTTCAGTTCATTTTATGTATTTGTCAGCACTTTAACTGACATCGGGTGAAACAGATCATTTGTTTGCAATTTTCACATAACAGGTGGAACAGTAACATTTAAATAGGAAATTGGCCCAGGGAAACAAGGGCAGCTGTAGTACCTGGAAACTATTTTTAACTTTTTTAATTGACTAGATTTTAAGTTGACATTACCACTTTAACATACTTCATAACTACTGCTACCACAATATGGTTTAATGACTGTATGTCATTCATTTCTGTTTGTACATGTTTAATCAATGTTATACATTTCTCATGAGATGGATGAGTTACTCCATTGTCATGAATTGTTCATAATGATGAACTCTGTATGATGTAAACTGCATTAAACAATTATACAGAACTTTTCAACTCAGGCTATATAAGAATTCAAAGTTGACTTTTTTTGGTTGATTAATGAAGATCGCTACCCAGGTCGGGTCTTTTGCATTTTCACAGATGATTAAGTAGTCAGACCGCAGGAAGAAGTCCCCTCTCCATCCTGTAGTTACCTTTGTCACCTCCCAAGCAGCTTTCTTACTCTCTACTTGGGCATTTCCCTCCGGGGTGGCCGTTATAGATTTGGCAGTGCACCACATCTGCTTCAGTGTCCCTACATCTGGCTGGAGTCTCAGCCATCACTGCACTCTGTTCTGCTTCTGGGCCCCTCTTAAGGATAGGCAGAGAGCTTATTTCTCTGTTCAGGGCTTTAGAACACAGAAAATTTCCTTTCAAGTCAATAGGTCTTGTCCCTCTCCTGGCTAAGGAGATAGTCTAATCCAGGCACGCGTGCCGAAGGCAGCACACGAGTTGATTTTCAGTGGCACTCACACTGCCCGGGTCCTGGCCACCAGTCCGGGGGGCTCTGCATTTTAATTTAATTTTAAATGAAGCTTTTTAATCATTTTAAAAACCTTATTTACTTTACATAAAACAATAGTTTAGTTATATATTATAGACTTATAGAAAGAGACCTTCTAAAACGTTAAAATGTATTACCGGCACGCGAAACCTTAAATTAGAGTGAATAAATGAAGACTCGGCACACCACTTCTGAAAGGTTGCCGACCTCTGGTCTAATCACTTCTTTCCTCGGGTAGTTGTCTGTATACAGTAGCGATGTAACTTGTTTCATGCAGGAGGGAGTTGCCACCCCTCCCCATTAGCCCATGAGGTAATGCAAGGCTCAGTTCTCTACCATTGCCCCATCACAGAACTGTCAATGAAAAACCATCAAAGGCAACTGCAAACAATCAAAGCCACTCTGGTTTAAAAAAAAGACCATTATAACAGATGGAATTGTTCTGTCTCTGAATAGACAAGACTGTTTCATTATAATGCAGATTGGGGAAAGGCACTTAGGATCCATTCATGGAAGAACCATCGTGTTGAAGAGGGGTGTTTTCTGTGAAATATTGGATCCTGGTCCCTGGGAAGCCAGCCAAGTCTGCAACTGACCTGGGGGAAGCCTCCTTTATTAGATTACTTTTCCTATTAACAAGTGTGGGCCCTAGTTCACATTTTCTGATATATATATTGTATTGTTTCTATCACTAGGGTGACCAGATGTCTTATATTTAAAGGGACAGTCTCGTATTTAAGCCCTCCTGCAGGTGTCCCAACGTTTTCTTAAAAACGGGCAAATTGTCCTGTATTTTCTGTCTCTCTTCCCCCCTGCTCCCCCCATCAGTACTGGCAGATCCTGTTGCTGGCTGGATCCCTGCTCACCAACCGCCCGCCCACCCGCAGTGAGTGGGGGTCCTGTGGCCGCTGATGAGTGGGGGTGTAGAAGGCTGATGGCAGGGCGAAGATGCAGCGTGCAGGGCTGGCTGCTCTCCCTGCTGGTCCGTCAGCCCAGCCGCCGCTGCATGCTGGTTCTCAAGCAGCAGGGCTCCATCCCCTGTCCTGTTTCCGGCTAGTGCTGGCTGCGAGCTGCTGAAGCTGCTTTGTGTGGGAAGGCGCCAGGCAGCAGATGGTTTCATGTCACCTCTGCTGCCCACCCATTATCCCTTTACGTGCTCCCCCTCTTGCTGGCCTCTCCCTGTTTTGGCCCCCCACCCCTGCTGTTCCTCTGTATTCTTCTCGCCCCCCGCCAGTGGGACTCGTCCCGCTCCCAGCACTGTATGGAGAACCAGCCCCTGGGCAGAGCGCTCAGCTCACTAACAGCTTGGCCAGGAGGCTCCTTCCTTCCCCAACTGCCTCTGGCTGGGACAGCACCCCGGGAAAGCCCACGACCCTCCAGCCTGGGGCACTGGCCAGGAGGAGTCGAGACCTGCATGTGCCAAAACCCCGCACAGCGCTGGCACGGAGAAGCCGCTCCGCCCCTCAGCTAACTCTGGAGTGGCAAGGGGGGGGAAACTATTTTCCAGCCTGTTCCCGCCCCAACCCTGCAGGTTCCACAGCAGTCCCCCAGGCAGGGGATTAGCATCCTCTTCACCCATCCCTCTCCCCGCCCTGGGTCCTGCCCCCAGGGAGCACAGGGCTGCTCTGTCCCCACCCTCTGCTGAGCCACCTCTCTGACAGGGTTTGCTGAAGCCCCGTGCAGTCTGGTTCCCTGGGCCCTGGTGCACAATGCATCCTTAATGCTTAACCCCTTCCTGCCCGCTTTGTAGTCCAGGGACAGAATGCAACTGGGTTATGTCGGTGGTCAGCAGCAGCCTGGAGGTGTTAGCTGCCTTTCGACACCGTGCAGGCAGGAAGGAACAAGCTGCTTCCAGCCACACAGGTTTGGGTGTGGGGAGCAGAGATGAGCTCTGCAATGACAGGGCAGGTCATCCCTTCCCCCCCTCCTCCTTCCCTGTGGCTGGAAGCAGCTCCCGTTCCTTCCCTTCCACATAGAGCTGAAAGGCTGCTGCTGGCCACATTCTGGTGTGAACCCTGACAGAAATATGGGAAGTGGGGCATGTGATCCTGCATGCCCCCCTTCACATGTTGCCTTGGGAAGACACGGTGCCAGGTAACAGGAGAGGTGGGTTCATCCCAGGGGTCCAGCCAGGCATGGAGGGCAGAGAACACTGGCAAAGAAGGGTCCAGTTGGTCAGTCATCCACCCTGTGTGAGAGAGGAGTACGGGAGTGTGTGTGTTGGGGGGGGCGGAGGGGTGCGTATCACCCCTCCCCGTGTGAACTCGAAAGCCTTAAAGATAAGGTAAATAAAAAGAATCCAACTATACAGTATTTCTTTTTAACGGGCTCAGCTAACATGATGTTAATTTGTACTGCATAGTTCTGATTGATTGCCATTGAGCTTGCTTGAATACAAGTAATTTTACCAGGTGTCCCATATTCAGCATAGGGAAATATGGTCATCCTACCATGGAACCTAGGGGTTGCGGCTATGGCAGGAAGGAGACAGATGGTTGTTGGTGTGACTCTAGGAGGAATGCTATGGGATGGCTCTTTGATCACCTTGTCACTCTGCTTCTTCCCACACCCACCTTTGGGGTAAGTCCATCACCTCCTCCTTAGTCCTCAGCTGCTGCGTGTGGGCTGGAAACCAGATAGGGCAGTAGAGATGTTGCACAAGGAGGATCCATTGCAGCTCAAGTCCTCCTGCTTCACAGCCCAGAGGAATGCATGACACTCAGACTGTGAGTGCATTAGTCTCCCATGTGTGAGTGTGGCAGGAGAGGCCACATGACATGTTTGCAAACAGCTTCTTCTGGACTGCTGAGGTGGGGGAAGAGCAGCCAGATTCCATCCGGCTCCTTAGGAGCTCTGAGGAAGCTCTGGGAGCTGGAGAGAGGTCTCTGGGATCCTAAGAATTTGCAAGTTTGGAGACATGTGGCTCTTGCTTAGTCCACGGTACCCTGCCGTGCTCCTCTACAGAGCCGCATTAACAGGCAATTCTGCAAGTGATCCCCATGTGTCTCTATTTCCTTGGCCACATGTATCGTGTCCTTTTTCTGGGGGCTAGTCCAGAAACAGAGGACAAGAGCTCACTACTGCTACCACCTGAAGGATTTGTTGGGTTGAGATCAGCTGGTAGAAGCAGACAATAGTGACAGAATCTGAGATTTCAAACTCCTAGAGTGACCTCTTACCTTTATAGACCTGCCCTTTCATCATACACAGCTATTTTAAAGTTTACTGTGATAGTAAAAAGACCCATTTAAAACCCTTCACCACACAAGACAAAGCCCGCAGCATTCATCATTAACTATTTATTTCTGTTCTCCTGGTTCCCAAACTGCTTTTCCTCCCTGCCGCCGCCAGCCACATTCGAGTTCTCCCTCTTCTCTCCCTGGCTGTGGTCACTTGATTGCAGCAGCTTAGTGGATGGTCCAGCTTTGCTCTTTCGCTTCCATTCTTCACTTCTTTGGATGGCTGCATTTGCCATCGAGCAGCCTGATGGAAATACCTGAGTCCTCTGTCTAGGCACACAGGCCCAGCAGCTAAAGCCAAAGCCCCACTGAGAGCAGTGGGAGATTAGCTGAGACTGTCAGGAGTGGAGGCTTGGCCTGTGAGGACCCCAGGCACTGCAGCTGCTGCCACCTACATGGTGAATCCTCCACCCATTGCCAAACGGCTCTTCCACATTCTGCAAACTGGCCTCACTGGTTGACTAGGAGAACAGAAACCCTTTGTTAGAGCAGGAGATTCTCTTCAATGCTGCACTCTTTGCATGGCTCCCAGAGGGTCACGGTGAAACACAACTGGGCAGCCCCTAGGAGTCTCTCCAGGAATTCCCTGCTCAGTCACTTGGCACCTACTAGCAACGGTCTCTGACAGTTTCATTGCAGAGGGGGGCTCAGCACATTGTCCCTTCTATGGCTTCCTGAATGGAAGGGAGTTAGGTCTTGTCATTTAAGGATGTCTGTCAGAGTCAGGGCTCCTGGGTTCTCTGGCTTTGGAAATGGTTGGAGTCTAGTGGTTGGAGTTGGACTGGTATCTGTTGGTGACATTGTGTGTGACCTTGTAGCCAGTTGCTTTCCATCCCTGTGCCCCAGCTAACAGAGATAATACAAGGAGCAACAGAGGGTCCTGTGGCACCTTTAAGACTAACAGAAGTATTGGGAGCATAGGTTCTTACCCACGAAAGCTTATGCTCCCAATACTTCTGTTAGTCTTAAAGGTGCCACAGGACCCTCTGTTGCTTTTTACAGATTCAGACTAACACGGCTACCCCTCTGATACCAGAGATAATACAGACACCCCCCTCAGAGGGGCTGGCAGGGGTCACCACTGTCATGGCTCAAGTTGGAGTGAGTTGTGCTCTTGGTAGCGAAGGGCCCAGATTCAGTCCCCATGGATGCCCATGGTGTCTGTATGTTGCCATGGTTGTACTCACCTGGCATTACAGGCTGTTTAGCCCGGTCCTGGCCATGCGTGGGCATCTGCTCCTGGCCCTTTCTGGCACACAACTCCATCACACACAAGGACATGACCCACCAAGGACAATCTATCAGCTCCCATCTAGTGTTCAGCTTCTGGATGGATGGTGAGCCCTAGTCAGATCATAGAAAGACAGGGTGGTGTCCTCCAGTGGGAACTGCTGGAGTTTCAGCCTCTGCTCCCACCTCCACCCACATGCTAAGGGCTTCAAAAGTGGTCCCTGGTCCCAGGTAAAGAAAGTAGCTGAGCTGAGGCCAGTATGGGTAGAATTACTGCCAGGACTGATTCTAAGAGAAGAGTAGATTTCTCCTCTGCTCTAGGAAGATTCCCATAGGAAAAGCAGCTGTGGTGGGGGACGGGGCAATAGAAGCACTACCCCTCAGCCCTTGAATAGCAGGCAACTAGGACTCTGGGAGCCAAAGGATTGGTGTGTCTTGCTGGAGCAAGTACAGATGGAGAGCAGAAAAGGGCATTGGAGAAATTGTACAAAGGTCAGTGTCATGGCCAGGTCAGGGGCAGCCAGACCTAATGGTCAGAGCCAGAGTCCACACTCACAAGACAGGAGCCTAGAGTCAGCTGGGTCAGGATACTGCATGGTCCACAGTAAAAGACAAAATTGAGGTCAGAACCACAAATCGGATGCCACGAGTCACACCGAGTCTGGATGCCAGGAAATCAAGCTGGGGGAGTGGGAGCAGGAACAGGAAGCACACGATCCAGAACAGGGAGCAGCCCTGGCGTTCACTCAGCTTCCTGTTCCTGCTGCTGTCTTAAGCAGGGCTAGAGGGCCAATTAGCTGCTCTCTGACTCCTCCAATAGGACCTCAGGAGTGGAGCCTCAAACTGGGGCTGAACTTCATGGGTCTTAGGTAAGCAATTTTCAGCAGGCTTCCAGGTGTAGGGCTGGAGTGTGGCTGCTCCCATGAACCCTGCAGACCCAGGTTGAAGATCCCTGGGTTGTGACAGTGCATGATCTCTCCCCGTTCAAACCTCCTGCAGGAAACATTATCCAGGATCCTGGACCCATCCTCTGAGAATAAAATGAGGATATCAGGATGATAAATAGGTCCCTGGAGATCCATGGCTGGGATCCAGGGATAGGACAAGTTCCCAATGAGGATATGTAGCAGGAGCCCCGTTTGTTAAAAGAGCATCAAGTGGAAGGAAGAGTAAACGGTTTTTAACTCCAGGAGATGTATCGGATCTTCCATCTGAGCCTCAATGAGACCCATGTTGCTTGGTTTGACAGGCTGAGATCACCTGTCCCCACTGCTCCCTGAGCTGGGCTGGCTGCAGGATATATCTATGTGAGAGGCTGGGACAGAGCCTGAAAAACAGATGTGACAATCAGGGTTCTGTCACCTCAGGGGGAGAACAGAGGGTCTGAACCCCAAAGAATAAGCAATTGAATCAACTGATTCAATGCAGAATTATTGTGCCATACAGGTACATCATAAGGTCCTCTCATGGATTGGTAACTGGTTAAATGCTGCTCTGCACCGACTGCCCTGACCACGGGTGGCCCAATGGCTCTCAGGTAGCAGAACACAATGGAAATGTCGATCTTCCATCTCTCATTTCCAGGCCTCCCCAGGGCTAAGGTAAAATTCCTGCCGCCCTTGCCCATTCTGCTCACCTCCAAGATGTGCTGGAGTTTGTCTGTGCTGGGGGTTGCTGTCAGCGAGCTCTTCAGCATGGCATCCGTGTCTCTGGGCAGGCCTTGTTCAGAGCCTGCCAGCGGAGGGAGATCATGGGTCAGGGTTATGGAACCTGGGGCTACACCTGCCAGGGTGACAGCTGGTTCTGCAGTACTTGCCCAGAGCAGCTCTCTGCAGAGGGCCTGGTGCACAGCAGGGTAGGGAACAGCCAAGCTGCTAGGGATGGGAGCTGGGCTTCCTGGCAGAGTCCAGGAACCAAAGCACAGCATCTGCAAGGAAGGGATTCCCCACAGAGGGGTAACATCATCTCCCACGGAGGGGGAGTCTCCCCCTGACACTTGTTTAATCCTATGGCCAGTTCCCATCTCTGCCCACCGCACCCCCAACTTAGCAGCTCCAGCTACCGAAGAGAGCAAGGACCAGAGGCCTTCCTGCTCCTGGGACAGAGGAGTAAGTTGACGATCTACCTGGATGTGTGTGTTGGCCTTCCCCACGCCCATGGTCTATGCTCCATTCAGGGCAGCGCACAGGAAGTGCGATTCCTGTTCTGGATCTAGGGGCGGCTTCATTTTGCTGGCAGGAGACTGTGCATGAGACTGTGCAGTTGGGGGGCGACACAGGCACTACCATGGGCATGGAAGTTTGAGGAACAGGGCAGAGACCTGTGTGGGGCAAGGAGGGCAGGGATTTGGGAAGCAAGAGCAGAGGATCAAACGCTTTGTTAATGTGGGTCAGGATGATCCCCATTTCAAAGCTAGAGAGAGTGAGGCACCAGGTGGGAGAGTGACCTGGCCAGGATCACATTACCACTCAGTGGCAGGGCTGCAGTACAACCTGTTCCCTGCTCTCATCACTGGACCCTGCTGCCCCTTCCGTATGACCACTCCAGCCATCCTCTCCCATAGGCCATCCCCACCACTCTCCAATACCATAATGGAAGCAGGCTTGTAACAGAGTTCACTCACCGATAGGTGCCCCTTCCTGGCCAGGCCTGGGGTCACAGCTTTCTTGCTGGGCTAGCACCCCCGCTGATAGTCGCTAGGGCGCTCTGGCAGTTTTTTGGCTGGGAACTCAGCCCTTCAGCCAGGTGACCATCTTTTAGTCCACTCCTTCCTGGGTTGCGCTCATCCTAAACTAAAAGTCCAAACATGTCTTTAACAGAAACAAGGTCTTCCGTCCCTCTGGGGACTCTTCCTCAGCCTGACTTTGGCTCGGCCTGCCCTTGCTGGCCTTGGTAGCCCTTTCTATGGCCTTGTACCTCCCCTTCCTTAGAGACCATGAGAGAACCAGTCCTACCCTGGATTCTAGGTTCTGCCCCAAGGCCCTGTACCGAACAGCTAGGCCTGCTCCTGTACCTTTGCTGTGGTTTTCCCCTCAGGTGGAGCTCACTCTGTAATCCATTTGGCCTAGCTCCAGGCTTTATAGCCCACAAGGCCAAGCCCCCCTGTTATATATCCTCTTCCTTAGAAACTGGTCCACAGGGGAGGCAAGTTCTGTTCTTGTCCAAGCTTCATCCCTCGTCATCTCGTTGCTGTCACCGGCTGTGCGCTTGTACAGCCTGCACACACGGTGTCTCCAGCTCCCCTGCCAGCTCGCTCACCAGAATTAAGAGGCAATCCTTCTCTTCTGCAGTATCCCAACGCTCTTCCTGCAGCCACTCAGTCTCATTAACAGCCGCTTGCAGAGCCTGTTCTGAAGCCTTTAGCTTCTTCTGTAGCCTTTTTGCTATTGCCACTGCATCCCCCAAAACCTTTTCCGTCAGGGTCTGAGAACCCACTATGGACTGCTCCACCCTTGTGTTTGTCCCTACTTCAGTCTGCTTCATCTCGGTGCCAACCATTTCGTCCTTCACCTCCCTGCAGCACCCGACAGGGTGTGTTGGTGGAGGGTCTGCAAGGTCCACAGCCATCCCTGCCACCTCCAGGTTGACTGCCTACGCCTGGAGTCAGGAAGCTGGGGTCAGAGGCCACTTACGTCAAACTCAGGGAGGGTGATGGTGGATCTGAGCAGGGCCGTGCTGCTCCTAAAGGCCCTGGCTCTCTCTTGCCACACCCTGGACACGATCCAGTAGTTAATGTGCTGTGGGGAAAGGAGGCAGCTCAGGATTAAAGGGCAGGTGCATGTGTTGTGCTAATGAGCCCCTGCCCATTCCCAGGGAGCTGAGACATTGTGTGCTGGGTGGAATATCTGATTCATTGATCGCAGAGCTTTAGAAGGGGATTGTTGCCCCCAGGACAATGCTTGTATCCTGCAGGTCACAACTTGTCATTGTCTCTCTAGATTGGGACAATGTTTGGTGTCCGGGCTGGTCCCATCCTCCCTGAACTTCTGATTCCTGAACAGCTCACCAGGAAGGAGACAGACCCCTCCCCCACAGCTCTCAAGTCCTTGGTTGGGTGAAGGGACTGAGTGTGAGCACAATCCCCCCAGGAATCTCAGGGCCCGTTGGAAAGAAGGGCTGATTCTCTGGGGTCTTCCTGTTTCTCTAGGAAGGAGCCTGTGCCTCTTCTCTGAGGACCATCTTCTGGATCTCACAGGAGGGGTTCAGACTCTCACTCCCCAAGCCAGCCAGGGGCCCTGTGGTTAGTGCTCAACAGAACCAGGCAGAGCTCTGGCTTGAAGTCCCAGCTCCTTCCTCTGATCTTCAAGGAGGAAGGGCCTGACACTGCATTGCACTGACTGTCCTGACCAAAGGCGGCCCACCGGAGGCCCAGCTAGGAGGACAGACTGGAAAATGGATCTAAGAGTTAAGGTAAAATTGCCCCCACCCCTCTCATCGGGCTCACCTCCAAGATGTAGGGGAGCCTGTCAGTGTCTGGGGACTCTGCCAGCAGGGCAGCTCGCAGGAGGTGTGTGTCCAGCTCTGGCTCCAGGACAGGTGTCATGGTGCTGGCAAGAGAGAGGAGCCGGTATTAGACTGTGCAGTGCGGGGGTGGGACTGGCACCAATGCGGACATGAAACTGCAGGGAAATAGGCAGAGGCTGGCGAGAATGGAAACAGGCACCGAGCCAGGGAATGATAAGTCCAAGGTTTCCCACACAGACAGTGGCAGGGCAGGAATAGCGCCTGTTCCCTGGACCCTGCTGCCCCTCCTGTATCTGATCCTGGGAGTGAGCCTCTCCCCAGAGCCATTGCAATGTTACTGGAATAAAAAGAACAGCGCAGCAGGGAGAGAGGGAACCTTCCCATCACCTCTGCCAGAGGAGCCACCCTTGGGAGGTGACCTGGGAGTGGGAGGGGCAGTGACTGAGCAGCACCGGGGTTAGGGGAACCGGGTAAGAGGGTCTCGGTACCTGAGGTTGCCCACAGCAAACAGGGAATTAGCAAGGACGGCGCTGGGTGGAGAGTTATCAGGCAGCTCCTCAATGAGCTCCTGTGAGACCCAAAGGAGACAAAGGAGCATGTGAGAGTCGGGCCTCACTGACACTTCCCAGTGAGGAGATTACACAGCCAGCGCCCCACACAGCCAGCAGGATCCCCCCCACCTGCCTCCTGCTCCTTCGATTCCTGCCCATTAGTGACCAATCTCAGAATTTCTCCCATCTCTTCTCCCCAATCTTCAGCCCCAGCAATCCCCGTATTCAGCTGCCCCTCCAGCACCAGCCATCCCCCATCCATTGGCCCGGGGAGACTCCTGCCCCTCCCATGTCTCTGTCCTCCCTCCAGCTGCCGGGCGCCGTGTCTCACTCACCACAATTCTCTCCACCACAGCCGCCTTGCAGCAGTGTGGCTCCAGCGTGTCCTGCCCTCTCTGCTGTGCAGCAAGACACACAGGGTGGATGGCGTGCAGGAACATGAGCTGCTGGGCCTCATCCTGCACCCACCAGGAGTGGGATTAGGGGAGAGAGAGCCAGTTAGCCAGGGACATCCCTGCCCCACCCGCACCAGCTGCAGGACTCACGCCTGAATGGGGAATAGTGGGGACCCGCCCATTGTCCAAATCACCCACAACTCCTACACAAGCAGAGTCAGGAACTGGGACTGTGCCTGTGGGGGAAGGAGACCCCCGCTGGTGTGTGACAAACACCCCCATCTTGGGGGTCCCAGATCATGGAGGAGAAAGGTCCCCATTAGCCAGGGGTGGTGGATCATTAGGGACAAGACCCTCTGCAGGGGGTTGGGATGCTGGGAAGGGGCAGGACAATCTTGGTTCCAGCACAGCTGGGGAACGTTTGTACCTTTTCTCCGCCCTGGAGCTGCTCTCGGATGTTCTTGAGAGCAGCCTCCTCTGTGGCCACGTCGACCCATTCCTCGTCCTCTGAGTCCCTGGGGTTCCCCGCACCAGGGAGAGAGGGGGACAGGGTGACTCCTGCTGCCACTTGGGGGAAGGACAGGGACATGGTGGGGCAATGTGCCCCCTTCCCACCTCTGGGACCTAGGGCAGATTGGGCCCCACACTCCCCCCTCTCAGTGATGCCTTCAGCCCCATCTCCTTCAGGAGCCCATAGCAAAGAGACCCCCTCCCCACTGTCCTGGACTCCCTGGGAGGTGCCTGCCCCCCCCCGCAACTGGAGCACCAAGGACCAAAGTGGCAGCATCTAGTGTCAGTGGGGTTCACGTGGCTCAGGCCAGACACCTGGTCTGGGGACCCACCCCCATAGCACTTGTTGAGGGCCTGGGCCCAGGGTATTCACAGCCCCCTCCTCACCCTTATCTGAGCCCAGCCTGGCTCCTTACCTGGAACAAAGCAGCGACGCCCATCGGCCTCATTGCTGCCTGAGTCCCAGGGGCTGCTGCTGTCTCATGGGGAGCGGGCCGCGCTGCTGGTGCTGGGACAGGGATCCTCCACCTCCTGCCCTGGGGAGGCGGGAAGGTCCTCAGTGACCGGGCAGGGTGATGCCTCCTACTGGGAATCGGGGCTGGGCTCCTGGGGCCGGTGCTGTCCACACAACAAACCCCAGAGCCACCCTGCCCGGCTCCCCTCCTGTGCTGGGTCCTGCCTGCCCAGCCACATCCTGGGCCAGCTCCATTTTGTCCTGGCCAGTGCCTCTCCCACCTCGGCGCCTGCGCTGGGAGCGGGTTTCCTCCGCCAGAAGGCTAGGTACTTCCACCTCCTGGCCTGGCCGGGAGCTCCTTCCCTGCCAGCGGGGACGGAGGGGCCCCTCTGCTCCTGGGGAAGGTGGCAGCTGCTTCCCTCAGGCTCTGGGGCCACCTGCAGAGCCTTCTTCCTGAACATCCTCAGGAGCCTGGCCATTCTGGAACCAAGCGGGGAGCAGGCGTGAGTCTGGGGTCAAGGCAGCCTCCCACTAACGGGCCTTTTCAGTCCCTCCCCATCCCTGCCCCAGCCAGAGCAGCTCCTCCTCCCCCGACAGGGGTGCAGGAAATGCAAGCAACGTTCCCCCTCGTCATCCCTGGTGCTGCAATAACCAGGCACTCCTCCTTTTCGAGCACTTGGGTCAGTCACAAAGACCATTCGTCACTTTGGACAAGCAGCTCCCTCCTGCCATCCCAGGCCACACTCCCCCCTCCCAGGCTCGAGAAGGAACAGAACCCAGGAGTCCGGACTTCTCCTGGGAAACCATTCCCCACGTCAAAGTCCCTAGGCATAGCAAGCCCAGGGCCCCCTCGTTTCCCATTGATTTCCATGCTCGGCAGCTCACAGGGTCTGGCCCAGCTCAGAGACTCTCAGCCTGGGGAACAGTCTCCCAGAAGGGAAGGGCTGGGAGCCCCATTGCTGGGACCTTTCCAAACACACTGGAGACGGCTCTGGAGAAGCCCCTCCCCGGTCTGAGAACAAGCGGCTCCTGGGGGTGGTTTGTAAATCCAATCTCCTTTGGGAGAGATTCTCTCCCCGTCTTTCTGCCTCTCCCCAGACAGACAGGGGATGCCACAGAGGAACCCTAATGCCACTCACTTGCTCTAGGGGATGGAGCGATGGATGGCGGATGTTCAGGGTCGCCAGCCGTCCCTCGCCCTCCTCCTCACTCCCCAAGCCCAAGGCAGGCTGGAGAGGGTGGTGACCTGAGGAGTTACCCTGCCCAGCCAGCAGGCAGGGTGATGACACTGGGCGATCGACTGGCTGTCAAAACAAGAGTCTGTCTTTTTGCCAAGGGACGGAGAAACTCGGCCAGCAGCAGAGGGTGCAGAACACTGCCCTAGTGCGGGGGTGACAGCGCCTCCCAGCTCCTGACATCCTGGCACTTCACACACCTTCCTGGAGCCTCCCAACCCCCCTGGGCTGTAGGGACTGTACCCCATCCCTTCTGATGAGAAACAGGCCTGGGGTGAGGAAGCTACTGGCTCAGGGTCACCCCACGTGTCAGAGGCATGGATGGGACCCAGCAGTCCTGATTTCCAGGCTCCTTCACTAACCACTGCTGCACGCTCCCTCCCACAGCTGGCCATTACAACCAGGCCCTTACGTCCGGTCCCCCTGCTTTTGAGAGGGAGTGTGCTCTGCTGTAGTGACTGGACCAGGGCATTGGGAGGCAGGACTCCTGGGTTCCATTGCTGGTTTTCCTATTGGTTCCATTGCTGGTTTTCCTATTGACCTGTGAGACTTTGGGCAAGTTGCTCCCCTCTCTATGGCTCTGTCCCCAGCAGTCAAAAGGGGATTTAATACTTTCCCACTATTGGAAAGTGCTGAGAGAAGGGCCCAGCCATGGAGTTTGGCTCAAGGAGACCAATTCTCCAATTTGTTAAGGGTGTTTTGAATTCCAATCCTGTGCTCCAAAGTGCTTGGCGTCATTTGCAAATTTTAGAAGCATACTCTCCACTCCATTTTCCAAATCATTAATGAGAATATTGAATAATACCAGACCCCGGACTGATCTCTGCCGGACCCACTAGGTACACCCTCTCCGTTGGACAGCCAGACATGGAGAAGGACTCTTGGAGTATGGGCTTTCAACCAGCTGTGCACTCACATTATACTAATTGCAACAAGACCACATTTCCCTAGTTTGCTTCTGAGAATGTCCTATGGGACTGTGTCAAAAGCCTTATTAACACCAAGATAGATCACATCTACTGTTTACCCACCTCCACTAGGCCCATAACCCTGTCAAAGAAGGAAATAGGGTTGGTTTGGAATGATTTGTTCTTGACAAATCCATGCTCACTAGTCCTAAGAACCAAATTATCCTGTAGGTGCTGACAAACTGATTGTTTAATAATGTGTTCCAGTATCTTTCCAGGTATGGAAGTGAGGCTAGCTAGTCTGTAAGTCCCAGGGTTCTCTTTGTTCCCCTTTTAAAGATAGGTCCTGTCTTGTTAATAATAAATGGAGATATACCTATCTCATAGAGCTGGAAGGGACCTTGAAAGGTCATCGAGTCCAGTCCCCTGCCTTCATTAGGCAGGACCAAGTACAGATTTTTGCCCCAGATCCCTAAGTGGCCCCCTCAAGGATTGAACTCACAACCCTGGGTTTAGCAGGCCAATCCTCAAACCACTGAGCTATCCATCCCTCCCCACAATGGATGGGAAGATGTTCTTCTTCGGGGATCTCAGATGAGAACTGGGGCACAGCACCTGGTTTGTTAAGGCCACAAAAATGGAGGCAGGAACCTCTTCTCTCCTGCTGGCAAAGAACCCCAGGCACCTAAAAGAGTGGGACTCACATCCCTGAATGGCTTTTAAAAAAGACAATGGTTAAAATTTGGCCCTGACCATTTCTTGTTTCCGCAGACTAGACATTTCAGCAAAGCTTAGAATTCCTTGGTGCTAAACACCGTGAATCTCCCCTTTCTCCTTCACAACGGGCTTTTACACCCCTTATCTCACCCAGGCTCACGACTGCCCAGAGTTGGAAAATTGTCCCTGTTCCCATTGGACAGATGGGGAGCCTGAGGTACAGAGAAGGGAAGTGACCTACCCAAGGGTCTACACAGCAAGGCGGTGGCAGAGCCAGAAAGAGAAGCCACCAGTCCTGATTCCTGTTCTAACAGACAACAAACCCCCCAGAGGCAGGGATAGAGCCCAGGAATCGAGATGGTGGGGAATTTTCATTGAAACTGTTTCTGTCAGAAAATCCCATTCAGACTAAACCAGTTTGTTTCTTGAAATCATAACAAGTGGGATGAAAATTCTTTGCAAAAATATTTTGTTGTAAAACAAAAGCATCTCCTGTTTGTCACGGTGTGTTAAATTGTCTCGTCGCACACAAAGAGGAGACACCTAGAGCTGGAAATTTAGATAAGATGCTTCAGTCTGAGCTAAGTAGTTGCTGCTCTTACAAATTTCAAAATAATAAAATACAAATAAAATTGAATACTTCAGCTATTCTATTAAGTCATAATCTGATCTGAGTAAACGTGATAGGACACCTCATACTCTGCACTGCTCCTAGTGACAATCTCCAATGGATCCCCATCTTCCACCCACCATGAGGTAGGTAGGAGCGGATTGTTATCCCTACTTAAAAGAGGGAGAAGCTAAGGCTGAGAAAGGAGAATTGACTTGTCTTTGGTCACACAGCCAGTCAGTGTGGCAGAGTTGGGAATAGGACCCAAGAGCCCTGACTTTCAAACTAACTATCGGATCTTGAATTTCATACATGGAATGACCTGAATAAAGTGCTCTCAAATGCGCTCCAGACCATTGACAGTGCACAGTAATTATTCAGCAAGTATTTTAGGAGAACTGGAATGTTACGGAGAATCATGAACTGCTCAGAGACAATTAATGCAGAGAAGCAGCAAAATTCGTCAAATATATGACTGGTTATGACTTATTTACTTGGTCTTAAAAGAGAACAACAAGGACCTGAGTCTCCTCCCTGTGAATAACCCCCTGCTCAGCCAATCAGGGTAGAGACTGAGGGGCGGGAGGCTGAGGGTTCTCACCAGAGAGCCCAAAGGGTGGCCCAGGTCACCTGTGGGGATCACTGTCCAAGCATTATTTCAGCCCCACATATTTGGGTGGACCTCCCACAATGGGAGCTGCGGAGCACCCCCCCTCCCCCCGCGACACACACACACACACACGCACACACACACACACACACACACCCCTCTCCTGGTGTTGGGAGGGGAACAGGGGAAAGGACAAAAGAAGCAAGAGATGAAGAGAAAGGAGGGAGGGATGGAGAAAAAGGTAAAACCAAAAGGGCAAAGCCTAATGTCCCCAGTGATTCTAAGGGACAAAAATCCTAGGTGGGGAATAAAATTCTGCCACCTTAAGCTAGTGTTTTCCACGCCTAGAATTCAACTGGCACCAGATGGATCAGACTGAACAGGTTCCGAACCTCGAGGAGGCTCTTACCTTCTAAACAGGGACGTCTGTTTTCTAGTAAAATCAGTAAAAGGAAAGGAGAAAACTCGAAAGATGTTCCTCCTCGCGGTCACGTACGTGAACCCTAATACTCTCTCAGTCCTCAAAGAGAGACCTTGAGAAGGAGACTTGCTGAGGCAAAGCCACAGGGGTCTCCGAGGTTTCCCTGGCCCTGCGCCCCTGTCCTGCCTGGCTGATGTCAGCATCTCTCTGTGAGGTCACCACCTCCCCACCACCTTTGACCAATAGGCTGAGGTCTTGCAAAAGGCCTTTGTGATGTCACTGTCACACTCCTCCCCTGCAGTGCTAATGTCCTGCCGCTGGCCCGACACTTTGGAGGTTTGAGCTACTCCCTGTGGATCACCCCACTCAATGAGTGTTCATTCTAGGAAGCAAGCTGGCTAGACAGTAAAACATCAGACGCTGCTCCCAATGCTACACTCAGTTTTTCAGAAATTAGCAGACTTTATGGCCAGAAGAGACCACTAGAGCATCTAATCTGACCCCCTGCATATCACAGGCCTCCTGTATACCACAATAGCTACTTTTTGGGCAAACACATTCCAGAAAGGCATCTAGTCTTCATTAAATGACATCAAGAGATGGAGAATCCACCACTTTCCTTGGTAGCTTGTTCCTGTGGTGAATCAGCCTCGCTGTTGAAGATTTGTGCCTTATTTGTAATAGGAATTTCTCTCTTTTCACCTTCCAGCCATTGGTCTTGTTATGCCTTTCTCTGCCAGATTAAATAGCCCTTTAATACCCAATATTTTCTCTCCATTAAGACACTTCAACACTTCTATAAAGTCACCTTTCAATCTTCTTTTGATAAGCTAAACAGGTTGAGCTCTGTCAATAGCTCACTAGAAGGCATTTTTCTCCAGCCCTCAGAAATTTAGTGGCTCTTTGCTGCCCCAGCTCCAATTTCTCAACATCTTTTTCAAATGAGAACACCCAAACTGGATGCAGTATTCCAATATCAGTCTCACTGATGCTGTGTCTCCTCCCTATCCTACTCACGGCTCTGCTCATACATCTAATGATGGCTTTAGCCCTGTTCACCACAGCATCACACTGGGAGCTCATGTTGAACGGCTTGCCCAGTATGGCCTCTAAATCCTCTTCAGAGTCACTGCGTTCCTGGATACACTTCCCCATTCTGTAGGTGTGGCCGGCATGACTTGTTGCTAGGTATAGGACCTTGCATTTGGCTCGGTTCAAACTTGTTTTCTTTGAATGGGGCCAGCTTGTGGAATGACCCAGATCGCTCTATCACTGCCCTCTCCTCGTCAGTAATTACCAGTCTGCCAGTATTTGTCACCCACCAGTGTTATCAGCAGTGATTGTATGTTTTCTCCCAATTCATCGATAAAAAATATTTAAAAAAATTAGTCCTTGAGAGCTTCTTCAGACCCTTAGTACCCAGGACCTGCTCCCCACAGCAGAGTGAGAAAAGGCCGTCCAGCCCTGCTGGTGTATAGAGGATAAGCACAGAACAAACACACCTTTAGGAGCTGTGTTGTCCATAGGCTCTGAACAATATGTGGGGGTCAGCAACTTACAAATGCACTACAGACCTGAAGTGTAGACAGGGCCCAACTGTGTCTCAGTTTCCCACCCTGTAAAATGGGAAGAACAAACAAAACCTTAATTAGCTCTAGTTGATAGTTGGGGAAACCGAGGCACCCAGCGGTGAAGAGACTCGCTCATGGTCCCAAAGCCAGGAATAGAAAATGGCAGGTCTTCTGATAGCCAGTCCTGGGACCTAGCCCTGGTTATCCTGGCCTCGCTACTCTAACTTTAGTCACAGCCTCCATGTCTTTTCCTCCATGTCCCTTAACCCCATGTCACTGCAGAAGAAAGATTTTCTGACAGCCAGAAGGGAATAAGTGTGGGGGTCATGTGACAAGAAGCAGCATGTGACTAGGACCCAGGCCTGCTGAGAGATATAAGGGCAGCCTGTGCTCAGCCAGGAGAGAGACCCCAAGGGAAGCAGGCCCGGGAGGGGCTTGGATAGTCCTTTGAAGGTCAGGGACAAGCCGGGAAGGGACCAGGCTGAGCACTTAGGACAGGGCCCTGGGAGGGAAAGACAGGGAAGTTTAGGTGATGGGGCAGATAGTCCAGTTGGTTTAGGCTCCCAGGGCCAAACACCCACAGGTGAAGGTGATTGTCGAGGCTTATGTCCTTCTTCCCCGGGGTAGATTTGATAGTGGAGAAGACTGATGCCGTAAAGGGGAAGTGAGTTAACCCCAAGGTCACCCAGTGAGTTTATATCACAAATGCATACTTGGAAGGATCCAATAGAAACATGGATTTTCCAGTCTCTTTTTTCTAGGAGTCCCCAGGGCTAAGGTAAACCCCCTGCTGCCCCTCCCCATTCTGATCACCTCCAAGATGTTTGTCTGTGCTGGAGGGTGCTGTCAGCAGGATCTAGAGCTCGTCATCCATGTTGTCTGGGCAGGCCTTGCTCAGAGCCTGCCAGTGGAGGGAGATCATGGCTCAGGGTTATGGAACCTGGGGCTACACCTGCCAGGGTGACAGCTGGCTCTGCAGTCCTTGCCCAGAGCAGCTCTCTGCAGAGGGCCTGGTGCACAGCAGGGTATGGAACAGCCAAGCTGCTAGGGATGGGAGCTGGGCTTCCTGGCAGAGTCCAGGAACCAAAGCACAGCATGCGGAAAGAAAGGATTGCCCATGGAGAGACAATGTAATGTCCCATGGAGGGAAGAGGCTCTTCCTGCCATTTCTTAACCTCATGGGGTGGTCTCATGTTCTGCCAACCCCACCTCTCAGTAGCTCCAGCTGTCCGAGGGAGCAGGGATCAGAGGCACAAAGGTGGAGGTTGATGTTCTACCTGCAAATGGGTGTTGTCCTTTCTCATGCCACGGTGAATACACCCTTTAAGGGAAGCTCTCAGGACATGCGGTTCCAGCTCCAGAGCTGCTGGAAGGAGCTTCAGCTTGCTGGAAGGAGACTGTGTATGAGAGCTTGCAATTTGGGGATGAGACAGGCACTAATATAGGCATGGAAGTTTGGGGAAATGGGGGAGAGGCCGGTGTTGGGTAAGGAGAGCAGGGATTTGGGAAGCAAGATCTGAGGATCAAACACTGTCTAACTGTCGGTTAGGATTATCCCCACTTGAGAGAGGGGAAAAGTGAGGCACCACGTGGAAGCGGGACCTGGCCAATTGGGCGGAGCGTCTGAATAATCGCTAGAGCAAAAATATAAAAGCCATTAAGTGTCAGAAGAACATTCATCAGGGAATTGGAGAGTTAAAGGCTGGCCAGAAAAGATGCAGTATAGGGCATAAACCAGTCTGCGCTCTGCCACCTCACTGGTTTTGGAGACAGGGGTACATCTCTTGGAGAGAAGGGTTAGAGGATCTTTCTCTGAGACACACAACTGTCAACAGTTGGGAACAGAAACCCCATCTGTAATTTTGCTCACTGGCCCTGCCACAAACTCCACCCTCCAACCATTGTGAACCAGGACCAGGAACACCAGGTCATAAGAACAGCTATACTTGATCAGACCAATGGTCCATCCAGCCCAGAATCCTATCCTCCCACAGTGGCCAATGCCAGGTGCCCCAGAGGGAATCGACAGAACAGGTAATCATCAAGCGATCCATCCCCTGTCGCCCATTCCCAGCTTCTGGCAAACAGAGGCTAGGGACACTTCAAGAGCATGGTTTTGTATCCCTGCCCATCCTGGCTAATAGCCAATGATGGACCTATCCTCCATGAACTTATCTAGTTCTTTGTTGGACCCTGTTATAGTCTTGCCCTTCACAACATCCTCTGGCAAAGAGTTTCCCCAGGTTGACTGTGATGTGTGAATAAATACTTCCTTTTGTTTGTTTTAAAACTGCTGTCTATTCATTTCATTTGGTCACCCCTATTTCTTGTGTTATGAGAAGGAGTAAATAACACTTCCTTATTTACTTTCTCCATACCCGTCATCATTTTATAGACCTCTATCCTATCCCCCCCTTTGTCATCTCTTTTCCAAGCGGAAAACTCCCTCCAGTCTTATTAATCTCACCTCATACGGAAGCTATTCCATAACCCTAATCATTTTGGTTGCCCTTTTCTGTACCTTTTCCAATTCCAATATATTTTTTTGAGATGGGGAGACCAGCTCCGGAATTCAAGATGTGGGCATACCATGGATTTATAGAGAGACAATATTACATTTCTGTCTTATTATCTATCCCTTTCCTAATGATTTCCCAACATTTTGTTCACTTTTTTGACTGCCGATGCACATTGAGTGGATGTTTTCAGAGAACAATCCACAATGATTCCAAGCTCTCTTTCTTCAGTTGTAACAGCTAATTTAGGCCCCATCATTTTAGATATAGAGTAGGGATCATGTTTTTCAATGTGCATTACTTTGCAGTTATCAACATTGAATTTCATCTGCCATTTTCTTGCCCAGTCACCCAGTTTGGTGAGAACCCTTTGTTGACACTTTGCACTCTCTTTGGACTTAACTAACCGGAGTTGGTTTGTATCATCTGCAAATGTTGCCACCTCGCTGTTTACCCCTTTTTCCAGATCACTTAGGAGTATGTTGAACAGTGCTGGTCCCAGTACAGACCCCTGGGGGACACCACTATTTACCTCTCTCCAGTCTGAAAACTGACCATTTAGTCAGACCCTTTCTTGCTTGCCTTTTAACCAGTTACCTATCCCAGAGAGGACCTTCCATCTTATCCCATTTTGCTTCAGAGGGAGGGATCTTGTCAAAGGCTTTCTGAAAATCTAAGTACACTATATCCACTGGATCACCTTTATCCACATGCTTGTTGACTCCCTCAAAGAATTCTAATAGATTCACGAGGCATGATTTCCCTTTACAAAAACCATGTTCACTCTTCCCCAATAAATTGTGTTTATTTATATATCTAATAATTCTGCTCTTTACTATAATTTCACTCAATTTGCCTGGTACTGAAGTTAGCCTTAGTGGCCTGTCATTGCTGGGAGCATCAATGGAGCCTTTTTAAAACATTGGTGTCATATTAGCTATCCTCCAGTCATCTGGTACAGAAGCTGATTTAAAGGATAGGTTACATAGCACAGTTAGTAGTACTGCAGTTTCACATTTGAGTTTCTTCAGAACTCTTGGGTGAAGAGCATCTGGTTCTGGTGACTTATTGCTGTTTAATTTATCAATTTGTTCCAAAACCTCCTTACTGGTCCTTACTGAATACAGTCAAGTCATAATCCCTGGCCCCAGAGCAACCCTGAACATCCAGTTCAGTGATCAGTTCATCTTTATCCACCACAAGGAGGCCCACAAGAGAGTCACTCCTAGTTGGGTACAAAACTTTGTATTAGAAAAGTATCTATAATTTTTCAAACTCTCCAAGGATGATTTACTCCTGGCTACGTGAGACCTCCCCCATCTGTCTCCCAATAGGAAGTCCCCGGGCTAACCTAATTTCTTCCCACAAGTCACAAACAAGTGCAAAAGGAGAAACATTTCCTGCTCTCTGGTTTGGATTCAGTGAACTGTACCAGTCCCGCACTGGTTCCCCTGCTGGGCTGTGTGAGTTAGCAGATTGATCCCTGTCCATTCGAGGTCCTGGGGTTCTCAATAACCAAGCACGTAAAACAGGTAATGATGTGTCTAATGCAGGGGTTCTCAAACTTCAGTGCACTCCGACCCCCTTCTGACAACAAAAATTACTACACGACCCTAGGAGGGGGGACCGAAACCTGAGCCTGCCCGAGCTCCACCACCCTGGGTGGGGGTGGGAGTGCCAAAGCCAAAGTCTGAGCCCCACCGGCCCAGGTGGGGAGGCCAAAAGCCTAAGCCAGCCCTTGCAACCCCATTAAAATGGGGTTGCAAGCCACTTTGGGGTCCTGACCCACAGTTTGAGAACTGCTGGTCTAATGTCAACTGCTACCCTGCCCACCACTTTTACCCTCTTTCCCCTACCTAAATGGGTTGTAACCAGCGATACTAACAGTCCAGTCATACAAATCATCCCACCAGATTCCCCCATTTCCCCCCCCAGTGAGAATTTCCAACGCCCCTTCCTTATTGCCCAGACTCCAGTGCTAACAGCAGTGTTGCTTCCCTTCATGCGTGAGTATCTTGCAGGGCATGTACACCCCAGCACAGCATTCCCCTCAGTCCACACTTGTGTTACTGCAGGATGGGTTATCTGTAAGCCAGGGAGAAACTCCAACTCACGTGTCACATTCTTCCTTCCATTGGAAGGTGCCGGGAGAGAAAGATAACGTATCCCTGTGGCAGTGGCAGCATGGGATTGTTGGCGTTGCAGCATGCTCTCCAGGAACCCTCAGGCCTTCCCTATCAGCTCTGCAGCATCAGAACAGCAGAGCCTGGATTGGAGCAAGGAAAAGGCCTGTTTTCCACCAAATCCTTCCCTCAGAGCCGGAGCATTTAGAGCAGAAATCCCTGTGGGAGTTAACGTTGCTCTAAACAGACCTGCCAAGGGGTGTGCAGCTTCTTGACACACCGTGGAAAGTGAGCATAAGCCCTACATGGATTGCTCTGAGAGTATCCCCCCAAGCAGCTGGGGGAGGTAGGCCCTTATTCCTTACTTCTCGTGACAGCGCTGTGTGAGAGCTTGTAGAGAGCCAGAGGCAGCTTTCTAGAGGGTTAATTCAGAAATTCCCCATATCACTCAAGTGCTGTGTGTTACACAGCAGTGGTGGTTTGAGGTAAAACTGGTAAACTGGGGTATGCTGCTCCGTTGGGGTCAAAGAATCTGGGATTTCTGTGAGTAGCTAGTGCCAGGGGCTGGATATCACAGGAGAATGCCTCAAGGGGACTCAGGGACACAGGTACACCTATTGCTATCCTGCAAGGCAAAGACAGGGCTGGTGTAGCCCAGAGGAGAGTGTTCGAGTGGCTGGAAGCCTGGTGGTGTTAGAGAGCTCACACCCAGTTACTATAAACAAGATTCTCTCACACTGTAAGTGTGTGGGGGATAACAAAGTGATTCACAGGCCTGGGTACCCCTAGGTCTGTCACAACATCTACATTCCCCCCAGTGGTTGCTTCACACACTGAGGCTTTTCTCACCATCTGCTGGGTATCATGAATTTGGCAGCACTCTTTACTACCCAACATCTCCTTTGTTCCAGGGGAGGTCTGACACACATCACCTTTCCATTGTGCCTCAGTTTCTCTGCTCCCAGTGGAGTTCTGGCTCACAGCCTCTCCTAACTGTACCAGTGACTCACCACTCTCTTATAAAGGAGCCTATATAAGAAAAAGACCCAAAAATTTGGACTGTCCCTATAAAATCGGGATATCTGGTCACCCTAGTTGCAAGCTTTGCGTGTAGCTTGTTCCCCATTGCGTGGAGGGGGAAGGGCCATGGTCCTGGATCTTCTTCACTCCCTCCAGAGCAGTATGCATCCCCTATGCAGTACCGGCACTTCTCTATGCCCAGGAGCTGTGATTTTGACTGGCCTTTGCACACGGGTGTGGGAGAGTGTTCCTGCATCTTTCCCTTTCCCTCCATGTTCCTCCACAATACAGTCATAAAGTACATCAAACGAATAGTACTTTTCCCAGGTGCGGAAGCAACTAATTAATTCCCAAATATAACCACAAAATGATAGACGCCAGCATTAAAACACAGCAAGCTCTTTGCTGCCATCTGTACATTGCTTCATTTTCCGGTAGTAGCCACTAGGTGGCAAGCATGCATCCCCAAGTGCCAATGAGTGAACTAGATGGGAAAATGAAGGCTACTTCTCAGCCCAAACACTGATACAAAGACAAGTTACCTGGTTTACTGTTGTGAAGCTGCCTCCATGTGTAACCTGTTTGCTGTGCTGCATAATGTATTTCTCTACAATTTACACAGGTGACCTTGGGAAATGTATATTTTGGGATAAAAAACTGTTTGACAAAATGCCTGTAGACATGTTATCCCCCACAAAGTATTTTTTAAAAATTGTAATGCAAGAAATGTTTTATAATATTTGATTAAAAGAAGCAAATTGGTCATACCTTCCATATTACAACAACTGGGTCTTAATCAGTTTTTATTACATAGTTTTGCCATCTAGTCCAACAAACTAGTGTCCCCTGGGTAACTTCTTGATAAATTGCTGTGAGTTTGGTCAATATAAACATACGTCGTGAAATCCTGGCCCCATTGATATCAATGAGAGTTTTGTCATTGACTTCTATGAGGCAGGATTCCACTTGGAGTCCTTATCTTGTATTTTTAATTGAGAGTGAGAGGTGGTCTTTCTTTAATTTTTAGGGATTATGTTTCATGTGCCCTGCTATAATAATAATATTAGAGCCTTTTCTACTATGAAGATTGATATATATATAGTACTTTGCCCTAACAGTCAGCCAGTTATCTCACTAATTGATGGTTTTCCATTTACCTAGCTGAGTATATATTTGTTGTGTTCACTTTTCCATGGAACATTTTTTCTAGATTTTGTTATACCATGTGGAAATAGAGGGGATCCTAGCAGCTATAAGTTGATAAGGTATTAAAGCCTTGTGTTCTCTAAATGCTGAATCAATAAATGGCAATTCTAGTAAATTCACTAGGGTGTCTTGAGGTGAAGTACACCATGTTATTTCCCCCCATCTGGTTGGAAATTTTGATCCAAAATCTTTGTGCTGCTGGACAGATGTGTATAAAATATGTGTAAAATTCCCTTCCTCTCCATGTTCCTTGAAACAGGGACCATTTGTGTTTCGGACATGTTTTTGAGTTTTATCAGAGTTAAATACCATTGATATATCAATGTAAAAATAATTTAAATCTGAAAACCAAGGAAGCAGAGCCACTGGGCCAAAATCATACTCTGTTCATTCTCTGGGGTATTTCCATTGATATTATTTCTCCAAGTGACCATAAATTAAGATCTCTGATCCAGAGCTTTTATGTCATGGTTTGAGGGGAAAATGCTTTTATTATCCAATTCACCAGTTGCTAATGGTTCAAATGTAGTCATTTTTCTAAAATAATGTTGTTTAAAAACCTTTTAATAGTTAAGTTTAATTCATTTCTGCAAAGTTAACCTTCCTTCACTGTCTATCTTCCTACAGACACAAGCAATTTATGTTTCAGAAATAATTGCATACACATAGCACCTCTACAGTCCTTGTTGGGTGGGAGCCAGTTTTATCAGTCCAAATCCCACCCTGTACAAGGACTGTAAAAATGTAACTTTGGGAGCCCAGAAGTAGTACAAAATTTGACCTAAAAACTGGGACAGGAGATCAGAGCCTGTGATTGTTTTCCCCTTAGAAAGTAGAGTCCTGATAGCCTGGAAATGCAAGGATTATGTAGAGGTCATGTGGACCAGGATTAGATTAGATGCTCTCATGCCTTGTGACACATGAGACAACCCAGTATTTCCACCTCCCATCTGTTTAGTGCCACATTTCTTGCTCCATGATAGCAATATCTTTCTCAGTTTTCTTATATGTCATCTGCTGACCTCCTCATTTCAGTCTTCCACCAAGTGGTATCCAGGGAAAAGTTTGTCTACAAATACCATTTTTTTTCACATCAGTATGACATGCCCAAACCACTTCAGCCTTCTTTCTCAAACCATTGTCTGTACAATATGTTGGCCAGTCCTTTTTAACACATCAGCATTAGTTACTTTAGTCACTTTCTCTCACCAGTGGACACCAAATATTTTCTGCAAGTCTTTCTGATGGAATGTATTTTGTTTCCTGTTGTGAGCTTCTAGCATTTGCAAACTTTCAGAAGCCTGAGAGCAGGTATCCTTGTTGAGGGAAATACAGATGCAGTTGCCCTGAACAGTGACAACTAGTTTGATTCTATTGTATTCTATAGCATCATGCAGAACACTTTTTGGGTACAGAAAGTAATGTTTTTCTTCATCGATTATCACACAGCAGTTGGTTGCCTTTCTTTGATAATTTACAGATCACACCTTTCTTCCAAACCTCTGGGCAGAGTTCTTTCTCCCAAACGATATTACCAAGTTTATGTATTTCATGACCTTCCACATCCTCATCAGCTTTAAACAGTTCAGCAGTGATCTTGTGTTCACCAGACACTTTACCATTTTGTAGCTGCTTAATTGCTTTCTTTATTTCTGCTTCCAGAATTTCTAGCAGTTTAATTCTTCACCTTCTTTGCATCCATCTTTTGGAATTGTGGGATCTGGCTGGTTGAGTACCTCATTAAAAATGTTCTCGCTATTGTTCCTTTTGCTGTGTTTGCATTGTTAACAATCTTCCATTTTTTGCATTTATGATACCACTGTGGCTCTGGTTGGTTGAGTACTGCATTAAAATGTTCCCATCATCATTCGTTTTGCTCTGCTTCCATTGTTAACAGTCTTCCATTTTTCACTTTTACAATACCACTTTGACTCTGGAACCATGATGACAGTTGCTTACACACCTGAAATTGTTCCTTAGTCACCTTTCACTGATGCTTCTTTGGCTTCTTCTGGTTCTTTATCAAACTATTCTCTCTCATCTTTCCGAATAATTTCTTTACTTCTTTGTCTTTCTCTATATATTCCTGCTGCAGCGGGCATTGTTTTTGTCATGCCACCTCTGCTTGCCTCTTTTTAAAGGCTTTTCTTTCCTCAATCAATTTCTATATTTATGACTCTATCCACTCTTCTTTCCTTGATCCTCTTGGTCCAAGTGAAGTTGTGGCCATTTCTTGGCACACATCTCTAAAGCAAGCCCATTTTTTCTCTATAGCATCATTCATTATCTGCCACTCTTGAAATCTATTTGAGAGCTGGATTTTAAAATATTGGTCAGGATGGGAAAGGAGAGATGGTGCAGAACTTGTCTGATAGGGGAGGATTGGGGAGTATAGCTGGATGACTGAGAACAGGAGTATTGTCATGTAGCTGATATGAAAGGGATGTTTCATGGTTGGAAAAGGGAGCCAAGTCATGTGACTCTCTTGGTTAGGTAAGAGGAAAGGAAGGGCAAAACTCATGTGGACCTAGTGTGAAAGATGGGATCTGCAAAGATTGGAGTAAGCTTTGGATACATAAGCATAGCCAGATTCTGGTCTCATTTACATCAGTTTAAATGTGGAGTCGCTTTAAATCTGCAGTAACTCTACTGCTGTCAATATTATTGCTAATTATTTTCATAGTATGGCAATTTACAGCACCGATAAAGATGTATTTCTTGCCTCCAAAGAGTTGACAATCTAAATAGACAAAAATAAACCGGAAGAGATGACAACACAGGGAGGGGTGGAAGAGGGGAAAGATGAGAGAGAATACAATATGAATCTGTCTCTCTCAGGAGGCTAATGAAGGTTCTTCAAGATAACAAATATGTTTTTCTGTATTTTAGTTGTATTTTTATGATTTACATTTATTTGTTTAAAGTCTATAAGGGCCAGATTTTTAAAGGTATATTGGTGCTAGTGGGATTTTCAAAAGCATCCAATTGCTTAAAACACATTGATTTCAATGGGTGTTGGGTGTCTAGATGTATTTTAAAATCTGATCCTAAGAGACAAATAAGATACTTGCATATTTAGGTGACACGAGATGGACTGAAGTACCTAACTTGATGCACCTACATTTAAAAATTTGGAGCTATGTGTTTGTGAACTGGGTGTCATTCCTGCTATGTCTCTTTGGTAATATATTGCCTCCAAAACTTAATGTTGTTATTTACCAGCCAGTTATCTTGGGTTCCCTGAGGATGATCTTGGATCTTAAATGAAAGAAAGGATGGGAAGTTAATTTGGGGAAGAATTTGTTTGCTCAATTTTGAGCCAGCTGATGTTATGCTTAGGATGCAACCAGTCCTTATTATAACAAAGATTGAAGGCCTAGGGAAGGCATTTGAGGTCTGTGAACTTAACCCCGCCTAGCCACTTGAGCGGAAATAAGTATTTTATGTTACAATGTGGCTTTTTGTCCTTTAAGAGAAAGGAAATAAATACTTTGGTAAGATGATGTCTCTCTTTTTACCTGAAACCAGAAGGAATCATTTATGGTGTACAGCGAATTTATGGAATCACACCAAAGTTTTAGCACCGATATTATCCCAGGCCATGTAAGGAAACTCTGAATGCTTAACCTTGCTCTGATCAAACCACTTAAGCTTTCTTTGCTGCATTTTCCTCATCTATAGCAGACTTACCTACTCTTAAAGGTAATCAGCAGATTGGATAGTCAGTGTCTGTAAAGTGCTAACTGTTGCCATCATTTCCATCCCTTCTCTGCTGTCCCACATGACTGCTTTTTAATTGTTAATAATTTCTTTACTTCTTTGTCTTTCTCTACATTTTCCTGTTGCAGCATGCAACATTTCTTTTTCTACGTTCTATCCTTCTGTTTTTATTTTCAGCATGGATTTGAAATAACCTTCTTGCATTTGCATCATGCCTTCTTTTTCAAGAGCTTAGATATATATTCAAAGAGAACTGAACCATTTATTACAAGGAGTTGGATAATTCTGCCACTACTATAGCCATGATGAATTACAGCTTTAACCTCAGTCAGTGGTGTCTTATTTGGCGTAGCAAATCAGCATGAATTGAAAGTCCTGGATTCTGAAGTTTTGGACAAATCCTCAGAATTAGCAAGATGTGTGCAATTTACAAATTCTCTTTCAGTGTGAAATTCTGAACTTGAGGAGGGTCTGAAGAGGTCAATGGACTCATGCGCCCAATCGCAGATTGATTTGCCATGCTGGAGGGGGGAGCCTCCCGTGTCTACCTCTCTTTCCCAGGATGGAGATGGATGTCTATTTGTTCTCTGCCTGCCAGGTAATAGAGGGAATGGGAGACTGGGAGTCGTCATGGGAGCCGTTCTTGTCCCTCTTTTCAGGAGGACATGGGGGGAGGGGGAGTGGCAGGGGCGGATATTTGATTTGACCCACCTGTCCTTAAACTGTCGATATGGAGCTTCTGTAGTACTGGTCCTCCCTGCCTGTACCTTTTCTTCATCAGCTAGGCCATCTCTTGCTGCTGCTGCTGAGAGAGCCCTACAGCAGTGGAACTTTATAATATCATATGCCTTCCTTGTTCAGAGCAAGTGAGCTAAGGCCTTATCTTGACATGTGCTAGCTGATCATATGAATAGAATTCCCATCAACGAATTAGCAGGAGAGCTTTTTCTCTTTCACATATCTCATTGAGATGAGTTTAAATGGAAAGTGGAATGCAATCTGCGATTTCCCTCCCCAGGGGCTCTCAGGTGAACAGGCAGGGTAGGCAGAAGCTCAAGAGAAGCTTCTGTTTCCTGCTAGCCACTTGCTGCCTCCTCGCTGGCTGCTTCCTATTGGCTGGGCACAAGCAGGGGAGCACTGGGCATATGGAAGAGACAGTCCCCCTGCCCTCAGTGGTTAACCTGAGGTTGGAGGAAAGTGCCATTTGGAGCCATTCTTAACAACCACTGAATTAGCAATCCATCAGGGGCAAGTGACTTGTTAAAATCTGTTTCTGTGATCATTTCTCCACCCATGGTAGATTATTCCAATTGTTTTTCTCAGCACTTGTCTCCACTAGAGTATCCTAGATCCTATTCAATTTCATTTTTAATGGTTAGGTATGTATCCAAATCAATGTGTAAGCTCCAGAACTGCTTCACATTCCAATTCCATTTCCATTCCAGCTGTGCCCCTCAGGCTTCCAACACACAGGAGCATCTTGATATGAGTCATCTGGATGTCAAACGGACTGCATTGTTCTGTGGGAAACACAGACCCATAACTAGAAAAGAAAATCTTCCTAATCATACAGTTACACAGTAACTAGTATACATAGATTTTAAAGCTCATGAAATTTCAGTTTCAAATCACATTAAGTTTTTGCATTTACAGTAAGTTTCTAAGCAAATATGAAAATTACAGTGTAGAGGAGCTCAGCTTATAAATTTGAAATAAACAAATTTATGGTTAGGAAAGCAGAGCCTGAGGGCAAGTCTCCACTACTGTGCTACATCGATGCAGCTGCCCCACTGCACCGATGCAGTTGCCCCTCTATAGCGCATCTGGTGAAGACACTCTATGTTGATGGGAGAGAGTCTCCCACCGACATAGAACAGTGTGGACACTGCTTTAAGTTGACATAACTTACATCACTCAGGGTGGTGTCATTTTCACACCCCTGAACATAAATGCTGGAACTAGGTATGCTGTTACACTCCCTGGCTTGAAGTGGTTTCCATTATATATAGGGTTTACAGTTTGATTCAATGGCTTTCAGCATCCCTATTATAAAAACTGTTCCAGCACCCCTGCCCCTGACCGTCATAAGTTACATCGACTTAAGTGGTAGTGTAGACCAGCCCCGAGAAGCAAGTCAACATCACTCAGACGTGTACAAGCATATTGCAGAAAGGACTCCTAAAACTTGTGTAATGGGACTAGTAACATTTGACCATTGTTGTTAATATTTGCATAAAGCCTACATGTTGGGCATTTGAAATATTTGATAAAAGGATCAGTGGTTGCAAACGACTGCATCTTTCTAATTCTAGAGGGCTGGCCTGAAGTCTTCCTGATTTCACAGGTCATTGAAAATCTGATATTTTCTCCTGCTTTGTTGATTTATTTTTCTATTACAGATAAAACAGTCTCTGGCTGATCTCAGTAGTGGAGATTAGCCCTGACACAGTGCTTTTTATTCTTAAGGATGTAAATTGTCAAACAAAATCGGCCTTGTTGATTTTTGCATTGCTAATTTTATGTTGAGTCCCTCATGACTCAAAATATTTGCAACATCTTCTCAAACAAACAAAAAAGGATATTTCCCATGGCACAATATATGATCTTTTTGTTACACTATATTTAGAAAGAGTGGACGTTCAATACCTCCCAGATAGCTTCCAAGCTATTAACCCCTGAGTTAATCTTAAAAAGTATCAGAAGAAGTTATTTTTGTTTCCCTGTTTGAGGCTTGGAAAGCCAGTTGGGGATGTATGCTGTAATCTGTCAGAGTAACAGTCAGAATTTTGCAGCAAACGAATACAATCTGTAGTATATAGCAACCACAAATTATTCTTATTAAAGAACTGTAGGATTGGACTATGGTTTTATGGCACAATCCTGCATTTTGAGCAGTGCAGGACCACTGGCTCCTGAGGCAGGTGGAGGAGTGGTTATGTTTCAGGAAGGTACAATCCCTCCCCACACTTTAATGCATATGGGAAGAATCCAGGCTGCACCAACCTTGCAGAGGCTCTATGAGGTATAAAGTATCAGGGGGTAGCCGTGCTAGTCTGTATCTACAAAAACAACAAGGAGTCTGGTGGCACCTTAAAGACTAACAGATTTATTTGGGCGTAAGCTTTCGTGGGTAAAAACCTCACTTCTTCAGATGCATAGAGTGAAAGTTACAGATGCAGGCATTATATACTGACACATGGAGAGCAGGGAGTTACTTCGCAAGTGGAGAACCAGTGTTGACAGCGCCAATTCAATCAGGGTGGATGTAGTCCACTCCCAATAATAGATGAGGAGGTGTCAATTCCAGGAGAGGAAAAGCTGCTTCTGTAATGAGCCAGCCACTCCCAGTCCCTATTCAAGCCCAGATTAATGGTGTTAAATTTGCAAATGAATTTTAGTTCTGCTGTTTCTCTTTGAAGTCTGTTTCTGAAGTTGAATTTGAACAGCCAGAGATCAGGGCTATTAGAGGGGAGCAGCGCAGGGCCATAAGGTTCAGGGATGCCTTGAGGCAGCAATTTGAAGCTGAAGACCACTTTATGCTTGGGAGTGCAGTGCTTGTAATTCTAGGAGGTGATTGTGATTGGTGCAGGCGATGCAATATGAAGGTTTAAGATAATTGTCTGTTGCTTTGCAGGGCTCTGTTTGCTTTCAATTAATAGAATAAAGAGTGCTTTCAAACCAACACAATTCTTTTATTAAAAAACAGCAACTGGAGGAGATAGTCAAACAAAAAAACACATCAGCACTGAGGGGGATGGGGGAAGGGAAGGTCCCAGGAGGAGGTGGGGTCCCAGGAAGGTTAAAGATTTGTGTATGTCCAGAGATCATATCCAACCTTCTCCTTTGGAGTACAATGCAACGGGTGCTGTACTTCAGCAGGGCTAAATTGCAGAGGGATGGGTGTTGAGTGCAGTGGGTACTGGGAGTCCACAGTGCTGGACTGTGAGGGGGGAGGAGTGGAATGCTGCCACTACAGACTGGAGCCAGCAGGTTGATAAGAACATGTTGGTGGTATCTGGGAGGCGCATGGGAAAGAGTTTTGCGACAGCGGCTGCAGGAGAGGGTGGGCGTGGGGCTGCTCAGTTTGAAGAGTTAGTATCGCTTGGAGCATGTCCATTTGGTGCTCCATAATGTTTAAGAGCCGCTCCGTGGCTTTATTCTGGCACCCTGCGTTCTCCTTTTGGTCCCTCTTCTGGCTGTCCCGCCACTCCTCCTTAGTTCTTCGTGGCCGCTTTCTAGTTCTGCGCAGCTGTTGTGCCGCCGATAACAAAGAGGGAGGCTGGGCTCCCAAGCTCATCTCTGTGAAGCCAAAATGCAACATTTTACAGAAGCAGCATTGTTTGCAACACACAGACCACTGATTCAGTGATTTAAAACACAGCAAGTACTCACACACCTGTCACTAACTGGCTGACCCCAGGCAAGCACACATGAGCCACAAGCCCCCCAATATGATGAGTAGCTGCAGAGGCAGGTTAAATCAGTGTTCCCGGACCCTATTGTACACCGGGCATGTGGCTCTTGGGGACAGCCAGCAGTGTAGGGGGGGCCTGATAATCATTCCTGTCCCCACATTTTCCACAGGCTGTGTTCATTATGGAAGATATCTCGCTGCTGAGGGTGAGCAGAGAAACAAGGGAGGGTCTTCTCCAAGACTGCGGCTTCCGTTCTGGCTCTTAAGTGGCTCAGCTGTGTACAGCAATGGTCCCTCCCTGTGACGGCACAGTATAAAAGAAGCAGTGAGAGATAAAAAGACTTCCTTTAAAAAGTGGAAGTCAAATCCTAGTGAGGCAAATAGAAAGGAGCATAAATGCTGCCAAATTAAGTGCAAGAATGTAATAAGAAAAGCCAAAGAGGAGTTTGAAGAACGGCTAGCCAAAAACTCCAAAGGTAATAACAAAATGTTTTTTAAGTATATCAGAAGCAGGAAGCCTGCTAAACAACCAGTGGGGCCCCTTGGTGATCGAGATACAAAAGGAGCGCTTAAAGACAATAAAGTCATTGCGGAGAAACTAAATGGATTCTTTGCTTCAGTCTTCACGGCTGAGGATGTTAGGGAGATTCCCAAACCTGAGCCGGCTTTTGTAGGTAACAAATCTGAGGAACTGTCACAGATTGAAGTGTCACTAGAGGAGGTATTGGAATTAATTGAAAAACTTAACATTAACAAGTCACCGGGACCAGATGGCATTCACCCAAGAGTTCTGAAAGAACTCAAATGTGAAGTTGCGGAACTATTAACTAAGGTTTGTAACCTGTCCTTTAAATCAGCTTCTGTACCCAATGACTGGAAGTTAGCTAATGTAACGCCAATATTTAAAAAGGGCTCTAGAGGTGATCCCGGCAATTACAGACCGGTAAGTCTAACGTCGGTACCGGGCAAATTAGTCGAAACAATAGTTAAAAATAAAATTGTCAGACACATAGAAAAACATAAACTGTTGAGCAATAGTCAACATGGTTTCTGTAAAGGGAAATCGTGTCTTACTAATCTATTAGAGTTCTTTGAAGGGGTCAACAAACATGTGGACAAGGGGGATCCAGTGGACATAGTGTACTTAGATTTCCAGAAAGCCTTTGACAAGGTCCCTCACCAAAGGCTCTTAAGTAAAGTAAGTTGTCATGGGATAAAAGGGAAGGTCCTTTCATGGATTGAGAACTGGTTAAAAGACCGGGAACAAAGGGTAGGAATTAATGGTAAGTTCTCAGAATGGAGAGGGGTAACTAGTGGTGTTCCCCAAGGGTCAGTCCTCGGACCAATCCTATTCAACTTATTTATAAATGATCTGGAGAAAGGGGTAAACAGTGAGGTGGCAAACTTTGCAGATGATACTAAACTGCTCAAGATAGTTAAGACCAAAGCAGACTGTGATGAACTTCAAAAAGATCTCACAAAACTAAGTGATTGGGCAACAAAATGGCAAATGAAATTTAATGTGGATAAATGTAAAGTAATGCACATGGGAAAAAATAACCCCAACTATACATACAATATGATGGGGGCTAATTTAGCTACAACAAGTCAGGAAAAGGATCTTGGAGTCATCGTGGATAGTTCTCTGAAGATGTCCGCGCAGTGTGCGGAGGCGGTCAAAAAAGCAAACAGGATGTTAGGGATCATTAAAAAGGGGATAGAGAATAAGACTGAGAATATATTATTGCCCTTATATAAATCGATGGTACACCCACATCTCGAATACTGCGTACAGATGTGGTCTCCTCATCTAAAAAAAGATATACTGGCACTAGAAAAGATTCAGAAAAGGGCAACTAAAATGATTAGGGGTTTGGAACGGGTCCCATATGAGGAGAGATTAAAGAGGCTAGGACTCTTCAGCTTGGAAAAGAGGAGACTAAGGGGGGATATGATAGAGGTATATAAAATCATGAGTGATGTGGAGAAAGTGGATAAGGAAAAGTTATTTACTTATTCCCATAATACAAGAACTAGGGGTCACCAAATGAAATTAATAGGCAGCAGGTTTAAAACAAATACAAGGAAGTTCTTCACGCAGCGCACAGTCAACTTGTGGAACTCCTTACCTGAGGAGGTTGTGAAGCCTAGGACTATAACAGCGTTTAAAAGAGAACTGGATAAATTCATGGTGGTTAATAAGTCCATTAATGGCTATTAGCCAGGATGGGTAAGGAATGGTGTCCCTAGCCTCTGTTTCTCAGAGGATGGAGATGGATGGCAGGAGAGAGATCACTTGATCATTGCCTGTTGGTCCACTCCCTCTGGGGCACCTGGCATTGGCCACTGTCGGTAGGCAGGATACTGGGCTAGATGGACCTTTGGTCTGACCCGGTACGGCCGTTCTTATGTTCTTATGTTCTTAGTGGCGCAGGAAAGTTACCATTAATGGGGCAAGAAACAAAGCAGCTCTGCCAAAGAACCTGCGGCAGTGGATTGTCCAGTACCTCCACAAGAGTTTCCTGGAGATCTGAGGCAGATTCCCATGAAGTGAGGGAGTCAATCAACAGCCTGTTCCGCCGCTCAGACTAGGCATGTTGTGGGAGACAAGCCAGCTTTCTGCAACCCTCCTGCTCCCAACAACTCGCCTCAGCGATTCCCAAAATCAAATGCACTTACCAGGGGCCTCCTCTCCTGTTTGCGCTTCGCCAACATCTGACAGCTGTGACTGGCTAGCCTCCTACGGGGCAGAAAAGAGTTCCTGGCTGCATGCATGTCTGACCTTTGAGTCATCCTCTGCCTCTGGGTCCCCCTCCCCCTTCCCCTCCAGATCCTCATCCAAGATTTTCTCCTCCTGGCTCGGTCCACTCTAGATTGGCACACAAGCCACCGAAGTATCCACCGTGGCCTTCGCAGTGGAGGTGGGGTCGCCATCAAATATCGCATCCAGCTCTTTGAAGAACCGGCAGCTTGTGGGCACAGCACCGGAGCAGCAGTTTGCCTCCTGTGCCTTGCGGTAGGCGTTCCGCAATTCCTTCACTTTGACCCTGCACTGCAGTGTGACCCAGTCATAGCCCCTTTCTGTCATGCATCATGAAATCTGTCCGTAGGTATCATAATTCCTATGGCTGGAGCGCAGCTGGGACTGAACAGCCTCCTCTCTCCAAATGCTGATGAGGTCCAGCAGCTCGGCACTGCTCCAAGCGGGGGATTGCCTGGTGGGTGGAGCAGGCATGGCCATTTGGAAAGATGAGCTGGAACCACTGCACGCGTCACCGAGCAAACAGGAAGGGGACTTTCAAAATTCCAAAGGAATTTACAGGGTGGGGCTGACGGTTGGTCACCTGAGGGCAGGGCAGTAGAGTTCAAACTGATGATCAGAGAGGTGAGAACAGGCATTGTGGGACCTCACGGGGGCCAATCACAGCACTGTAATCGACCAGGGTGTCTACACTGGCACCGTGGCACTGTATGCCCAGCACAGGAAGCTGTACACCTCTTGTCGGGGTGGTTTTTTTACAGCACTGCAACTGCACAATTTCTGCGCACTAAGTGGCTTGGCAGTGTGTACACCTTGGGAGTTACAATGCAGAAAGCTGCTTTACTGTGCAGAAACTTGCCAGTGTAGACAAAGCCTAAGGTATGTAGGGAAAAGCATGTAGAGAAGTAATTCCAGATTATGGAATTTCTATTTTCTCTCTACTTCCTTTTTTTTTAAAAATAGGACATTCAATACAAAATACATGTTAGGAGAACATTAAGGTTGCATGGTTAAGCATTCAAGAGTCAGGAAATGTGAAAGTGACAGTCTCATGTGCAACTTTGTACATATGCATTATGGTACTCTTACTACATGATCACATACTGTTTCTCAGGTAATGCAAAATAATATCTCACAATTTTCTCTACAACCTTAAGCAATGCACATGTTAATAGACAAACCACAGATAATCTTCTGGTATGGAACCTGAAACCTACATCATAGAAAATATTTCCTTCTACGCTTGAGTTAAAAGAATTAGCTGGAAATAAATGAGAGACTCTAAGGGGTGGTCTACACCCAGAGGCTAGTTTGGCGGCTGGGGATCGAAGTTCTGGGTTCGACTTATCGCGTCTGGTCTGGATGCGATAAGTCGAACCAGGAAGTGCTCGCCGTCGACTGCGGTACTCCAGCTCGGCGAGAGGAGTACCGTGGAGTCGACGGGGAGCCTGCCTGCCGCGTGTGGACCGCGTCTGAACCGCGGTAAGTTTGAACTAAGGTATGTCGACTTCAGCTACGTTATTCACGTAGCTGAAGTTGTGTACCTCAGTTCGACTTGGGGGGTTAGTGTAGACCAGGCCCTATTCTCGGGGAGGGCCACACACTACACAGGATGACATGATTGCAAACGGTCAGCCAGTGGGTTACTAATTAACCTGCGAGAGGAAGCTTGCCCAAGTGTCTGAAGTCCACAGGAGTTTAAGACCCCATATGCACCACCATTTTGTAATGAACTTGCACCAGGATATTAATACAGATAGAACTTGGGAGGATCTTCAACACCAAAAGTCACAAAGTCTTACCACTTGATCTTAAGGATCACCCTTACCCAAAGAAAGGAAGCAGCAGGCTCTTACAATCCAGGTGGTGCAGCCACTAAAGGAATATATGATCACACACAATTAGCCAGTGCGTTATACACAGTAGTGGAGGACAGCTAATATAGCAGCATAATGAAAATCAAACTAAAGATACACATTATCTGAGCTAAGGTTTCCACAAGCAGCCCTTGTCTCAGCCTCCCTGCTTATCTTTCAAGCTGCACAACAGAGGCACTGCCTTTCCCATGTACCATTTAAGGTCTCTGCAGGCAAGGAGCTCTGCTACTGCATACCTCCAAAAGTTGTACAAAAAACAGTATCATATTATGGAGAGGCACCAGCCCCTCTACAGTTAAAATTGCAATCATTAAAAGACATATTTTGATTCTTCTTGTAAGGAAAAAAAAGTTCTCATCCGATTCTGAGTTGAGTCTCATTGACAAACAGAATTCATTTGAATCCATTTTTGAATTTAAAAGACAAAAATAGCTCCTTTTATTCCTGTGAAGTGGCTGATGTTTCTATGTGCCCCTCCTCTGGCCCAACAAAATCACAAAACATACCTAGATTTTATACTACTGGCACTTAGCAACTTTAACTACTTTTTGAAATGCAGTTCTTTTGGTTTTAGATATGGCTGGGATAGAACTTAATGTGTTTTGAAAATCCAAATCTCAATAAAAAGATCAAACAAAAGAAGAAAGAATTCAGGAGATCTTGGTTTATGGCCCTGTGCCTTCCCACTAGGCTATGCTGCCTGTCATGAGAAGGTGGGATGAGAAATAGAAATGGGATTAGTCATGGGGGAGGTTAAACGAGAGAAGAGTGAAGGGAAGAGGAGCAGAACTGAAAGGTAAAAAGGATTAGAGGGGAGAAAATAAGAAAGAAGGATAGTAAGGAAACCGAAAGTAGATTCTGATAGATTTAAGATCAGTTTTAGTGGCAATTATATTCTTAAAGCATTGACAATAAATGAATCTACTCTGAAGGTTGTAGCCCACAATGTATTCATTCTATTTAATTGCAGCATTGCATTTTATGGCCCAATACTGCACCCACTAAAGTCAATGGGAGTTTTGGCATTGATTTCAAAAGAGGCAAGAGCAGGCTGTAAATCTTCTTAAACGAGATTGCTTTAATTAGGTACTTACAAAAACTGTAAAAGACTTCCCTTTGTTCATTCTTTTGTTAATATCACTGTAAACAGTTTGCTTAAAATGAGAAAAACATGGCACTGCAGAGACTCTGCAGGGAGGCCAGAGCTGATATTTGGTAATATCTGTCTGCAGGGTTGGGAATCAATTTGCTAACATCACAAAGATGATGCGGTTTGTAAACTGAGGGTATGTCTACACTACGAGAGTAGTTCGATTTTACTTAAAGCGAATTTGTGGAACCGATATTACAAAGTCGAACGTGCATATCCACACTAAGGACAGTAATTCGACTTTGTGAGTCCACACTAACGGGGAAAGCGTCGACATTGGAAGCGGTGCACTGTGGGCAGCTATCCCACAGTTCCCACAGTCCCCGCTGCCCACTGGAATTCTGGGTCGAGCCCCCAATGCCTGCTGGGGCAAAAAATGTGTTGAGGGTGGTTTTGGGTAACTGTCGTCATTCAACCCTCACTCCCGCTCTCCCTCCGTGAAAGCGCCGGCGGGCAATCAGTTCGCGCACTATTCTGGTGATTGACAGCGCGGACGCCACAGCATCGTGAGCATGGAGCCCGCTGCGATCATCGCTGCAGTTATGGCCATTGTCAACACCTCGCGCCTTATCATCCACCTTTTTCAGAGGCAGATGCTGAGAAATCGGGCGAGGAGGCTACGGCAGCGCGGTGAGGACATTAAGTCTGAGAGGGGCACAGACCTCTCACAAAGCACGGGACCCCGCGCCGTGGACATCATGGTGGCAATGGGTCATGTTGATGCTGTGGAACGGCGATTCTGGGCCCGGGAAACAAGCACGTACTGGTGGGACCACATAGTGCTGCAGGTCTGGGATGAATCACAGTGGCTGCGAAACTTTTGGATGCGGAAGGGAACTTTCCTGGAACTTTGTGAGTTGCTGTCCCCTGCCCTGAAGCGCAAGGACACCCGGATGCGAGCAGCCCTGACTGTTCAGAAGCGAGTGGCCATAGCCCTCTGGAAGCTTGCAACACCAGACAGCTACTGGTCAGTCGCGAACCAATTTGGAGTGGGCAAATCTACCATGGGGGTTGCTGTGATGCAAGTAGCCAACGCAATCGTTGAGCTACTGCTCTCAAAGGTAGTGACCCTGGGAAACGTGCAGGTGATCATAGATGGCTTCGCTGTGATGGGATTTCCAAACTGCCGTGGGGCTATAGATGGAACTCACATCCCTATCCTGGGACCGGACCACCAGGCCAGCCAGTACATTAACCGAAAGGGCTACTTTTCAATGGTGCTGCAAGCACTGGTGGACCATAGGGGACGTTTTACCAACATCAACGTTGGATGGCCGGGCAAGGTTCATGACGCTCGTGTTTTCAGGAACTCTGGTCTGTTTAGACGGCTGCAGGAAGGTATTTACTTCCCGGACCACAAAATAACTGTTGGGGATGTGGAGATGCCTATAGTGATCCTCGGGGACCCAGCCTACCCGCTAATGCCCTGGCTCATGAAGCCCTATACAGGCACCCTGGACAGTGAAAAAGAACTCTTCAACTACTGGCTGAGCAAGTGCAGAATGGTGGTGGAGTGTGCTTTTGGACGTCTGAAGGGGAGATGGAGAAGCTTACTGACTCGCTCTGATCTCAGCGAAACCAATATCCCCATTGTTATTGCAGCTTGCTGTGTGCTCCACAATCTCTGTGAGAGCAAGGGGGAGATGTTTATGGCGGGGTGGGAGGTTGAGGCAAATCGCCTGGCTGCTGATTACGCCCAACCAGACACCTGGGCGATTAGAAGAGCCCAGCGGGACGCGCTGTGCATCCGGGAAGCTTTGAAAGCTAGGTTCCAGAGTGACCAGGGTAACCTGTGACTATTACGTTTTTTTAAACAGAAGCTGAACCTGCCCCCGTTTCTTTACCCACTTAATGTTGACTATCCTCTCCAGTTACCAAGCCCCTTCCCCCCCTTCCAACACACCTTTAAAAATAAAATAAATGAAGTTTTGTTCATTAACACCGTTTTCTTTATTAAGGATTTCGCGGTAAAGGGTGGAAACTGGGACACAGACTGTGGTGGGGAGCGGGTGTAGTGATGGAAAGGACGCTTCTAAACTCGAGGAATGACAGGCTCCTGCTCCTAGAGCGGTCCGCAGTGGTGGACTGGTTGTTTCAACGGAGCCTGCCACCCCTCCTTTTCAGGACTCTGTGTGTGGGGGCTATGTGACTTTGTGGCGGGGGAGGGCGGTTACAGATCCCCTGCTGCGTGGCTCTGTCATCCAGGCTAAGGACTGCTGCATAAGATCTGTAACCGCCCTCCCCCGCCACAAACTCACATAGCCCCCACACACAGAAGATGAAAACCACCTCCCAGACTGACCAGTGTGCCTAGTGACTGCAATGTGTGTGTGTGACCTTCTGCTGAACCTGCCCCCGTGTCTGTACCCTGGTAAAGGTGACTGTCCTCTCCAATTACCAACCCCCTTCCCCCCCTTCAAACACACTGTCCTCTAAAAGAACATGACGGAAACAGTAATTAACAGAAACATATTTTTTATTAAGAACTACACAGTTAGGGGATGAAACTGGGACGGGGGCTTGGGTGAGGTGCATTTGGAGGGAAGGAAAGGACGTATCAAATCTTTGGGAATGAGAGCCTTCTGCAATTTGAGCAGTCTGCAGGGGTGGAGTGAATGTTTTCACGGCCCCTGCCGCCCCTCCTTCTTGGGACTTTGGGTGAGGGGGGGATGGGACTTTGTGGCGGGGGAGGGTGGTTAGCGATAGAATGCAGCGGGGCTCTGTCCTCCTGCCTCCGGTCCTGCAGAACAGCTACAAGACACCGGAGCGTGTCCGTTTTCTCCCTCATTAGTCCAAGCAGCGTTTGAGTCGCCTGCTGGTCTTCCTGCCGCCACTTGTCCTCCCGTTCGCTGTGTGATCGCTGGTATTGCGACATGTTCTCCCTCCACTGGGTCTGCTGTGCCGTCTCGGCTCGGGAACAGAGCATAAGTTCTGAGCACATCTTGTCCCGTGTCCTTTTCTTTCGCCGCCTGATCTGCGCCAGCCTCTGGGAGGGGGATGCCGGGGTAGCTCGGGAGACACTCACAGCTGTGGGATGGGAAAAAGGGAGTGAATTCCTCAAAAAGATACATTTTTGCAAACAATGAATATAGTCTTTCTCTGTGAACAAGACTATGCACAGTACCTATCACATGTGCACTCAGTACAAGGTCGAATTTTCTGTCTTCACATTGAGTGCCTGGGGTCTTGCTGTACAGATCACACAAGCGGGGCCGGACAACGGAATTCTGCTAGCAGGCGGCCATGATAAGCCGTAGACTTTTGGCTGCTTAAAGCTTAATTTACAGCAGTGCCCTCCTTTCACGTTCCAAGCAATGCTCCTAGCGTTGGCCAGTTCCTGCTGCCGGCGATCCGGCCAGCATGAACTCTGCCCCTGTCCCACCCCCATCGCGGCTGTCCCAGGGAAAGATCCCTGCATGCTGCCGGCGAACCGCTCAGCAGGAACGGTTCGCCTCCCCGCCCCCACCACGTGGCTGTCCCCGGGAAAGATCCCTGCACGCTGCCGGCGAACCACTCAGCATGAACGGTTTGCCTCCCCGCCTCCACCGCGTGGCTGTAAACTGCCGGTTACAGTTATTTAAAGGAACAGGCAATCGGTCCCCATACTAAAATTCCCCTAATTCAAAGCAGGTCACCATGAGTGATATCACTCTGATGAGGATTATGGAGACAGAGAAAGACCGCATGCTGCGTGAATGCCAGCAAATACCAGGGCCGTATGCCGCCATGCTTTGCCAGGCAATGATACCTGAGTACCTGCTGCTAGCCTGGCGCGGAAAAGTTTCCTACCATGGAGGAGGCAATAAGGCCGCTCTCCCCAGGAACCTGATGCAAAGGCTTTCACATTACCTCCAGGAGAGCTTCGTGGAGATGTCCCTGGAGGATTTCTACTCTATCCCCAGACATGTTAACAGACTTTTCTAGTAGCTGCACTGGCAAGGACTAAAAAGTTAAGTGCCTAGGGCAAACTAATCATTAAAAACCCATTGCTAACATACCATGCCTATTCTATTCAAAATAAATGTTTAAAACACTTACCAACTGATATTTCCCCTGATTCACGGTCCGGGTTACCACCTTGGGAGGGTTGGTAGGGGATCTCCGTGAGGGTGATGAAGAGATCCTGGCTGTCGGGGAAATCAGCGTTGAAAGCGCTGTCGACTGCCTCATCCTCCTCATCTCCTTCCTCATCTTCCCCGTCCGCGAACATCTCCGAGGAACCGGCCGTCGACAATACCCCATCGTCAGAGTCCACGGTCAGTGGTGGGGTAGTGGTGGCGGCCACACCTAGAATGGAATGCAGTGCCTCATAGAATCGGCATGTCTGGGGCTGGGATCCGGAGCGTCCGTTTGACTCTTTGGTCTTCTGGTACGCTTGTCTCAGCTCCTTGATTTTCACGCGGCACTGCGTTGCATCCTGGCTGTATCCTCTCTCCGTCATGGCTTTTGAGATCTTCTCGTAGATTTTCGCATTCCGTCTTTTCGATCGCAGCTCCGAAAGCACGGACTCATCGCCCCACACAGCGATCAGATCCAAGACTTCCCGATCAGTCCATGCTGGGGCCCTCTTTCTATTCTGCGATTGCATGGTCACCTCTGCTGGAGAGCTCTGCATCGTTGCCAGTGCTGCTGAGCTCGCCACGATGTCCAAACAGGAAATGAGATTCAAACTGGCCAGACAGGAAAAGGAATTCAAATTTTCCCGGGGCTTTTCCTGTGTGGCTGGTCAGAGCATCCGAGCTCAGACTGCTGTCCAGAGCATCAACAGAGTGGTGCACTGTGGGATAGCTCCCGGTGCTATTAGCATCGAATTCCGTCCACACTAACCCTAATTCGACATGGCCATGTCGAATTTAGCGTTACTCCCCTCGTCGGGGAGGAGTACAGAAATCGATTTAAAGAGACCTCTATGTCGAAATAAATAGCTTCGTTGTGTGGACGGGTGCAGGGTTAATTCGAATTAACACTGCTAAATTCGACATAACCTCCTAGTGTAGACAAGGCCTGAGATATTCGAGGTCTGAGGAGGACAATTCATACCTAAAGCATCACTTGTTCCACTTTTTTCTTACTAGGGCTGTACAAATGATGTTCAACAAATGACTTAATCAACACATTTTAACCTCCTTTTTCTGCCCATGGAATAACAACTTGTTGCTGGTGATTTCTTCAGAAGTATTCCGCTAATTATATTTATGTTGTGATTTTGTTTTAACTGAGTGAATCAATTGCATTTGATATTTGTTTTTTGAGCTGAGTGGTTAGTTGTCAGATAAATCACATGTTGTTTAAATGATTTTCTGAATTAGCGCCTCAGAGAAGAAAAATGAGTGTTTAATTTTAGTGGCATGTTTAAGTGCTCATGAAGTGATTAAGCAAACATTTTGTCTCAAAGTAAAGCATGTAAGTGTTTGAAGGACTTGGGCCTAAATTAGCATGTGGCTGTCATATCCCTGCAGCAAACTCTTTTCTCTGACCCATCTCAGTGTTTTGTGCACTTAAAGCCTGACCTGGTGAAGTACTGAGTGCCTCCTGAAAGCTGCTTAAGCATGGTCAACCATTGAAGTCAAAGGGAGGAGTGAGAGCTCAATGGAATGCTTTCCATACACAAAGAACCAAGAAGTAGTTTAAGTCTAGATGACTTTAATTCAGATTTAAGACAACAACCACTAAAGAAGGACCATATGTTTCCATAGGAGAATGCAAATTGTGAGTCTCGCCCTTCTTAAACTGTTTCACTGCACACCCCTTTCATCCTTACCAGAGAAGCATAGTGATAATTGGGGCCTGGGAGGCCTACCCCTCTTGTGAACCTAACTGTGGGAAAGTGGATAAAAGTTTATAAAATGTCAAAGTAACCTATAACAACAAATTCTGATGGGAAAAGGGCAAAAGGGAGACAGACGAACTCAATTAGTCTAAACAAAAAGGTTTATTGATATTATTCAAGGATTGTGTTAAGATCATGCCTGGTACACAAGACAAATGTGGGACTGGAAATCAATGAACCAAAATTGGTGTGTCAGAAATTAGGTCTAATTGGTGGACAAAATAATGAGGGGTTGGGCTATTCTACTCCTCACTCCCGTTTTGGGGTCCTCACAAAGAGACTTGGAGGATAAATTAGTGTATGTGGACAGGAATGCTGGCTGACTGAAAGCAGGCAATCAGGAAGGAACAAACTTCACCATTATGACTTCCACCCCCACCATCTCCTGGGACCCAGCATAACACCTTTGGGCCTTCGTCCTGATCCTGAGAGATGATCAGACCAGGCCAGAGAGAGAGACTCAGATGGCACCACCTCCACCAGCTCTGGCTAAATCCCACCCACCACCTGGGATGTGAGAGTCTGTCACATCCTCCTCCCCCAGCCCTTTTCTGTCCTTTTCCTTCCCCACCTTATTTCTTCTCTTTCCTATCTCGCTCCTTTTTCCTTCTGTCTAATAAAAGTTTGGCTCAGCTGGCCAAGACTGTAAGCCTGTGACCAAAAGAGGCAGCTAAATGCAATGCCCTAAACAGCCTGATGCTGGTAGGAGTTTTCCAGGTCTTGGAGTGGCTGATGAGACCACGGTGCTATGCCTATGTTTTCTATCAGTGAGAGTGCTAGTGTAAGTCAACACTAGAGACAGAAGCTGCATTTTCTATTTGCTGTTCTTTTCTTTCCCCTTTTGTGTGTTTTTTGTCTTATCTTTTAGGAAGTGAGATCAGACTTTAATAACAACAGCTCCACCTCAGCCAAGCTTTGCTCCTTTCCCCCAACAGGACAGTTATTACAATTTTTGTACCATCTAAAACTACCAAATGGGAACAGGAGTGGGCGGGCAGTGTCCTAAGAATTCTCTCCATCTCAAGGGAAAAGGAATAAGGGATGTTAAGATAAAAGCCTTATTTAATACTTTACATTCTAAATGCTTTAACTGTTTTTCCTTCTTTTTCTGTATCTTTAATAAAAGATTAAAAGAATGTTTAATGATGTTTGCCATGGCAGTAAGCAGTAAGGTGACCAGGTGTCCGGTTTTCAACTGGAACACGCGGTCGAAAAAGGATCCTGGCAGCTCCAGTCAGCACCACTGACTAGGCTGTTGACTGTCTGGTTGGCGGCACCACACAGTGGGGCTCCGGGAAGCAGCCGCCATACCCCCGTCCAGCTCCTATGTGGAGGCGTAGCCAGAGGGCTATGCACACTGCCCCCGCCCCAAGCACTGCCCCCGCAGCTCCCATTGGCTGGGAACTGTAGCCAATGGGAGCTGCAGGGGCGGTGCCTGTGGACAGGGCAGCACGCAGAGCCGCCAGGCTGCGCCTCCACATAGGAGCTGGACTGGGGATGTGCCACTCCTTCTGGGAGCTTCTTGAGGTAAACGCCGTCCAGAGCCTCCACTCCTGAACCCCCTCCCATGCCCCAACCCTCTGCCCCACCCCTGATCCCCCTCCCACCCTACAAACACCTCAATCCCAGCCCGGAGCACCTTCCTGCACCTCAAACCTCTCATCCCAAGCCCCATCCCAGAGTCTTCACCCCCAGACAGAGCCCCCAGCCCACCCCAACCCCCTGCTCCAGCCCAGAGCCCCCTCCCACACCCCGAACCCCTCATTTCTGGCCCCAACCCAGAACCTGCACCCCCAGCCCAGAGCCCATACCTCCTCCCACATCCCAACCCTCTGCCTCAGCCCAGATGCCCCTCCCATACTCCAAACCCCTCGGCTCCACACCTCAGCCCAGAGCCTCCTCCTGCATCCCAAACCCCGCATTTCTGGCCCCACCCGAGAGCCTGCACCCCCAGTTGGAGCCCTCACCCCCTCCTGCACCCTAGCCCCTGAGCCAGCCCGGTGAAAATGAGCGAGTGACAGAGGGAGGGGAGGATGGAGTGAGAGGGGGCGGCCCTCGGAGAAGGGGTGGGCATAGGCGGGGCCTCAGAGGAGGGGCGGGGTAGGGGGCAGGGCAAGGGTGTTTGGTTTTGTGTGAGTAGAAAGTTGGCAACCCTAGTAAGCAGGCTGAGGTCTATGTATAGCGAACCACAAACCCTTGTTTAAAACTATTTAATGTTGTACAGTTTCAGGGTCACGTTAACACCTTTAACTCTTTTTGGGCCCATCTAAATTAATACTACAGAAGTCACATAGTATTACATCAGTTCCCTTTTAGGACAAGAGTGTAAGCACTTCTTGTGTGCCAATTTAAAATTCTATTTCCTGCAATATCTGGGCCTGCAACTTTGAAGTTCAATTAGTGTGAACATTTTTGCCAGTAAACATGATCACCGGAACATTCAAGGGAAGCCAATACAAAAGGGGCATGAGCACGGCTGAAGTGAAATCATTGAAATGTGTATGAATATTTCCTGAGCACTTTTTGCAGTATTTGCTAAACTTTTGTGATTATACAGATTACACACCAGAACCAGATTTTAGGGAACTACATATGTAGGAAAAACTATGTACCACATCCCTGAAGACCACAGGCCAGATTTTAAAAATAACGCCTACACAATTCTCTCTCTGACGTGCAGATAAATACCTTGATTGCCTGTGCAAATTAGGAATTTGCATATGTAAACAGCCAGCTATGCAACCAACTGTCCATTTATATAAGCACCTACCTAAGTCGCTGATCATGGTATCTGTGTTAACACAAATCAGACACACACATGCTAAATGCTCCTTCCAACAACAAAGAGAATGCAGCTAATTTGTTTAGGTTACTACTCATTGCTTTAAGATTTAGATAATTATAACAGTTATCATGTCTGACTAAAGGCACTTGGAGACTTGACAGAAAACCAGCTGGACAGCAGGGCCAGAGTATTAGGAGAGATGATGTTATTACTTTAAGAGTTTTGTGTGGGTGTTTTCACATTTGTTCTGCCTTCCTCCTCTCTCTCAGGAACATAAAACTCTGAAATATTGGGTTGATGCCCATGGGAACCAGAACAGTATTTGCATCTCTGAAATCCTGTTTTCACTGTTAAACCTCTTGCCAATTATTGTTCTAACATTAAATCCTTGTTAGTAGATCCATTTATTAAATATAATGCACCAGGGACATCTCTGAAACAAACATAAAATTAACCAGGATATTCCACCCTCAATTAAATCATTTGGGAGATACAATTACAGTTCTTAGTACAATAAATGACTGATATTTACTCATGCTTCTTACAAGCAGAGGAGTCACCGGCTTTGGCTTAATGACTGCTTAAATTCTTACTCAGGAAAGCTGGATCTCATCATGCAGGTCAGATACTGCTATGTACTAAAGAAAATAACTCTGCATAGGTGGTTTCTCTAAAGAGAATACATAAAACAATATACGCACAATTGATAGGTTTGCTTAAGATGTATTGATTTTCTACTAGTGGTGTTTGCATCATTCATACAGAGAAGATAAAGTCAGCTACTAACTTTAATTTACAAAAATTGCATTGTTGTTATCTTCTTCTGAGAGGAGAATCTTTGTCCATTTTAATACACTACTTGTTTACTTCAATAGAGCCAACACACAGTATTAAGTACAGCACAATATATGTGCCATAGCATGACTGGCCCTTTTAAAGGAAGATGGGTCTCATCCCACCTGTGACACAGCTGATTTGCCTCCCCAGATGAAGAGACTGAATTAAGTCATGTGACAGATGGTCATGTGACTAGACCAGGCCTCTGTGTGTGTGTGTGTATATATGTATGTTTATATAAAGAGCTTTGTAAGTAGCCAGGAGGGGATCCTAGAGAGAAATTGTACAAGGGAGAGTCTCCTGTAGTGCTTCATGTGGAAGGGAGACTCAAGTTGGGAGTCCTGGCTGGGTAGAAAGACCCATCTGGAAATTCTGATTTGTTTTCCTTTTGGGGAGAAGGTAAAGAAGGCAGGCCTGGCCTTGCATCATCTCCGGCTGCTCAGAGAGCAGGAAGAGGCAGCACTCAGGTAGGAGGAGCTATGCCTAGCATAAAGCTGGGGTGGAAGACTATTTTGTGTTTACTTTAATCTTTAGGTTAATAAACCAGATCCCAAGAAGGGCTGCTGTTGTTGAACTGGTGAAAACCTTTTGTGTGGGGAGTTTGAAAGAGAGGAAACAGAGGAAGGGTACTGCACAGACACCTCTGGTTACAAGGGGGTGCCCAGGAGATGTCTGGGCCTTTTATGATATGCATGACCACGACAGAGTATGTTAGAGGACTTCTAATTTTGTGGGATCTCTTATGGATCCTATTCTGGATTCTGCCATTCACTGCGGTGTAATATTTGACAAATAACTCCTCCATTGTGTGCATCGGTTTCCCCATCTGAAAAAGAGGATAGGCCTGCCCCAGTTTGTGCACTTGATCTGAAGCTAATACTTTCTTAGCTACTCATTGTTGAGATCTTTAGCTGAAAGGCTCTTTATAAGTACAAAATAGAGCTGAGTACAAAAGAGTGCTGGGGTTTTGACATCCAGTTCAAACCAGTCTCTAGGGCCAAGTATTCATTCCAGTGTTACTTTCGGAAGACCCATCTGAGCTCCTCTAGAATAATGAGGGGTAGAAGTAAGGGTTTAGGTCAAGAACTTCAAAGGGGTTTAGGTGCCTAATTGCCAGTTTGGACACCTAAGTCCAAAAATTAGAGACTCAAAACATCTGCTCAGCTGCAACCTAACCTTGTAAGGGCCTAAGTTTCTGCCAGTAAAGTTGCCATGTCACCTAAATTTCTGCCAGTGGGCAGCTGTAAAAGTGCCCACTGCTTGACACTGTCAAGCTGCTCAGCACCTAAGTCCCAGCAGGAGTCCCAGGCTAGAAATCCCCTAGCCTATCTATCTCCCCTGCAGGGCCTAATCCAGTAGGTGCTCTCAGATCATGCCTGTGTTGCACCAAACATTGCACCAGCTGCACTGTCACACATTTAATAGCCCCGCGGTTAGAGAACTTACTGGGAAGGTGGGAAACCCACCTTTAAATCCTGACTTGGCCTGATGTGGACTAGGGATTTGAAAGCAGGTCTTTTGGCATCTAGCTGAGTGCTCTAACCACCTGGGCTACAGGTTATTCTGGGATTCTCCCTCAAGTTCTCCCCTGTCGAAGCTGTCCCACTTTGCATCAAATACTTGGATGTTAATTTGGGCGGGGACCGGACCCTGAGTCTTGCAGGTGAGTGGGCTAAGCTCTTGGCTAGAGAGTCACTCTCTCTGGCCCAATGAATAAAAGTGAAACATCTTCAGCAGGAGTGGGTCCACATCAGAATACTTTATAGCTCAGTGGTACCTCAGGTAGATGGTGGGAGACCTGGCTTCAAATCCCTCTTCCACTTCATGCAGAGGGAGGACTGAGAACCAGCATTGCTCCATCTCCTGAGTGCTCTAACCAGGGGGCTATTTGCATACAGGGGCCAGCGCCTCTTCAGCCGTCGCTGAGAGACACGGGCTTTAACTCCAGGAGAGGATTCATGGCTGTGAATCCCAAAAGAAGCTAATTGCCTCCCTCTGGCCCAGAGTTAGATGGCCTAACTCCCTTTGAAGGGTAGAGCTTAGGCCACTTCCCTTTTCTTGGTATTCGCTATTGGCTAGCGTAGGTGGCTCCCTGCCTAGCGTGTTGGCTTTTGTGAATACTGTCCTCAGGTGCTCAGCTCTCCCTGTGTATTGTATAAGGAGCCTCAGATGCTTAACTCCAGGCTGTGAATTCCACTGGGCAGCTGTGTGCCTATCAAGTAAGCTTTGTAAGTCCCCTGGGTGGATCTAGCCCTTATCCAAAAATCAAACTTAATTTTAAAGTATGTGATCTTGACAATGTCCCTTTAAATTCTTATTAATTTATATTTAGCCAACGGTGCGCAAGACGCATGAGCGAAAGTTACTGATAAAGGGCCAGCTAATCCCTGTTGCTTCCCCCTAACAGGTATCCCTGAGACCCCCCTCTCTTGGATGACAGTGCCCCACTGCAGGGTAGCCTACAGAAAAAGGAAAGAGCTGGGGGCTGTATTATCTTTTCCCAGGTTATCTCCACCAAAATTGTGGTGGGGACAATGTGTTTCTCCTAGATCTGGTCCCACCGGGCAGGGGCCTGCTAATTCTCTGTCACTGGCAACTCCCAACCTGAGGGGTGCTGGGAAAATGAGGAAATAGCTGTCCCACTCCTTCTGTGTGGGAGGAGTGTGATCTGCACATGGATCTAGCGTGCAAACTCTGTCCTGGAATATCTATTATCCTTTCTAGTTCAAAGCATTCTATAAGCTCAATACATTGCAGAACGGACTGTATCCCATCTAACGCACATCCTCATTATAACCCGTCAGTTTAATGCATTGTTCAATGTACTTTACATCACGTTCAGATGCTGCGTTTCAAAACTAAATGAAACATCCTAAATGTATTATTGTTTGCAAACTTGTGAACCTTGCAGCTGTTACAATAGTTTGAATAGTTTGACCCGTCTCTAATTTAAAAACTCCTCCACGTATCTAACTGGATTTTGAAACTGCTGACTGAATTTAAAAGTGCTCACAAAAATGAGACGCCAGGACTCCTTATCTTGTACATGCGAGCTACAGTCATTTCACAGGAAGGACACTTTTTTCCCTCCTACTTGCAAATTTTACTTTCTTCCCTTCTCTAGCTTTTTTTTCTTTTTTTTCCCCCTACTAGCTCAATCAATGTTTCAATTTCCATTTCAATTTCCATTACTTGCATCTGAAGAAGTGAGGTTCTTACCCACGAAAGCTTATGCTCCCAATACTTCCGTTAGTCTTAAAGGTGCCACAGGACCCTCTGTTGCTTTTTACAGATTCAGACAAACATGGCTACCCCTCTGATACTCAATCAATGTTGTTTCTTTACTTAAAAAACATTCTTTGTAACATGATTATTTGATGTCTGGATGGACATTCCATTACTTTTCTATCTTTTTGTTTACTCACATCTTTTAAATGGGGGAGGGTTAGATTGGTATAGCTACATCTCTTAGGGGGGTGGATTTTTCACATCCTTGAGGGACATACCTATGTGAACGTAATTTCACAGTGTAGACTGGCCCTCGGTGTTTTCCAAGTGCTTAGTGATCCTCTGATGTGAGGTGCTATGAGTACCAGTTACTCTTGATATGGGCTGGGCATAACCACCACTCTTCATTGTAGATAGTTTTAAGAAGCTGTTAAGCTCCTTTATGGAACCAGGTGGCTGAAACAATAGGACCCTCCACTCCAACATGTGTACCTATCACCATCCAAAACAAAGGCACAAGTAGGTGGAGGGGTTTTGCTGGATATTGTATTAGTACAGTGGCTCTCAAACTTTTTTCTACTGGTGACCCCTTTCACATAGCAAGCCTCTGAGTGCAACCCCCCTTTTAAATTAAACCTTTTAAATATATTTAACACCACTATAATTGCTGAAGCAAAGTGGGGTTTGGGGTGGAGGTTGACAGCTTTTGACCCCCCCCTGTAATAACTTTGCGACCCCCTGAGGGGTCCTGACCCCCAGTTTGAGAAACCCTGTATGGGGGGGGGTGCGCGCACGCAAACAGATTGAGACCTCATCTCAACCAAAAATGTAGGTTAATCTACGTACGTATCACTCAGGTGTGTGAAAAATGCACTGACTTAAGCCCCGATGTAGACAGCTGTGTCTCATGGGGAGGTGGGTTTACTACAGCAATGGAAGAACCCTTCCTGTTGCTGTAGTAGGTGTCTATCTACAGCTACACCACTGTATTTCTAGTGTGGAGATGCCCACTGAGAAGGAGCAGAAAGCCAAGAGGCAGCCAGAACAAATGTGACCCTGAGAAAAGCCTTGAGATAAAGAGCTTTGGAGTAAAGTGCTGGTTGAAGGAAGCTTGAACCTGTGAGCAAAGAAATTGTCTCCTGCTGTTCGATTCCTCTTGTGTTCAGGGAAACAGAACTTGCAAATAAACAGGATTGCATCAAAGAAGTACGTGACTCATCATCAATTTTTCCTCCTAATGGAAACAAGTTGCAGGACCCTGCTTTTGGCTAGCTGCTCAGGTCAAAAAGCAGGAAAATTATTATTAAATATTGTTCCACTATGGGTTTATATATTAAAGACACAAGCCCCATCAATAGAGATGAAAGTTACAGCAGCTCCAATTCTACATAGCCTGCTAAATTATACTTTGAGACCTACTGTTCCACTACAAAGCTGATCTGTGCCTTTGCTTTCTTTGGTTTATTTTTCAAACAGAAATTTGTTTTGGAATTTTGTTTTTTTCTTTCTTTCCAAAAAAGCCATTCCACATGACGTTGCTTACTAACATGTTTGTTGCTTTTGGAAATTCTTTTGCAATTCTGCAGGGAGGATATATTGTAGTAAAATTTGCTTGCTGCTGCTTACCTTCCCCTTAGTACTTTTTGTTATTTGGCTGGTTGAGAACTTTTCTGTGCCTAATTTCTGTGACTGTGCTTCATTAAGAAAAGAGTGTCTGAATGCCTCTCTTTATTTTGCTTTTCATGATTGCAAACATCCGTCTTTTTTGTAACTTTATTTTCTTAATCATGGGAAAATATTTTTTTTTCTCCAGGGTAATACAGAACAGAAGAAGGCAAAAGCTCAACTATCTGTCTTTATTTTATTTATTTATAAATGTTGGCCCCTTCTTTATGCACAAGAGAATACAGGGTCAGTATTGTTTTCTTCAAGACAAAATCCAATATCCATTCTAGATACTCACTGAGTTGGATAGACTGGGAGCTTTATTTCATTCTTAAACCAAATCTTATCCAGGTATTGGAGAGTTTGATTGACTAGGAGCAGGTTTTTTGGTCAGTTTCATCATCACCTTATCTTAGAACTATGTTTGCCAGGACTTTGAGTTTTTGACCTGGGTATCAGTCTTGACTGCAATTTCCCTCATTACTAGCACATTAAAGGAAACCTATAAGGAAATAAACTGGGCTTGTGCCCCTCATTTCTTTAGAATATAAAGAACACACAAACAGTTTTGTTCTGCTTTTTGTTTACATTGGAAATTCAGTTCGTGCAAAACTGTAAAGCAACTGAGATGTGATAGAATATTTGGAATTCACTTTTCCAACTTTGTGAGTGGTCACCTAGGACATATGGTATTGATTCTGTTTCTTGGTTGGATGGACTAGTCTATATAAATTATTTTTGCTGCTGTCTGAAATGACTGTGGTTTTGTCACTGAATTAATTTCATTTCTTGATTGAATGAATCTTACTCATGGGCCTGAAATTTTTTTTATTCGCAAATATGTGTAGGGACAAAACTCTGGTTGTCTGCAATTTGCTTGCTCAGTTTAGCCCGTAGGTAGCACTGCACAGAGTAAAGGGGTGTAGCCACAGCAGCCTAAGAATAGCTGCCAAGTTTTTTTGTTTTTTTGTTTTTTTTGGAGCTCCATGTGTGGCATTCTTATACAAATTGTCTAACAGGTTAATCTGCATATTTGCAACTACTTTGCATATAACCCTGAACTGCAGCTAAAAACATTGTGTGGCTTAGTGCTTGGGAGCCCTGGTGAAAGAAGCCCTCTGTTTATTTACATGGCAGAAGCAGGGCAAGCTTTCGACACACATTGTCCCAACAGGAGCAGCTCATTCTCCATGGCTCATGGAATTCTTGCCCTCTTTGGTGAGCCTGCCAGTTAGTGCAAAGAATGGTGATGAGTTTATGATGTGGGAGCTGGAGAGTCACTAAACTCGTCTCAGAAGAGACCACCAAGAATCCATTAGATGGGAATAACTTGTAACTCCTATGGAGATGGGCTGGATTCATATTGGTGATCTACAGGTAAATGGCTATGAGGCCCATTAGCAGTGGCCTAAGGCATTCAGTCTCTACTAAGAACTAATATTACACCCTTGAGACTGAGACTGTTCTTCGGGAAAGGCAAATTTTGACCTTTTTTGGATTGTCCATGTCCATTCTCTGCACACAGTGGCAACATCTCCCACACAATAGTCTCCATCTTCTCCAGACAAGCTCTTAGTGGCAGTAAGTAGAGTTGGTTGGGAATTCTTTCACTAAATTTGTTTTGTCAAAAATGCTGATTCATCAAAACTAAAACATTTTTGCTGGTTAGGGCTCTCACCTGGCTATTGGCTATTCTTGGGGAGGTGTATTTCTCTTACTCTCGTTTTTTCACAACATTTTTTGAAAGGTCTTGGTTTTGTTCCAGTTAGAATGACACTCCTGCTAATACAACCTGGAATGATGTTCCATTTTTTTTCTTTGCAACAGTGTTACATTGTTGACTCGTATTTAGTTTGTGCTCCACTATAACCCCCAGAGCCTTTCCTGTAATACTCCTTCTTAGGCAGTCATTTTCCACTTTGTGCAATTGATCATTCCTTTCTAAACGTAATACTTTGCATTTGTCCTTACTGAATTTCATCTTATTTATTTCAGATCACTTCTCCAGTTTGTCAAGATCATTTTGAATTCTAATACTACCCTCCAAAGACCTTATAACCCCTCCCAGCTTGGTATTGCCTGCAAATTCTATAAGTACTCTATGCCAGTATCCGAATCATTTATGAAGATATTGAACAGAACTAGACCCAGGACAGATCCCTGTAGTACTCCATTCAATATACCCGTCCAGTGTGACTGTGAACCATTGATAGCTACTCTGAGTACGATTTTTCCAACCAGTTGTGCACTACCTTATAATAGATTAATCGAAGCTATATTTCTCTAGTTTGCGTATGAGAAGGTCATGTGAGACAGTATCAAAAGCCTCTCTAAAATCAAGATATATCACATCTGCTGCATCCCTTCATCTGCAAGGCTTGTTACTCTGTCCAGAAGAGTATTAGGTTGGTTTGACATGATTTGCCCTTGACAAATCCATGTTGACTGTTACTAGGTGCTTAAAAATTGATAATTTGCTCCATTATCTTTCTACATACTGAAGTTAAGCTGATTGGTCTGTAATTCCCTGCTTTATGCTTATTCCACTTTTGATATATAGGTACTATATTGGCCCTTTTCTAGTCCTCTGGGATCTCTCCCATCTTCCACAAGTTCTCAAAGATAATGGCTCAGGTACGGCTACACTGCAATTAAAAACCTGTGGCTGGCATGGCAGCAGATTCAGGCTTGCGGGGGCTTTGGCAGCGGGGCTGTTTTATTGCTGTGTAGGCTTCTGGGGTTGGGCTGCAGCCCAAGCTCTGGGACTCTCCCACCTCACTGGGTCTAGAGCCTGGGCTCCAGCCTGAGTCAGCTGGCATGAACCAGTCAGGGGTTTTTAATTGCAGTGTAGACATACCCATGGAGATCTCTTCAGCCAGTTTCTTAAGCATTCTAGGGTGTATTTCATCAGGCCCTGCTGACTTGAAGACCTCTAGCTTGTCTAAGTAATTCTTAACATGTTCTTTCCCTATTTTAGTCTCAGATCCTGCCCCATTTGCACTGATGTTTGCTGTGTTAGTCGTCTGATCACTGCTAACCTTCTTGGTGAAAACCAACAAAAAAGGCATTTTAACACTTTGAACATTGCTGCGTTTTCTGTTTTTCTTTTCCTCCTCATTGAGTAACAGGGCCTACCCTGTTCTTAGTTTTCTTCTTGCTTCTAATGTATCTGTAAAATCTTTTCTTGTTACCCTTTATGTCCCTACACAATTTAATCTTGTTTTGAGCCTTGGCCTCTCTAATTTTGTCCCTACACGCTCATATTGTTTTTTTATGTATAGTCATCCGTTGTAATTTGACTTAGTGTCCAGTTTTCATATGTGTGGTGGTTTTGTTTGTTTGTTTGTTTTTGTTTCAGGTTGTTGAAGATCTCTGGTAAGCCAGGGTGGTCTCTCGTCATACTTCCTATCTTTTCTATGTATTGGGATCATTTGCTCTTGTGCCTGTAATAATGCCTCTTTATAAAAAACTGCCAATACTCCTGAACTCTTCTTTTCCCTTAGACTTACTTCTAATATTACCCCCGGCTTCACACTCTTGACAACTGGAGTGCAGGTACCTTCAGTTGAGGATATGGTCTGGGCCCTGGTTAGCTCTTCAAAGGGCTTTCCTCTTCCTATCAGCATCGGCTCTATCTTCCCTAGGTTACGTTTCAGCCAACTATTTTTCAGCTCTCTGCTTATGGCTTACAGGCACTGGGGCATCTGCATGGCTGCTTTCATGGCACCAGCAGAGAATGAGATGTAAAGTTGGGTTTCTTCAGTGTATTGGTTGCTTTGCAGCCCACAGTATCCCATCTTCTAGGAATCTCTTGTACGTTACAAAGGAGAGGCGACAGGATTAAACCTCACAGGGCTTCTGATATAGAGGCCCCTGAGGACTAGGTGTAGATGTCCATTACCACTCTGAAATCTGTTTGAGAGGAATGATTAAATGCAGCTTAATGCTACACTATCCACCACTGGTAGGTCCTGCACACAGGTCAGTGGAACTTCTGTTAAAGACAAACATCAGCAGACCACAAGTCTTCTCTCTCACTGAATAAGCTATAAAAGTCCCTGTATAGCTTATTATATTTTTGTTTGTTTTAAATCTGTCAGTAGGGAGTTTTGTGGCACTCCTAGATTGTTTGTATCTGGACTCCCCATCCCCTCCATGCTCTAGAAGTTTTTGGGATTAATGGTGACTCACCAGTCCAGACCTCAACATATCCTGGGTAGCTAAATGTCTATGGAGGAGAGTCTCAATCTTGCATATATCTAGATGTGGCATCTGGCCCCATGGCTGGTCAGGAGAGGGCTGACTAAAATTCCAGGGATTAATAGAAGTTAATCTGAGCCTTTTCTGCCTATATAGACTGTAGGCACAAACATGAATCTTGCTTGGGAAGATGGCAAAAACTAACTATCCTAAGCTTCATTTATGGAAAAATGTAATGAATTTTTATTAGAGATGGGTAAACCCAAAGTCACTCTGGGCCTTGTGAAGCCACTGACCATAGGCCCCTGGATTTGAGGGGACTAGAATCCGCTTTCATTTAAAACAAAGGAGGCTCACCTGCACCCAGAGTTGCTCAGTAGAGAGAGGGCAAGTTGTCAGGGAGTCTGTTATGGATCCTTAATTCTCTGCCCTGCACAACTCTACCTCCAGCCAGGCTATTCTAACCTGTGGGCTCCAAGAGACTGTCAGGCTGTGCTCTGGCAATTCTCAGCTATTTCTGGCTGCCCCCTCTCCTGTCTCATGCTAGGGCCAGGAGCAGGTGCCACAGAAGCTGGCCTTGTCAGTTCTGTGCCAATGGAGAGAATTTCCAGCTGGCCTCATATGGCCATATCTGGTGCTCTTGTGCTGCCTGAGTGGTATGCAGGGAGTCAATCCAAGGAGAGGATCTAGCGCTGCATTTCTAGCCCCCTTCTCCTGGGCAATAGCATTAAAAATGCAGAGCGGCCTCTAGCAGCTTGGCTCCACTTCTGCAGCAAGAGGCTGAGGAGGGAGTAAATCTAAAGATCCTTCCTACCCATTTAAAACCAAATAAATCAGGCAGTTAATTGCAAACAGTGACCCCCCCCCCAAAATCCTTAGGCTGACCATGTGGATAGTAGTGGTATGACAGCGGTGGACTGGAATCGGTTGCGTTTTGGGACAGAGGAGGGAAAAAATGTTTCTGCCCAAAATGCTAGAGCTGGCTCTCCCACCAGATTTTTCTCTCCTGCAGACTTTGCTTAAATCTTTTGTTGTTGTTGTTGTTTTCCTTAGTCAAAAATAACAGAGGCAGACTGAAAGCACAGGGCTGTTTATGTATCGAAAACAAACCAAATCCCCCAGTCCATCTCTTTGCCAATGCAAGTTGGTTCCCAACAGCACATTTTCTAATGTTTATTCAGGTTCTCCCATCATTTAAATAAAATGTATAAGCTTATCCAGATTCCAACCCCTACTTTTGAAATGCATGCAAACCAGACAATTTATCCACTAATTAATTAGCAGCCAAGCAAATGTAGAGAGATTGAGCCAGATTTCTCTTCCAGCCAAGCTGTGCTCACCGCAGGGCAAGAAGAGGGGCCTGAGAAAGAGGGGACCTGTAACTGGCTCCCTGGTTCCAAGGCTTGGTCTGGTTTGGCTCAGCTCCAGCCCTGACATGAATTGGAACAGCCTAGGAGCTGTGCTCGTTACACCACTGGTCCCTTCCACATCCATAATATATCCTGTCTCTCCCCTGGCAGCCCTCCACCCACAATGTGGTGGGGAGCAGGCACAAGAGGCAACTGTACACGGGGAGAGCTCCCTTTCACCAAGGAAATTCTCTGCTGTCTAGTGACAGCCAGACTCTGGCCCCTTTGCTGGTATGTTCAGTCCCCACACAGAATTTGAAGATTACAGTGATAAACCAAGTCCATTAATTAATAACCTGGAATAGTCCAAGGTTAGTGCTGAAAATATCTGTTTGGTCTGTTAAACCTAGACAAGACACTCAAAAATGCATGCTAGAGACCGAGAGGGACTGAATGGTGTAAGAGCTTTGTCCTCTTTATCTTCTACCAGAGGATTAAAATGAACTTCCCTGAATTTCATTTAAAAAATGGAATACATCAGTTGGCAGGCAAACAAATTGAAAACCATTATTTTGGCCCTTTAAGGGTTCGTATTATATTAACTCAACAGAAATATTAGGCCTAGTTCATCACTGTATTACCAATATAAAACCAAAGTTGTTCCACTGATTTCAGTGGAGTTATGTAACCATAGAATTTCAGTAATGCAGTAATGAAAAAGGCCAATTAGTTGACTGCTTCACAGTATAATAGCTAAGATTAGTGGTAAAAACCTCAACCTTGGGATATTTCAAAAACACAAAAAGGGAACTTGAAAATGTATTGTAGAGAGTGGCTAGGGAGATGGATGAATGGGCCAAGAACTTGCTCCTCTCTAATTTTTTCATGTATAAGTAAAACTAACTATACATTATATCCTACAGTCAACTTTTTGCTATTAAATTAAAGTTCAAACAAAGTTCTCCTTAATTTACACCAAAAGCTACATGCATGTAGCATTACAATAAAATTGAACCTAGTATTGTGGAAACATTGGTAGCAACTCCCTAATTAAGCTTGAATCTAGACTGCAAACAAGGCTTAGAATGGAAATCTCCTCTAATTTTTGACTAAAATAAGCAATTTATTTGCAA